>NC_058080.1:430048429-430394757 GCF_014858855.1 Bufo gargarizans
AGGCTATTGGCAGGTCTAGCTGTATACACATATAAGCTATACTAGCAACCTAGGAAAGGTTTTCACTGGCCAGCTACAAGGCAAGCAGTCTGAGCCCCAAGTCATGCAGTCTCTTATGCTTTTTGATGACTCTGCTGGCAGGGTTTCCATGGACCATCCACATAGCCCTGCCCCAGAAGTGGAAGAGACTGAGTGCACCGATGCCCAAACACTTATGTTTCAGGATCAGGACATGGGAGGACCACTGCAGCACGTCTCTGATGATAAAACGCAGATGCCAACTGCTGTGGCTTTCTGCAGTCTGCAGACCGGCAAGGAGTGCAGGGGTAAAGAGTGGGTGGAAGATGATGTGGAGGATAATGAGGTACTAGACCCCACATGGAATCAAGGTCAAGCGAGTGACGTGTGCAGTTTGGAGGAAGAGGCGGTGGTCTCACAGAGGCACCAGCTCAGCAAAAGAGGGAGCAGGGTGCAAAAGCGTCAGTTACATTCTTGGGTGACATTTTACCATTTTTGCCGTATACAAACCCCAGCTCTGCATAGGTGACAGGGACCTAAATGTCTAAAATTTGTTTGTTACATTGATGGTTGACATTAATCCATTTTTGCCGGTGAAAAACCCCTGCTCTGCATTGCTGACAGGGAACTAAATTTAGAAAAAATGTCTGGCATTCCCACCTGACAGCGGGGGCTCAGTGGAAGCACAAGGCGAAGGAGGAGGAAGAGGTCGCCAATGCAGCTGGGGCACCACCAGCACCTCAGAAGGCAGGGTTAGCATGGCCGAAATGTGGAAAAGCTTTGTCAGCACGCCACAACAACCAGCACCACCAGCTGATATGGAACGTCTTAGCAGGAGGCAGCATTTCAGCAACATGGTGGAGCAGTATGCGTGCACACGCCTACACGTACTGAATGACGGGTCTGCCCCCTTCAACTTCTAGGTCTCCAAATTGGGCACATGGCCTGAGCTTGCCCTTCACGCCTTGGAGGTGCTGGCCTGCCCTGCAGCCAGTGTATTGTCTAAACGTTTGTTTAGCACGGCAGGGGGCGTCATCACAGACAAGAGCAGCCGCCTGTCCACAGCCAACGTGGACAAGCTCACGTTCATTAAAATGAACCAGGCATGGATCCCTCAGGACTTGTCCGTACCTTGTGCAGAATAGACATGTATACCGGCCTCACCCAGCCATTGTTATACTCCAGCGCACTTTCTCTTTGTTTTATTTATTATATTTCCCAATATTTTGGGGTCTTCCCAATTTTTTTAAAAATAAATAAATAAAGTGTTGGCTACCTCCTCCTCCTCCACCGCCGCTTCCACCTCCACTGCCACATCCACTGCCTCCTCAACCTTCTACTCCATATGAACCTCGTCCTCCTAGATAAGGATTATTATTTTTTATTTTTATGTATTTTATGTTATTTGAAGTCATTTCCCTATCCACATTTGTTTGCAGAGCACTTGCCCTGTAGCCCTTTCCCGGACTTTTTTAGAGCTAGTTCAGTGCTCCAAAGTTTGGGTCCCCATTGACTTCAATGGGGTTTGGGGTCAAGTTTGGGTCAAGTTCGGGTCCCGAACTCAAACTTTTTTGCGAAGTTCGGCCGAACCCGTCGAACCTGAACTTCCAGGTGTCCGCTCAACTCTAATCATAAATTCCATGTCCCAACTGAACACTGAAGAGCCGAGCCACAGCAGTTTAACCATACTTTTTTATGTGTTCTTTCGGTTCTCTTGTTTTATATATAAATTTGCTTTAAGTCTTGATTTAATCTCAAGACTTTTCAGCAAGTTGTGGTGGAAGAAATCTTTACCGCTACACACTACTACTACTACACACATCTATTGTCTTGTAGGTGCTGCCACAGCTGCCACATATCACTATTATCCTACCCTTTCCAAATCCACAATTTACAGTACTGCTTCAGCTGCCATTTAATACGGATAATTTTTCCAGGCTCGTTTAGACACTCTTTCTTTTGCAAATTAACACTGTTGCAATCTGGGACCTGCATTCCTGCACATCATGATGTCATAGCCCTGTGTCATAGGCTGGGGAAGAGGGGAACACTTTGACTGGGCTTAAATAGCCCAACACAGGGAACACACAGGAAGACTACACACCGGATGCCTACCCTCCACACACTTCACTACCATCAGGAATGGACAGGAGGAGACATTTAGATGCCGGGCTTAATAAGGCCCTGCGCTGGCG
This sequence comes from Bufo gargarizans, assembly GCF_014858855.1. Lineage (NCBI taxonomy): Eukaryota > Metazoa > Chordata > Amphibia > Anura > Bufonidae > Bufo > Bufo gargarizans. Next base: position 430,050,643 of record NC_058080.1, read on the forward strand.
GTGGATCCACCTCTACATTACTTTGGCGGATCCACTGCCGCTTCTAAATGTAACACAGCTTCCTTACATTGAAAATGGCAAATGAGACGGGTTGTTCGGGCTATCCCCTTACACACCCATGCCATGCCCCCTTTTTTAGACCTGGCCTGAGCCTGACCTGGCCTGAGCAGTCCTGGCGTGTTGAGTCCTAGTACGCATATCAGAACTAAAGGGAACAGTAGGTTAACCTTTAACACTTCCCAACAAGCCTTTTTCCCATAAGATCGTGTGTGTTGTGAGGATTTGCTCTGGTAGGCAGGGTAAGCGGACACAGTACAGAGGCGAAACAAGTTTGTAAATCAAAATGTCAGTGTTTATTCACACAAAAGGCAAAAGAAAAACGACTCATTACAGTCTTGGTGTTAATTCACACAATGAAAAGTCCATAGAACAGACACGTCACCTTTCTAGCCATTTTATCCCCGGAAGTTCACAGCAGGCTTTAGGGGGCCTGTTTCCCAGCATACAGCCCTCATGCGGCTCTCAGCCTTCCAGCACAGCACTATGCTTTAGATCCCAAAACAGAGACTCAGATTCTGAGCTCAGCTGCCTATTTGAAGGACAGGTGCTGCCAAAACCCGGACCGGCACTTAAACTCCAGTCCGGTATTTGATCTCACCTGGCTGGAAATCAGCCCAGCCACCCATGTTAGGAGGAAAATACCTGCCTTCCCAAACAAAACCCCTTGCTATGTCACATATTCCCCCCCCACCCCCTTTTGTTCAACGCTGAGCGGGTGAACACACACCAGACAGTATACCCAGGACAGGGCATCTGCATTTCCCTGTAACCGGCCTGCCCTGTGTTCTACTGTAAACTTAAAGTTTTCCAAGGACAAGAACCATCTGGTGACCCGAGCATTCCTCTCTTTGGCCTGGTTCATCCACTGGAGAGGGGAGTGGTCAGTCAACAGACGGAACTTTCTCCCCAACAGATAATAGCGGAGAGACTCGAGTGCCCACTTGATGGTCAGGTACTCTCTCTCCACTATACTGTACCAGGTCTCGGCTGGAGTAAGCTTACGGCTGAGGAAGACAACGGGATGCTCCTCCCTGTTGACTTCCTGAGACAGTACAGCACCGAGGCCTACTTTGGAGGCATTGGTCTGTACTATAAACTCCTTTTTGAAGTCGGGCATCACCAAAACCGGGGACCCACACAGGGCCGACTTCAAAGCGGAGAAAGGCTGTTCCTCCCGGTCATTCCAGCGGACCATCGCGGACTTTCGTCCCTTCAAGAGCCCTGTCAATGGAGCTGATAAAGTGGCAAAATGGGGAGCGAACCTCATATAATAGCCCACCATTCCCAGGAATGACTTTACTTGCCTAGAGATGACAGGTCAGGGCCAATTCCTTATTGCCTCTATTTTGTTTACTTGGGGTTTATTGACTCTGCGCCCAATGACATACCCTAGGTATTTGGCCTCCTCTAACCCTATCGCACATTTTTTGGGGTTAGCTGTTAGACCAGCCTTTCAAAGGGAGTCCACTACAGCTTGTACTTTGGGCAGATGACTTTCCCAGTAATTACTGTGAATGACAATATCATCCAGGTAAGCCGAGGCTTACCGCCGATGTGGACGAAGCACAATGTCCATTAGACATTGAAAAGTGGCAGGGGCGACATGCAGACCGAAGGGTAACACCTTATATTGGTACAGCCCCTCTGATGTAATAAAGGCAGTTTTCTCTTTGGCAGCCTCCATCAAGGGTACCTGCCAGTACCCTTTGGTGAGGTCCAAAACAGAAAAATACCAGGCTTGGCCTAACCTTTCAATAAGCTCATCCACCCGAGGCATGGAATATGCATCAAATTAAAATATTTCGCTCACCTTACGAAAATTGTTACAAAACCGTAACGTCCCGTCTGGCTTTGGTATTAAGACTATAAGAGTGGCCCACTCACTTTTAGACCCCTCACACCTAATATTTTAGATGGTCAGCTTGGCAGCAGGCCCTCGCCCATAATGTTTTAGATGGTCAGCTCACTAACAGGCCTTCGCCCGTAATGTTTTAGATGGTCAGCTCAGCAGCAGGCCCTCACCCCTAATGTTTTAGATGGTCAGCTCAGCAGCAGACCCTCACTCCTAATTTTTTAGATCGTCCGCTCGGCAGCGCTCGCCCATAATGTTTTAGATGGTCAGCTCAGCAGCAGGCCCTCACCCCTAATGTTTTAGATGTCAGCTCGGCAGCAGGCCCTCACCCATAATGTTTTAGACCGTCAGCTCAGCAGCAGACACTCGTCCCTAATGTTTTAGAGAGTCAGCTCAGCAGCAGACCCCCCCCTTAATGTTTAAGACAGTCATCCCGGCAGCAGGCCCTCGCCACTAATGTTTTAGAGGGTCAGCTCAGCAGCAGACCCTTACCACTAATGTTTTAGATGGTCAGCTCGGCAGCAGGCCCTCACCCCTAATGTTTTAGAGGGTCAACAGCAGGCCCTTGCTCCTAATACTTTTATGGGGTCACCTGCAGGCCATCAATCATAATTTTTCAAGATTGTGTATGATGCCCTCCTTTATGTGTAATAAAGGGTGTATTGGAGTGCCGATTCCTTGTAATTTTTGGCAGCCCTTTCACTTTGTGCATTCACTTGAGTAAGATCCCACTACCTGAACAATTGTACCACAATGTGAATGAGGCCCTCCTTTATGTGATATACAGGTTGTATCGGAGTGTCTCTTCCTTGTATTTTTTTCCAGCACGTGCACTTTATATACAAGTAAATATACAGGAAAGAATGTTTCCAAAATTTTTTCCTCTAAAATCGTTTTTTGTCTTCGGTTTAGTGCGTATTATTATCAGTCTGTAAAAGTGGCGTACTGCTCGGACAACATTGTTCACAGCAGTGACCTGGGAGTCAAAGATGCATCCAGACATCCTCCCCATGCTGTTCCCGAACCATTTCAGTGGTGTTTCCATCAATTTATGACCTTTTCTTCTGCTTCTAGACGTGGGAAGGTGACTCTGCATGTGGCAGAGAGGTGCTTCCCTTTAAGACACACGGGCTGCAAGGGTCTGCTAGTCTAAATCTGTGGCAAACTGCGTACACAGGCCCAGATTTATCATTAGCTCAAGTCAAAATAATGGAGTGAAAAAGTCGCTAAATCGCTAAAACTGCGATTGCGACTTTTATTGGCTCTTGCTATGCTCGCCAGTTTTCTGAAAGTGGGCGTGTTTTCCTATGTAAATTAATCTCTAGACAGATTTACTATTGCGCCAATTAAAAAAATAGCAAAAATTGCGCAATTTCACTCCAGTGAGGACCATGCTTATCTTATGCAACCTTAATAGAACATGCAACTTTTTCGTAAAGACGTGCGACTTTTGTAAAGCTGCTTACTGAAGGATAAACGGCTATCGTCAAACCACATTTATAAAGGACCATTAATAAATCTGACTAATGATAAATCTGTCCCATAGTGTTTCCTGCTAATACAGTAATTTTGCCTCTCTTTCAGAGGAAGAAAAACATTCCTCCATTTTGCTTTGATAGCGAGGGTCTAAAAGCTTGGCTATCCAGTAATCATCCGACTGCTTGATTTCAATGATATGCCTGTCACTGCGTAAGCAAGTGAGTCTATGGGTCGACATTTTGGCCAGTGTGCCCAAGGAGCCAGTTCTTTCCAGCTCTGTCCCCCACTGAGACAATTGGGTTTTGTGGCTGGTATCAATGTCATTATCATCATCATTCTCTTCCTTCAGTGGCAATTTTTCATGCTCATCATCTTCCTCCTCCTCCTCCATGGGAGTTTCTCCTTGTGGGTTCCCAACAGCTACAGGGCAGACAGCAAGATCTGTTAGTATTTCTTCTTCCGCCATCGCCCCTTGCATCTATGTCTGTTTTATGAAAAATAAGAGGGAGATGACATCGTTCATGCCACGTTGTCCCTATTGACAAATTTTGTGCACATGGGATGTGTCTAGGACGAGCTGCCACTGCCTAACCGTGAAACAACACCTGCTCTCTGCTGAGGGGGTCTGGTGCATGGCAAAATCCTTCACAGCTTTCCACTGCTCGCACAGATGCTCGAGCAAGTGCAATGTCTAATTCCAACGAGTTGAAACATTTTGGATTAAGTGGTGTAGCAGCACACTATTCGGTTGCTGCAAGTCCAGGAGAGCTTTCTTCACCATATAACACAAGCTGCAATGCGAGGACAGTCTCCTGGACATGCCAGCACCTTGCACAAGCTAGTGTACTGTTTTTTTCAAGGAAACCTGTCACCATGATTTTGCGCATAGAGCTGGTGACATGGGCTGCTAGATGGCCGCTAGCACATCTGCAGTACCCAGGTCCCATAGCTCTGTGTGCTTTTATTGTGTTATAAAATCGTTTTGAGTGATATGCAAATTACCTGATACGAGTCCTGTAGCCGGAGATGAGTCAAGCGGAAAGGAGCCCAGCACCGCGTCCTCCGAATCTCCTCCTTGCTGGCTGACGTCACAGAGCTGGAGCGCCGAAATCTCGCGATGCGCGAGCTAGCTCATCAATGTTTTCTTATATCTGATAATTGTGAACTGTCCCACATCAGTCTGTGCTTCTGTATCTTACTGATCTGTGCACTGGATGGTGTAGGGCTTTCTGAGTTAATAGAACCAAGAACCAGAGGAATGACCATTTAGTAAAGAGCATCACTCTCTCTGGAGGACGCAGCTTTTACATTCTTTCCATCAATAGTTCAATAATATCCATGTACACCTTGTAGTACCTAATTTCTCCTGTGGGGGCACTGCAGAAAAAAAAAGATCTCCCAGATTAAAAGTAATTGCTGCAATATTTTTTCAAAAATAGAACTCCTTGATGTTTTTCTTCTTTAATTTTGTGTTTATGTTTCACCTTTTTTTGAGTGAGTGACATTTTCAGCAGTAATAATTGTGACATATTTAATGTTTTATAGAAAAAAAAGTGCTGAGGTACAGTATGGGGCATTCTAACACCATGATGTGGGTTTTTAGGTCATATACCATAGATATGATTAAAGGGAGTCTTCCTGATTATTTTCTATGATCCAGCCTGGAGAGTCGCTGACAAAGAGCAGCTCTTTCTCTCTATCGGCTCTGAGCTCATCTGTGTATTACACGAATGACAATCCATTTCAATGACATGTAATATTATACTTCACTACCAGCAAATAGGGCGTCTACTTGCTGGTAGCCCCCGCATCCTCCTTTTAAAAAAACGCCCCCTCCTCCAGTTGATTGACAGGGCCAGCGAGCGCTCTCCTCCTCCGGCCGGCCCTGTCTGCAATTCAAATCCCGCGCCTGCGCCTTATGTGTCTTCATTCAGCGCAGGCGCTCTGAGAAAAGGACGCTCGCTTCCTCAGCACTCCCTCAGTGCGCCTGCGCCGATGACATCACCTCTAAACCCATAAGAGAAGACGTCATCGGCGCAGGAGCACTGAGGAAGTGCTGAGGAAGCGAGCGTCCTTTTCTCAGAGCGCCTGCGCTGAATGAAGACACATAAGGCGCAGGCGCGGGATTTGAATTGCAGACAGGGCCGGCCGGAGGAGGAGAGCGCCATTTTCACATTTTGCATTGATTTATTTTACCCTATTCACAGTTTATACTTCTGTATCTTTAACTAATAACGACAATTATTATCATGTGCTCCGTTTATGTCCATATGTTTATCTTATTACGATGCACATATTGATGGGGTCCAAAAAAAACATTGCTCTAATGTGGGCGCACAGTGTGCTCATTGCATAATATGCTGTATTAATGTATATGTACATATATTGGTCCCTGACTGAGACAATCTGCTTTTTTCTATGGGAGACATATCGTTATATCGTTATGCTGGTGCCCCGACTCCTCCTCCCCTTGTGTGATGCGTGCGCGCGTCCTCCGGCGCCCCACGTCCGTGCGTCCTCACGCCGTAGCCGTCCGATCATGTGACCTAGTCACGTGGTGTGGGCTTGCCATGGGGCGGCTGGACGCGGCTTTGCTGGGTGTTTCCGCGCGCCAATAGACATACACACCTGGGGATGAGTGAGTATTGACTCTCCTATTGGCTGAGTGAGACTTTAAATGTTCGATTCACAGTGATGGCGTTACCCCCTGACGAATTCACGCCGAAACGCGCGTTGGGGTAGCGCCATCCTGGGTAATCCAGCACACGGTCTCTTCTCGGTGAGCTCTGGTCCTTTTGTTACTCCCTCTTTGGCTTATATGAGCTTTGTGCTTACCACACCTGGTCCTTATGTTTGGTCTGTTATTTACTTCTATTTCTTACTGATTAACATGCCCACTTATCGCCATGTGGGGGTGCTATTGTTGACCACCTCTATATATCTGTTTTACTGCTCGTTTCCATGGGCGGGGCACTGTTCCCAGCATTATCCTATGATATTTTTGACCTGTGTGCTTCCCCAGGGTGACGCTCGTTCTTTTCTGTCCTCCGCTCTTATTTTGTCTTGTTTATGGCATAATTCACTGCTTCTATTTATGTAATTTTTATCATGCGTCAATAAAATATGTATTTTCATATCATGGTACTATGAGCTCCTTCTTCTTGTGTTCCTGCTGTTGTACTCGGGAGCTTGTACCGAGTTACCCTTTTAAAGTATCCTTTGTGACTATATTGGGTGGGCATTCGGTCCCACTCTTCCCTGGGACACTTTGGGTCGCCCTTCTTGTTTTTCTGTGTATATACACTAAGCAGAGCTCCTTCTCTCTGTATCCATATCTCACTCTATACAGATACATGCAATAGCTTCATAGACAGCATCACACCTGCTAGGATTGGATACACAGCTGAACAGACCTGTATCACACATGATAGGATTGGATACACAGCTCAGCACACTCCTCTCCTAAAATACTCTGTGCTGCTGGGGACCCTGCTCCTTCCACTATGTAACTCCCACCCTGTGACCTCCACAAGATCAGCACACTCCTTTCCTGAAATCCTCTGTGCTGCTGGGAGGACTCTGGTCCTTCCACTATGTAAGGGCTCATGCACACCACCATGTGTATTTTGCAGTCCGCAAAAAAGGGATCCGTAAAAAATGCGTATGACGTCCGTGTGCATTCTTTGTTTTGCGGAACGGAACAGATGGCCCCTAACAGAACAGTCCTATCCTCATCCATACTGCAGACAATAATAGGACATGTTTAATTTTTTTGCGGAACGGAAATACGGACATATGGAAACGGAAGGCACGCAGAGTACCTTCAGTTTTTTGTTTTTTTTTAATTAATGGTTCCGCATACGGTCCGGAAAAAAAGGGAATGTACATGGAAAGAAAATACGTTTGTGTGCATGAGCCCTAACTCTCATCCTGTGACCTCCATAAGATCATCACTCTCCTCTTCTGAAATCCTCTGTGCTGCTTGGACCCTGCTCCTTCCACTATGTAACGGGATTAGATGCAGAAGCTCAGTAAACTTTATCACACATGACACTATTAGATACACAGTTTAGTAGCTCAGCTGGCAGTATCAAACATGGCAGAATTAGATACACAGCTCAGGAGGCAGTATTACACATGATAGGATTAGATACACAGCTCAGCAGACAGTATCACACAGGATAGGATTAGATACACCGCTCAGCAGACAGTATCACACATGATAGGATTAGATACACAGCTCAGCAGACAGTATCACACGGGAGAGGATTAGATACACAGCTCAGCAGACTGTATTACACAGGATAGGATTAGATACACAGCCCAGCAGACAGTATCACACAGGATAGGATTAGATACACAGCTCAGCAGACAGTATCACACAGGATAGGATTAGATACACAGCTCAGCAGACAGTATCACACAGGATAGGATTAGATACACAGCTCAGCAGACAGTATCACACATGATAGGATTAGATACACAGCTCAGCAGACTGTATCACACAGGATAGGATTAGATACACAGCTCAGCAGTCAGTATCACACAGGATAGGATTAGATACACAGCTCAGCAGACATGTATCACACAGGATAGGATTAGATACACAGCTCAGCAGTACAGTATCACACAGGATAGGATTAGATACACAGCTCAGCAGACAGTATCACACAGGATAGGATTAGATACACAGCTCAGCAGACAGTATCACACAGGATAGGAATTAGATACACAGCTCAGCAGACCAGTATCACACAGGATAGGATTAGATACACAGCTCAGCAGACAGTATCACACAGGATAGGATAGATACACAGCTCAGCAGACAGTATCACACATGATAGGATTAGATACACAGCTCAGCAGACTGTATCACACAGGATAGGATTAGATACACAGCTCAGCAGACAGTATCACACAGGATAGGAATTAGATACACGCCTCAGCAGACAGTATCCACACATGATAGGATTAGATACACAGCTCAGCAGGACAGTATCACACAGGATAGGATTAGATACACAGCTCGCAGACAGTATCACACAGGATAGGATTAGATACACAGCTCAGCAGACAGTATCACACAGGATAGGATTAGATACACAGCTCAGCAGACATGTATCACACAGGATAGGATAAGATACACCTCAGGTCTCGGGATTAGATACACAGCTAAGCAGACAGTATCACACATGATAGGATTAGATACAACAGCTCAGCAGACGTATCACACATGATAGGATTAGATACACAGCTCAGCAGACTGTATCACACAGATAGGATTAGATACACAGCTCAGCAGGCAGTATCACACAGGATAGGATAGATACACAGCCTCAGCAGACAGTATCACACAGGATAGGATTAGATACACAGCTCAGCAGACAGTATCACACAGGATAGGATTAGATACACAGCTCAGCAGACAGTATCACACAGGATAGATTAGATACACAGCTCAGCAGGCAGTATCACACAGGATAGGATTAGATACACAGCTCAGCAGGCAGTATCACACGGATAGGATTAGATACACCGCTCAGCAGACAGTATCACACAGGATAGGATTAGATACACAGTCAGCAGGACATGTATCACACAGGACTAGGATTAGATACACAGGCTCAGCAGACAGTATCACACATGATAGGATTAGATACACAGCTCCGCAGCAGTATCACACAGGATGGGATAGATACACAGCTCAGAGACAGTATCACACAGGATAGGAGTAGGATACACAGTCTCAGCAGGACAGTATCAACACAGTATAGGATTAGATACACAGCTCAGCAGACAGTATCACACAGGATAGGATTAGATACACAGCTCAGCAGACAGTATCACACAGGATAGGATTAGATACACAGCTCAGCAGACAGTATCACACAGGATAGGATTAGATACACAGCTCAGCAGACAGTATCACACAGGATAGGATTAGATACACAGCTCAGCAGACAGTATCACACAGGATAGGATTAGATACACAGCTCAGCAGACAGTATCACACAGGATAGGATTAGATACACAGCTCAGCAGACAGTATCACACAGGATAGGATTAGATACACAGCTCAGCAGACAGTATCACACAGGATAGGATTAGATACACAGCTCAGCAGACAGTATCACACAGGATAGGATTAGATACACAGCTCAGCAGACAGTATCACACAGGATAGGATTAGATACACAGCTCAGCAGACAGTATCACACAGGATAGGATTAGATACACAGCTCAGCAGACAGTATCACACAGGATAGGATTAGATACACAGCTCAGCAGACAGTATCACACAGGATAGGATTAGATACACAGCTCAGCAGCAGTATCACACAGGATAGGATTAGATACACAGCTCAGCAGACAGTATCACAGGATAGGATTAGATACACAGCTCAGACAGTATCACACAGGATAGGATTAGATACACAGCTCAGCAGACAGTATCACACAGGATAGGATTAGATACACAGCTCAGCAGACAGTATCACACAGGATAGGATTAGATACACAGCTCAGCAGACAGTATCACACAGGATAGGATTAGATACACAGCTCAGCAGACAGTATCACACAGGATAGGATTAGATACACAGCTCAGCAGACAGTATCACACAGGATAGGATTAGATACACAGCTCAGCAGACAGTATCACACAGGATAGGATTAGATACACAGCTCAGCAGACAGTATCACACAGGATAGGATTAGATACACAGCTCAGCAGACAGTATCACACAGGAGGATTAGATACACAGCTCAGCAGACAGTATCACACAGGATAGGATTAGATACACAGCTCAGCAGTCAGTATCACACAGGAGAGGATTAGATACACAGCTCAGCAGGACAGTATCACACAGGATAGGATTAGATACACAGCTCAGGCAGACAGTATCACACAGGATAGGATTAGATACACAGCTCAGCAGACAGTATCACACAGGATAGGATTAGATACACAGCTCAGCAGACAGTATCACACAGGATAGGATTAGATACACAGCTCAGCAGACAGTATCACACATGATAGGATTAGATACACAGCTCAGCAGACAGTATCACACAGGATAGGATTAGATACACAGCTCAGCAGACAGTATCACACAGGATAGGATTAGATACACAGCTCAGCAGACAGTATCACACAGGATAGGATTAGATACACAGCTCAGCAGACAGTATCACACAGGGATAGGATTAGATACACAGCTCAGCAGACTGTATCACACAGGATAGGATTAGATACACACCAGTAGTATCCACAGGATAGGATTATATACACAGCTCAGCAGAACAGTATCACACAGGATAGGATTAGATACACAGCTCAGCAGACAGTATCACACAGGATAGGATTAGATACACAGCTCAGCAGACAGTATCACACAGGATAGGATTAGATACACAGCTCAGCAGACAGTATCACACAGGATAGGATTAGATACACAGCTCAGCAGACAGTATCACACAGGATAGGATTAGATACACAGCTCAGCAGACAGTATCACACAGGATAGGATTAGATACACAGCTCAGCAGACAGTATCACACAGGATAGGATTAGATACACAGCTCAGCAGACAGTATCACACAGGATAGGATTAGATACACAGCTCAGCAGACAGTATCACACAGGATAGGATTAGATACACAGCTCAGCAGACAGTATCACACAGGATAGGATTAGATACACACAGCAGACAGTATCACACAGGATAGGATTAGATACACAGCTCAGCAGACAGTATCACACAGGATAGGATTAGATACACAGCTCAGCAGACAGTATCACACAGGATAGGATTAGATACACAGCTCAGCAGACGGTATCACACAGGATAGGATTAGATACACACTCAGCAGTCAGTATCACACAGGATGGATTAGATACACAGCTCAGCAGACAGTATCACACATGATGGATTAGATACACAGCTCAGCAGACGTATCACACAGGATAGGATTAGATACACAGCTCAGCAGACAGTATCACACAGGATAGGATTAGATACACAGCTTCAGCAGACAGCATCACACATGATGGGATTAGATACACAGCTCAGCAGGCAGTATCACACAGGATAGGATTAGATACACAGCTCAGCAGTCAGTATCACACAGGATAGATTAGATACACAGCTCAGCAGACATGTATCACACAGGACAGGATTAGATACACAGCTCAGCAGACAGTATCACACAGGATAGGATTAGATACACGGCTCAGCAGACAGTATCACACATGATAGGATTAGATACACAGCCTCAGCAGACAGTAGCACACATGATGGGATTAGATACACAGCTCGCAGACAGTATCACACAGGATAGGATTAGATACACAGCTCAGCAGCAGTATCACACAGGATAGGATTAGATACAGCTCAGCAGACAGTATCACACAGGATAGGATTAGATACACAGCTCAGCAGACAGTATCACACAGGATAGGATTAGATACACAGCTCAGCAGACAGTATCACACAGGATAGGATTAGATACACAGCTCAGCAGACAGTATCACACAGGATAGGATTAGATACACAGCTCAGCAGACAGTATCACACAGGATAGGATTAGATACACAGCTCAGCAGACAGTATCACACAGGATAGGATTAGATACACAGCTCAGCAGACAGTATCACACAGGATAGGATTAGATACACAGCTCAGCAGACAGTATCACACAGGATAGGATTAGATACACAGCTCAGCAGACAGTATCACACAGGATAGGATTAGATACACAGCTCAGCAGACAGTATCACACAGGATAGGATTAGATACACAGCTCAGCAGACAGTATCACACAGGATAGGATTAGATACACAGCTCAGCAGACAGTATCACACAGGAAGGATTAGATACACAGCTCAGCAGACAGTATCACACAGGATAGATTAGATACAACAGCTCAGCAGACAGTATCACACAGGATAGGATTAGATACACAGCTCAGTAGACAGTATCACACAGGATAGGATTAGATACACAGCTAAGCAGACAGTATCACACAGGATAGGATTAGATACACAGCTCAGCAGACAGTATCACACAGGATAGGATTAGATACACAGCTCAGCAGACAGTATCACACAGGATAGGATTAATACACAGCTCAGCAGACTGTATCACACAGATAGGATTAGATACACAGCTCAGTAGACAGTATCACACAGGATAGGATTAGACTACCAGCTCAGGCAGACAGTATCACACAGGATAGGATTAGATACACAGCTCAGCAGACAGTATCACACAGGATAGGATTAGATACACAGCTCAGTAGACAGTATCACACAGGATAGGATTAGATACACAGCTCAGCAGACTGTATCACACAGGATAGGATTAGATACACAGCTCAGCAGACAGTACCGCACATGGTGGGATTAGATACACAGCTCAGCAGACAGTATCACACAGGATAGGATTAGATACATAGCTCAGCGGACAGTATCACACAGGATAGGATTAGATACACAGCTCAGCAGACAGTATCACACAGGATAGGATTAGATACATAGCTCAGCAGACAGTATCACACAGGATAGGATTAGATACACAGCTCAGCAGACAGTATCACACAGGATAGGATTAGATACACAGCTCAGCAGACTGTATCACACAGGATAGGATTAGATACACAGCTCAGCAGACAGTACTGCACATGGTAGGATTAGATACACAGCTAAGAGGTCAGTATCACATATGATTGGATTAGATACACAGCTCAGCAGACAATGAATAATCAATAGGTATGTTAAATGTCATGCAAAAATTGCAGTATAGACTGACATCCAATGTGTCTAAATTGTATTATGTAAATGTTTAACATGTAATGGGACTGTTAAAAGTATATAATAATCTCTGCATAATACTGTGGTTGGTGTATGTTATTTTCAATATAATAAATATAATACTAGACTAGCACTGTATACTGACACCAGGTGTATCTAAATCATAGTATACAGCATATAGAATTGTAGTGAACAATGGCACAGGACAAAATATATGGTATTCATTGCACAGTAAAAAAAAAAGAGCATCCGTTGGAGGGATTTGTTTTATGTATACAATATATTTTTTATTTATGTTAAATGTAAGACAAAGACCTGATGTGAACCCGGCCAAACATCACAGTTGTAATTCCATTACCAGGCCTTGACCTTATGTTCAGGTATTAGCTAGTAACACAAAGCACCACCTGCTGTCTGAACGTTGTATAGCTAGTAACACAAAGCGCCACCTGCTGTCTGAACATTGTGTAGTTAGTAACACAAAGCACCACCTGCTGTCTGAACGTTGTATAGCTAGTAACACAAAGCGCCACCTGCTGTCTGAACGTTGTATAGCTAGTAACACAAAGCACCACCTGCTGTCTGAACGTTGTATAGCTAGTACACAAGCACCACCTGCTGTCTGAACGTTGTATAGCTGGTAACACAAAGCACCACCTGCTGTCTGAACGTTGTATAGCTAGTAACACAAAGCGCCACCTGCTGTCTGAACGTTGTATAGCTAGTAACACAAAGCGCCACCTGCTGTCTGAACGTTGTATAGCTAGTAACACAAAGCACCACCTGCTGTCTGAACGTTGTATAGCTAGTAACACAAAGCGCCACCTTCTGTCTGAACGTTGTATAGCTAGTAACACAAAGCGCCACCTGCTGTCTGAACGTTGTATAGCTAGTAACACAAAGCGCCACCTGCTGTCTGAACGTTGTATAGCTAGTAACACAAAGCACCACCTGCTGTCTGAACGTTGTATAGCTAGTAACACAAAGCACCACCTGCTGTCTGAACGTTGTATAGCTAGTAACACAAAGCGCCACCTGCTGTCTGAACGTTGTATAGCTAGTAACACAAAGCGCCACCTGCTGTCTGAACATTGTGTAGTTAGTAACACAAAGCACCACCTGCTGTCTGAACGTTGTATAGCTAGTAACACAAAGCGCCACCTGCTGTCTGAAAGTTGTATAGCTAGTAACACAAAGCGCCACCTGCTGTCTGAACGTTGTGTAGTTAGTAACACAAAGCACCACCTGCTGTCTGAACGTTGTATAGCTAGTAACACAAAGCAACACCTGCTGTCTGAACGTTGTATAGCTAGTAACACAAGCACCACCTGCTGTCTGAACGTTGTATAGCTAGTAACACCAAGCGCCACCTGCTGTCTGAATGTTGTATAGCTAGTAACACAAAGCGCCACCTGCTGTCAGAATGTTGTATAGCTAGTAACACAAAGCGCCACCTGCTGTCTGAACGTTGTATAGCTAGTAACACAAAGCGCCACCTGCTGTCTGAACATTGTGTAGTTAGTAACACAAAGCACCACCTGCTGTCTGAACGTTGTATAGCTAGTAACACAAAGCACCACCTGCTGTCTGAACGTTGTATAGCTAGTAACACAAAGCGCCACCTGTTGTCTGAACGTTGTATAGCTAGTAACACAAAGCGCCACCTGTTGTCTGAACGTTGTATAGCTAGTAACACAAAGCGCCACCTGCTGTCTGAACTTTGTATAGCTAGTAACACAAAGCGCCACCTGTTGTCTGAACGTTGTATAGCTAGTAACACAAAGCGCCACCTGCTGTCTGAACGTTGTATAGCTAGTAACACAAAGCACCACCTGCTGTCTGAACGTTGTATAGCTAGTAACACAAAGCACCACCTGCTGTCTGACGTTGTATAGCTAGTAACACAAAGCGCCACCTGCTGTTTGAAGCGTTGTATAGCTAGTAACACAAAGCGCCACCTGCTGTCTGAACGTTGTATAGCTAGTAACACAAAGCACCACCTGCTGTCTGAACGTTGTATAGCTAGTAACACAAAGCACCACCTGCTGTCTGAACGTTGTATAGCTAGTAACACAAAGCACCACCTGCTGTCTGAACGGTGTATAGCTAGCTAACACAAAGCACCACCTGCTGTCTGAATGTTGTATAGCTAGTAACACAAAGCGCCCACCTGCTGTCTGAACGTTGTATAGCTAGTAACACAAAGCACCACCTGCTGTCTGAACGTTGTATAGCTAGTAACACAAAGCGCCACCTGCTGTCTGAACGTTGTATAGCTAGTAACACAAAGCGCCACCTGCTGTCTGAACGTTGTATAGCTAGTAACACAAAGCGCCACCTGCTGTCTGAACGTTGTATAGCTAGTAACACAAAGCGCCACCTGCTGTCTGAACGTTGTATAGCTAGTAACACAAAGCGCCACCTGCTGTCTGAACGTTGTATAGCTAGTAACACAAAGCGCCACCTGCTGTCTGAACGTTGTATAGCTAGTAACACAAAGCGCCACCTGCTGTCTGAACGTTGTATAGCTAGTAACACAAAGCACCACCTGCTGTCTGATCGTTGTATAGCTAGTAACACAAAGCACCACCTGCTGTCTGAACATTGTATAGCTAGTAACACAAAGCACCACCTGCTGTCTGAACGTTGTATAGCTAGTAACACAAAGCACCACCTGCTGTCTGAACGTTGTATAGCTGGTAACACAAAGCACCACCTGCTGTCTGAACGTTGTATAGCTAGTAACACAAAGCGCCACCTGCTGTCTGAACGTTGTATAGCTAGTAACACAAAGCACCACCTGCTGTCTGAACGTTGTATAGCTAGTAACACAAAGCGCCACCTGCTGTCTGAACGTTGTATAGCTAGTAACACAAAGCACCACCTGCTGTCTGAACGTTGTATAGCTAGTAACACAAAGCGCCACCTGCTGTCTGAACGTTGTATAGCTAGTAACACAAAGCGCCACCTGCTGTCTGAACGTTGTATAGCTAGTAACACAAAGCGCCACCTGCTGTCTGAACGTTGTATAGCTAGTAACACAAAGCACCACCTGCTGTCTGATCGTTGTATAGCTAGTAACACAAAGCACCACCTGCTGTCTGAACATTGTATAGCTAGTAACACAAAGCACCACCTGCTGTCTGAACGTTGTATAGCTAGTAACACAAAGCACCACCTGCTGTCTGAACGTTGTATAGCTAGTAACACAAAGCACCACCTGCTGTCTGAACGTTGTATAGCTAGTAACACAGAGCGCCACCTGCTGTCTGAACGTTGTATAGCTAGTAACACAAAGCACCACCTGCTGTCTGAACGTGGTATAGCTAGTAACACAAAGCACCACCTGCTGTCTGCACGTTGTATAGCTAGTAACACAAAGCACCACCTGCTGTCTGAACGTTGTATAGCTAGTAACACAAAGCGCCACCTGCTGTCTGAACGTTGTATAGCTAGTAACATAAAGCACCACCTGCTGTCTGAACATTGTATAGCTGGTAACACAAAGCACCACCTGCTGTCTGAACGTTGTATAGCTAGTAACACAAAGCACCACCTGCTGTCTGAACGTTGTATAGCTAGTAACACAAAGCGCCACCTGCTGTCTGAACGTTGTATAGCTAGTAACACAAAGCGCCACCTGCTGTCTGAACGTTGTATAGCTAGTAACACAAAGCACCACCTGCTGTCTGAACGTTGTATAGCTAGTAACACAAAGCACCACCTGCTGTCTGAACGTTGTATAGCTAGTAACACAAAGCGCCACCTGCTGTCTGAACATTGTATAGTTAGTAACACAAAGCGCCACCTGCTGTCTGAACGTTGTATAGCTAGTAACACAAAGCGCCACCTGCTGTCTGAACGTTGTATAGCTAGTAACACAAAGCACCACCTGCTGTCTGAACGTTGTATAGCTAGTAACACAGAGCGCCACCTGCTATCTGAACGTTGTATAGCTAGTAACACAAAGCGCCACCTGCTGTCTGAACGTTGTATAGCTAGTAACACAAAGCGCCACCTGCTGTCTGAACGTTGTATAGCTAGTAACACAAAGCGCCACCTGCTGTCTGAACGTTGTATAGCTAGTAACACAAAGCGCCACCTGCTGTCTGAACGTTGAATAGCTAGTAACACAAAGCGCCACCTGCTGTCTGAACGTTGTATAGCTAGTAACACAGAGCACCACCTGCTGTCTGAACGTTGTATAGCTAGTAACACAAAGCGCCACCTGCTGTCTGAACGTTGTATAGCTAGTAACACAAAGCGCCACCTGCTGTCTGAAAGTTGTATAGCTAGTAACACAAAGCGCCACCTGCTGTCTGAACGTTGAATAGCTAGTAACACAAAGCGCCACCTGCTGTCTGAACGTTGTATAGCTAGTAACACAGAGCACCACCTGCTGTCTGAACGTTGTATAGCTAGTAACACAAAGCGCCACCTGCTGTCTGAACGTTGTATAGCTAGTAACACAAAGCGCCACCTGCTGTCTGAACGTTGTATAGCTAGTAACACAAAGCGCCACCTGCTGTCTGAACGTTGAATAGCTAGTAACACAAAGCGCCACCTGCTGTCTGAACGTTGTATAGCTAGTAACACAGAGCACCACCTGCTGTCTGAACGTTGTATAGCTAGTAACACAAAGCGCCACCTGCTGTCTGAACGTTGTATAGCTAGTAACACAAAGCGCCACCTGCTGTCTGAAAGTTGTATAGCTAGTAACACAAAGCGCCACCTGCTGTCTGAACGTTGTATAGCTAGTAACACAAAGCGCCACCTGCTGTCTGAACGTTGTATAGCTAGTAACACAAAGCACCACCTGCTGTCTGAACGTTGTATAGCTAGTAACACAAAGCGCCACCTGCTGTCTGAACGTTGTATAGCTAGTAACACAAAGCGCCACCTGCTGTCTGAACGTTGTATAGCTAGTAACACAAAGCACCACCTGCTGTCTGAACGTTGTATAGCTAGTAACACAAAGCGCCACCTGCTGTCTGAACGTTGTATAGCTAGTAACACAAGCACCACCTGCTGTCTGAACGTTGTATAGCTAGTAACACAAAGCACCACCTGCTGTCTGAACGTTGTATAGCTAGTAACACAAAGCACCACCTGCTGTCTGAACGTTGTATAGCTTGTAACACAAAGCACCACCTGCTGTCTGAACGTTGTATAGCTAGTAACACAAAGCGCCACCTGCTGTCTGAACGTTGTATAGCTAGTAACACAGAGCGCCACCTGCTATCTGAACGTTGTATAGCTAGTAACAAAGCGCCACCTGCTGTCTGTACGTTGTATTGCAATTTATCTGATTTAGATATAACGTCATTTCGTGACACACATCTCAGGACATGTTGAGATAAGTGAGAAGTTAAGTGTGGACACATCTGTATGAGTGTTCCTCTGACCTAAGGGAGTTACGCAGGTACAAATTCATTGGGCAAGTAATGGGGGGGGGGGGTTCCTGGAACCAAAATCAAAATATACTGTAGGTAGTAATAAAGTCCTGTGCGCACAGCTTCATTTCTACACTGTTATCATGTGTCACTCCGGTGTGATCTGCTGCTCAGACGTTATTGCTACTTAATAACCAATTATATCAGTCTGACATCAAAAGACGGGGGGGGGGGGGTCCCCTAATCAGGATCTGGACCCTCATTTATTTATTAGAGAAAACAATAGCTGCAAAGTATATCTCTGCAGGACCCAGCTCATCCATGTGCTACACGAACAGGCTACTGATTGCCATGTAAAATGTGTGATACTTTGTTTCACCTGTGGAGGCGCTGCAGAAACAAGTATAAAAGTGCCAAAGACAAAAAGCAACAATCAGATCACAGCTTTCAATACAAGTTTAAAACCTAATACACTATAATGTTTAACTCTGATGTTAAACAAACGAAAATTCCAACAATCAGAGAAAGTCAGTGGTGTTATATCAAAGGGATTGTCCAACGAAAAATATTCTACAATTCTCAAACCAGCACCTGGATCTGAATACTTTTGCAATTGCATGTAATTAAAAATGTATTATAACTCCTTTGTTATTCAATTAAAGCTATCGGTATAGCGCCACCTGCTGTTTGCTCTTTTTTTCTAATTTCTCTGTCCTGCTCCCTGAGATGGGATCAAATGCTAAGTTTCATCCTTCAACTGCCACCATCTGCAGCAGAAAGAACACACTCCCTGAGAAGGGACACGCCATCTAAGCTGCCAGCTTCAAGTTCATCTAGCAGAGCCTATGGAGCAATGAATGGAGAGATCCCTGGATCCAAGTGAGCTACAGGGCTGGTTCTAGCTTTCTCAGAAAGAGATTGTCCTGTACTAGATTATGTGTTATTTTTATTTAGTACAGTAATTATGGGAGAACCCCTTCAAATGTTTTTGGGTCACTCTGTGATTTTAGAGAGTTAGCGTCTATCTACTGTATTAAGCCACTTAAGATAACGTTGTCTACAGTGATATATAACATTATAGTCGTAGAAGATTATTTTTATTCAAATTTTACATTTTTATTCTGCAAGCTCTGATGAGACAATAGCATGTGGTTGAGGCACCGTCCTTACACTGAGAAAATACCAAAAGCATAACTGATGTTAATGGAGCATCTACAGCTCTGGAGGACCTGACATGTCCAGATACTACATAGATGACCACTGAGCTAATGAAGAGTAAGCGACCATTCAGAAAGGAAAGTCCAACTATGGTCAGAGTACTGGCATCGCCTGTGATTGGCCTTCTATTTAGGGGCACAGCAGCTTGACAGTGGTTTACAAAATTGGAGTGCCCCTTTAACAGAAGAAAGATGATAAATGCCTTGGATATAAATAATAGTAGCAGATAATTTGGGTTATCAACATATATTATTTTTTTCATAGAAAAATTTTAATTTGTTGAGCAAACACCCTTTCCCTTAGGAAGGAATGAGGTCATGAGGTCTATGCGGCCTGAACGATTTCATATTATTTACACCAGAAAATTACTTTACTTTAATTTAAATGGTAAATTACACCTGAAATGTACACCAGCTTCTACGTGCAGGAGATTCCAGTTTCTGGTGCACGGTCCTCCAAAAATAATTTAAAGACCTGTGGCTTCTAATAAATTTGGAGCATCTTACATCAGCGGCACCACACGCCAGCCTAAATAAATTATCCACATTGTGTAAGCCAAAAAAAACACATTGAAACTTCTCCAGAAGACCATACCATTATCTCGAGAAGATTTCTCATGACAGATTTTCGGTTATATTATCTATTATCCATACATTGACATACTGTTATCTACCCATAGTTGGTAACAGTCCAAGGAAAGAGGGGGGTCATTCACAAAGGGAAAGAAAGGGGAAAAGTTTGTGCAAATTTAATCCAAAATGTGGTTTTGCATTTTCTAATTCAGTAAACTAGGATGGGAATCAGGACAGGAAAGTTGAAGACAGATGTTCACATGCAGGCTTGGACTGGCCCACAGGGGAACAGGTGAATCCCCTGGTGGGCCTCTAGTTCCACATCTCCTGCACAAGTGGCACATGGCACTGAAGACTAACATATAAATTGGATGGCTAAGATGCTATGTAGTGTTGAGCGAGCATGCTCAGCCAAACTGGTGTTCGAATCGACCATCGCTGTGTTCGGCCAAATACCACATATGCTTGAGTCAGTGTATTTAAATCTGATTTAGCCTCTATTTCTGCTGGGATTTCAACTCACAACCTTCTACATAAGAGGCAAGGATCTTAACCACTCAGCTATAAAGCTGAATGATAAACTGTGTCAGTAAAACCTCATAGTAGTTTGTAATGTAGTGAGTATTCCTTTACAGCAGACGTATAATTTTATATTTCACAGCAGGTTTGCATGTAGCCATATAGTAAAGTGGTTAAGATTCTTGGCTCTAATGTAGAAGGTTGTGAGTTCAAATCCCAGCAGAAACGTTTCAGAAATAGAAGCTAAATTTAATTTAAACACACACATGTATATATATTTATAAGTTTTTATCCATAATATATGAACATATATTATTATATATTTAGAAAATATAATATATTATAATATATGTAAATATATTATTGCTAAAAACATCAGTAGTAGTTTCCCACATATTATGCCCAAACAGAAAAAGAAAAAGTCTTGGATACGTTGCCTGGACTCCTCGCTCTGCAGATCCTAATATAGTGATGTGGGTCAAGTTCACTTAAAGTCCAAACTGTACAAAATAGGAAATACTCCTGAAGTACTCTTTCACACTATGCGGTTATACATCAACAGATCCGGGCATGGGGCGGAATGCAAGTGCACATAGATATACCTCCCCTCATTCAAAACCTATAAAAGCCAAGGGGTCGCAGAATAGTGAAGCACTTTCACATATACAGTATATTCCATACTGTATACATATATTATATATATATATTTTTTTTTTTGCAATTGCACATTTATTTTGTGCTATACATTTTTTACAATTACTAAAAAAATATAAAATATATAAATTATTCTCTATTTCTGCTGGGACTTGAAGTCACAACCTTCTATATTAGAGCCAAGGACCTTAACCACTACACTATACAGCTACATGTTAACCTGCAGTGAAATATGAAATGATACTTCTGCTGTATAGGAATACTTACTACATTACAAACCACTATGAGTATTTCTGAATCAGTTTATCATTCAGCTTTATAGCTAAATGGCTAAGGTCATTGCCTCTAATGTAGAAGGTTGTGAGTTCAAATCCCAGCAGAAAATTTTCAGAAATAGAGGCTAAATTAGACTTAAATACACGGGACTAAAGCCATATATGGACATAGCTATATATGGAGTCAGAGCAGAGACTCCTAAGCCGGCGGACTCACACTGGGGGATATCCTCACTGTACAGCGATCTTCGGCATAGACTTGAGTGGGACCTGGCACCCTCTCTTCTTCAGAGCAGGGGGTGCCAGGTATAATGCTCAGGGACTTCCATTGTGCTTGGGTGCTCTGAAGAGCACCCAAGCATCCCAAAGTGTTCTACTCGAACACTAATGCTATGCAGTACATTGCCTATGTCCATATAAAAGACTGGATGGCGTGGGCAGGTAGCATATGCATGTGACACCCAGAGGGAATTTTACTGGTGGGCCCTAGGCACCCCACTCCGGCACTGATTGCATGATCCTGGCTGGTGGGCTTAAACACAATGCTGAGAAGTCAGCCTGACAGCCAATCAGGTTTGAGGATATTGACTGGTCTATTGTGTTCTGCGCTAGTTCTAAAGCGGAGACATGAGGGTCATTTACCAAGCTGAAACATGCCTAAAATTGGCGTATTTCAGTTGCACATAGCGACACAATGGTTAGCTATCTGCGAATTCGCCCCGCTCACGCCAGGTCTAAAATTGTGGGTGGGAAGGGCATGGTCCGTCTCATTCATCATTTTCTATGCCTGTTTTAGGCATAGAAAATGGTCTAAATGTAAGACAGCTTGGAAGCTGCACCTCTTCATAACTGTGGCGGATCCACTGCTAGCTCAGGGTCTTTATTAAGAAAACACTGGTCTTAATAAATGTGCCCCATGATCCAGATCCGGTTTTCTGGCTCCCTGTCCTCCATCTGGAGCAGGGCCTGGACAGATGCAGGGATGCCCTCCTTTTCAGTAGCTCCACGATCAGACCGCAGCAAATTGTCTGACTGAGGTTTCTCTCAGCCCCAGTTAGTCACAAGAGCCATAAAACATAGTTCTCTGTCACTAACTGAGGGTAAGAGATGCATTTCGGGTCCTGCACAGCTCATTCATGTCTTTGCATTTTTTTTTTTCCTCTTCTGCTTGCAACAAGGGTTGTGGCTTTACAGAGTCGGGAGATGGCCCAGAAGGAGTGGGCATGGCTTTCAATGCCCAGCATTTGTAGGTAAAGCAAGTCCCTAATTGGATGTGTTTATCATGTATTTAAATGAAAAAAATAAAAAAATAAAAATAAACGGATATTGCACATTTTGGGAAATAACCAAGTAACTTCCTCAAATGCCTGATGTGGACAGAAGAGTTGTGTACTCGGAGGACTTAACATGTAAGTAACCGTTCATTAATTGTAGATAGAGATCTATCAGCTGCATATCACCCAGCCGATGTCATATAAGTCTGTATCTACTGACTACTAGTATTGTGTAGTTCCCTTATATCATCCAGTGTGTGCGCTGTGTTGTATAGTCATTGTATATAATGTCCTGATATTGATCATAAATTGTAAGGAGACACAAAAAATATGTCTCATAAATGATGGTAAAGGAGACCTGAGGAGACACCACGGTAAAGATGGGTATAATGGGGAAAAGAAGGGGTTAAGAAGATTCCGATAAATGAACCAAATTGTGCCTCTTTAATTTGAAGCAAAAATCTATCACCCACATAAAGTGTATGTAAATACCTCATCTAGATGTTACATCGTCTTTTTTTGAAATGGTAAAAATCTCACACAATGAGACACAGAGTCGGGCAGATTGGGAGAAATTAAGCTCTGATGTTTTTTTACCTGAAATTGTATTTTGATTTTAGTTCCAATCTCATGAAAATAATATTTATTATAATTTATCTAATATGTGAGATGTTACCCGAGAGATAACAACTTATCTTTTACACAAATACATGACAGACAATAAGGAGACATGCTTACCCCGTCCATTCATTACAAGGTAACATTACAACAGAGACTGGGACTAGGAGAAATTCATTCTATATAGTACAGGAAAACAGTGATACCTCCATAGATTGATAGATAGATGTGTTTCAAGAAAGTGTGAACAGCACAGCAGTATTCTATGATGGCGGGTGCCAGTGGCTGATGAAGAGATCCAAGCTTCCAATACCAATAATCCCAGAAAATCCACGGCACTTCCTTCAGTAAAAGCGTGTAGTTTATTCACCAATAGCAACGTTTCGGTTCGCGCACTGGAACCTTTTTCAAGCAGTGATACAGAAAAGGAGTGCACTCAGCATATATATCGCATGTTCCGTGTCAATTAATCAATAACATAATTAAGTACAAAAAGTGATAACATTCATAAAAGTATATCTCAAAATCCAATTATACAAGATTCCAAAACAAGTGAAGCCCATACTGAACGTATAAGTGACCTAAATGTATGTATCCTCAATAGTGCATGTATATAAGAGACCATAAGTCATATTTCATGATGATTAAAGAGGACCTTTCACTAGTTTAAAAAGTAAAAACGAACTATATCAGTGGGCAGAGCGGCGCCCTGGGGTCCCCCTGCACTTACTAGTATGTCTGGGCGCCGCTCCGTTCGCCCGGTATAGGCTCCGGTGTCTGCAGCTCCTTCTTTTGTACTGGGCGGGGTTTTTGTATTAGGCGTGTCCCTTGCTGCAGCGCTGGCCAATCGTAGCGCACAGCTCATAGCCTGGGACTCACAGGCTATGAACTGTGCGCTGCGATTGGCCAGCGCTGCAGCAAGGGACACGCCTCCTACAAAAATTCTGCCCAGTACAACAGAGGGAGCTGCAGACACCGGAGCCTATACCGGGCGAACGGAGCGGCGCCCAGACATACTAGTAAGTGCAGGGGGACCCCTGGGCGCCGCTCTGCCCACTGATATAGTTAGTTTTTACTTTTTAAACTAGTGAAAGGTCCTCTTTAAGACATTCATTAACACCCAGTTGATCTGATAAATAAAATAATTAAAAACAATAGTTGAACGTTTGTAACCTTTTTCGCATCCGAGCAACACATGGAGATCTGGCGTGGTGTAGAAAATAACTGCGCCTGCGCCGCGTTGCTTCCACAAATCCTCCTGGTGTAGGCAGTCTTCTATGAGCGGATGTGTCACCTGATCAACAGGTCAACTGACCGGAGGATCAGGTGACCAGAATGCTGAGATCACACGAGGCCTATTTGTAAACGTTGCTACAGCAACCATCACATGACTAAGGTCCTGTATTTTCTTGACAAACCTTTTGCAGGATCTATGTCTCCATTTGTTTTATAGGAAGATAAAGATAACCCCCATCACCCTAATATAGTAACCTATCTCCACATCCGCAATTCCCGGATAGCAGAGAAATACATCTCAATTAAGTAATCATTATTATTGACTGACAACGTGAGTTGCAGACTAAATTCCTGCAGCTATTCCTGCATCAACATCTGCTGACATTGCTAAATGCCACCAGTTGTGGCCGTAGGCAGCACCAGCCACACTGCATTTGTCCCCAAATACAGAGTCTAGCCGTGCCCGCCAGTCCCCCAACACAGCAGAGTAAAGCTTTAATGACAGGGAGGATTGGCCCCCACACAATGAGATAGATAGATAGATAGATAGATAGATAGATAATAGATAGATGATAGATATGAGATAGATAGATAGATAGAGAGATAGAGATGAGCGGCAGGGGCAATATTCAAATTTGCGATATTTCACGATTTGCAAAAGATTGCAAAAATCGGCAAAGTAATATGCACATATTGCGCGCGCAGTACAGGCGTGGGTCACTGTTTCTACATTTTTCAAGCTGCTAGAAGTTTCCTGAGACTGGAGAAAATGGTTGGCACGGCAGAACATTACAATAGCTTAACCGCCTCCGGACTGCCTAACGCAGATCTGCGGTCCGGAGGCGGCAGCTCTGCGCAGAGTCACGCATATACGCGTCATCTCGCGAGAGCCGTGATTTCCTGTGAACGCGCGCACACAGGCGCGCGCTAACAGGAACGGAAGGTGAGCGAGTGGATCTCCAGCCTGCCAGCGGCGATCGTTCGCTGGCAGGCTGGAGATGTGATTTTTTTTAACCCCTAACAGGTATATTAGACGCTGTTTTGATAACAGAGTCTAATATACCTGCTACCTGGTCCTCTGGTGGTCCCTTTTGTTTGGATCGACCACCAGAGGACACAGGTAGCTGTGTAAAGTACCACAAAACACTACACTACACTACACCCCCCCCCTGTCACTTATTAACCCCTTATGGACCACTGATCACCCCATATAGACTCCCTGATCACCCCCCTGTCATTGATCACCCACCTGTCAGGCTCCATTCAGATGTCCGTATGATTTTTACAGATCCACGGATACATGGATCGGATCCGCAAAACACATACGGACATCTGAATGGAGCCTTACAGGGGGGTGATCAATGACAGGGGGGTGATCAATGACAGGCGGGTGATCACCCATATAGATTCCCTGATCACCCCCTGTCATTGATCACCCCCCTGTCATTAATCACTCCCCTGTAAGGCTCCATTCAGATGTCCGTATGATTTTTACGGATCCACGGATACATGGATCGGATCCGCCAAACACATACGGACGTCTGAATGGAGCCTTACAGGGGGGTGATCAATGACAGGGGGGTGATCACCCATATAGATTCCCTGATCACCCCCTGTCATTGATCACCCCCCTGTCATTGATCACCCCCCTGTAAGGCTCCATTCAGACGTCCGTATGTGTTTGGCGGATCCGATCCATGTATCCGTGGATCCGTAAAAATCATACGGACGTCTGAATGGAGCCTTACAGGGGAGTGATCAATGACAGGGGGGTGATCAATGACAGGGGGGTGATCAATGACAGGGGGTGATCAGGGAATCTATATGGGTGATCACCCGCCTGTCATTGATCACCCCCCTGTCATTGATCACTCCCCTGTAAGGCTCCATTCAGATGTCCGTATGTGTTTTGCGGATCCGATCCATGTATCCGTGGATCCGTAAAAATCATACAGACGTCTGAATGGAGCCTTACAGGGGGGTGATCAATGACAGGGGGGTGAACAGGGAGTCTATATGGGGTGATCACCCCCCTGTAAGGCTCCATTCAGACGTCCGTATGCGTTTTGCGGATCCGATCCATGTATCCGTGGATCCGTAAAAATCATACAGACGTCTGAATGGAGCCTTACAGGGGGTGATCAATGACAGGGGGGTGATCACCTCATATACACTCCCTGATCACCCCCTGTCATTGATCACCCCCCCTGTCATTGATCACCCCCCTGTCATTGATCACCCCCCTGTAAGGCTCCATTCAGACATTTTTTTTGGCCCAAGTTAGCGGAAATTGTTTTTGTTTTTGTTTTTTCTTACTAAGTCTCATATTCCACTAACTTGTGTCAAAAAATAAAATCTCACATGAACTCGCCATACTCCTCACGGAATCCAAATGCGTAAAAATTTTTAGACATTTATATTCCAGACTTCTTCTGACGCTTTAGGGCCCCTAAAATGCCAGGGCAGTATAAATACCCCACATGTGACCCCATTTCGGAAAGAAGACACCCCAAGGTATTCCGTGAGGGGCATATTGAGTCCATGAAAGATTGAAATTTTTGTCCCAAGTTAGCAGAAAGGGAGACTTTGTGAGATAATACAAAAAAAATATCAATTTCCGCTAACTTGTGCCCAAAAAAATAAAACTCTATGAACTCGCCATGCCCCTCATTGAATACCTTGGGGTGTCTTCTTTCCAAAGTGGGGTCACATGTGGGGTATTTATACTTCCCTGGCTTTTTAGGGGCCCGAAAGCATGAGAAGAAGTCTGGGATCCAAATGTCTAAAAATGCCCTCCTAAAAGGAATTTGGGCACCTTTGCGCATCTAGGCTGCAAAAAAGTGTCACACATGTGGTATCGCCGTACTCAGGAGAAGTTGGGCAATGTGTTTTGGGGTGTGATTTTACATATACCCATGCTGGGTGAGATAATATCTTGGTCAAATGCCAACTTTGTATAAAAAAAATGGGAAAAGTTGTCTTTTGCCAAGATATTTCTCTCACCCAGCATGGTTATATGTAAAATGACACCCCAAAACACATTCCCCAACTTCTCCTGAGTACGGCGATACCAGATGTGTGACACTTTTTTGCCGCCTAGGTGGGCAAAGGGGCACACATTCCAAAGAGCACCTTTCGGATTTCACCGGGCATTTTTTACACATTTTGATTTCAAACTACTTACCACACATTAGGGCCCCTAGAATTCCAGGGCAGTATAACTACCCCACAAGTGACCCCATTTTGGAAAGAAGACACTCCAAGGTATTCCGTGAGGGGCATGGCGAGTTCCTAGAATTTTTTATTTTCTGTCACAAGTTAGCGAAAAATTATGATTTTTTTTTAAATTTTTTTTTTTCTTACAAAGTCTCATATTCCACTAACTTGTGACAAAAAATAAAACATTCTAGGAACTTGCCATGCCCCTTACGGAATACCTTGGGGTGTCTTCTTTCCAAAATGGGGTCACTTGTGGGGTAGTTATACTGCCCTGGCAATTTAGGGGCCCATATGTGTGAGAAGTAGTTTGCAATCAAAATCTGTAAAAAATTGCCTGCGAAATCCGAAAGCTGCACTTTGGAATATGTGCCCCTTTGCCCACCTTGGCTGCAAAAAAGTGTCACACATGTGGTATCGCCGTACTCAGGAGAAGTTGGGGAATGTGTTTTGCGGTGTCATTTTACATATACCCATGCTGGGTGAGATAAATATCTTGGTCAAATGCCAACTTTGTATAAAAAAATTGGAAAAGTTGTCTTTTGCCAAGATATTTCTCTCACCCAGCATGGGTATATGTAAAATGACACCCCAAAACACATTCCCCAACTTCTCCTGAGTATGTCGATACCAGATGTGTCACACTTTTTTGCAGCCAAGGTGGGCAAAGGGACCCACATTCCAAAGTGCACCTTTCGGATTTCACCGGTCATTTTTTATAGATTTTGATTGCAAACTTCTTCTCACACATCTGGGCCCCTAAATTGCCAGGGCAGTATAACTACGCCACAAGTGACCCCATTTTGGAAAGAAGACACCCCAAGGTATTTTGTGATGTGCATAGTGAGTTCATGGAAGTTTTTATTTTTTGTCACAAGTTAGTGGAATATGAGACTTTGTAAGAAAAAAAAAATCAGAAAAAAAAATCATCATTTTCCGCTAACTTGTGACAAAAAATAAAAAGTTCTATGAACTCACTATGCCCATCAGCGAATACCTTAGGTTGTCTACTTTCCGAAATGGGGTCATTTGTGGGGGTTTTCTACTGTTTGGGCATTGTAGAACCTCAGGAATCATGACAGGTGCTCAGAAAGTCAGAGCTGTTTCAAAAAGCGGAAATTCACATTTTTGTACCATAGTTTGTAAATGCTATAACTTTTACTCAAACCATTTTTTTTTTGCCCAAACATTTTTTTTTTATCAAAGACATGTAGAACAATCAATTTTGCGAAAAATTTATATATGGATGTCGTTTTTTTTTGCTAAATTTTACAACTGAAAGTGAAAAATGTAATTTTTTTCTCAAAAAAATCGTTACATTTCGATTAATAACAAAAAAAGTAAAAATGTCAGCAGCAATGAAATACCACCAAATGAAAGCTCTATTAGTGAGAAGAAAAGGAGGTAAAAGGTAGTGCAGAAGTGTAAAAAGTGGCCTGGTCATTAAGGGGGTTTCAGCTAGCGGGGCTGAAGTGGTTAAAGAGCTTCTGTCACCCCACTAAACTAATATTATTATTATTTTTTTGTGTACTTATAATCCCTATCCTGCGATATTGCCATACATTATGTTATTAATAATTTTTGTTCAGTAGATTTAGCAAAAAACATACTTTTAAGATATGCTAATTACCTGTCTACCAGCAAGTAGGGCGTCTACTTGCTGGTAGCTGCCGCAAAAAACCGCCCCCTCCTTCTGTTGATTGACAGGGCCAGCCACGATCTCCTCCTCTTCCGGCCGGCCCTGTCAGCATTTCAAAAATTGCGCGCCTGTGTTGATTCGGCGCAGGCGCTCTGAGATAAGGAGGCTCGCCTCCTCAGCACTCCCTCAGTGCGCCTGCGCCGATGACGTCTTCTCTTTCGGTGAGGTCATCGGCGCAGGCGCACTGAGGGAGTGCTGAGGAGACGAGCCTCCTTATCTCAGAGCGCCTGCGCCGAATCAACACAGGCGCGATTTTTGAAATGCTGACAGGGCCGGCCGGAAGAGGAGGAGATCGTGGCTGGCCCTGTCAATCAACAGAAGGAGGGGGCGGTTTTTTGCGGCGGCTACCAGCAAGTAGACGCCCTACTTGCTGGTAGACAGGTAATTAGCATATCTTAAAAGTATGTTTTTTGCTAAATCTACTGAACAAAAATTATTAATAACATAATGTATGGCAATATCGCAGGATAGGGATTATAAGTACACAAAAAAATAATAATATTAGTTTAGTGGGGTGACAGAAGCCCTTTAATATGCAGATAGAGTGCTCCAATATATTTGCAATTGTGAAATCGGCACTAATGATGCGCATAGTTTGGCGTAATACGTGCAACTTCACATTTTATCAGGTCTGGCTACATATTTCTGATTGGTGCACTAAGTATTGTTGTGAACTTGTGACATCCCAGCAGTGTGTATGTATGTATGGACAGCAGAACCTATCACACTGCCTAACACCCTGCACTGGAACCTAATGCTACTAACTAACTAACTAACTAACTAACTATCTAATGTAATTAAACAGTAAAGCACAGAGCACAGCAATGTCACTGCTCTATCTCTCAGAGCTTCATAAATCTATAGAAAAATGGCTGCTGGGGGAGGTTCTTATATAGTAAGGGGTAGGCAACTTTCCTATTGGTTGCTAGGGATGTTGCTAAGCTCAGACAGAGATATTGCAGCCTTCTCCTTGGCCCACAAGCAAGAAGGGAGGTTACTGATGAAAAAAAAATCTAGAATATCTAAAACTAAATTCTAAATCTTCGCAAATTCTCAAAGTGGCAATATTTGCAATTAAAATCCGCAATTCGAATATTCGCGCCCAACACTATAGATAGATAGCTATAGGAAAATGGCAGCACAGGATAACAAAGTAGTCAGAGGTGCAAGCCCAAAAGGGACAAGACAATCACCCAATAATGCAAAAAATAGCAAATCAGGCAGCACTCTCAAAGTGAAAAAATGAAAAGTTTATCCACCCATGCAGGACGCGACGTTTCGGCTCCACACTGGAGCCTCTCAAGCAACTAGTGATAGTGATCATGTGATATATAAACATAAAGTGCAGGTGCATGGCATAACCAATCAATAATCAATAATATACACATAAATATAAGATAAAGTGTTGTCATCAATAGATCATGATTATACCCAGTAATAATATAGATGATTGTGCAGACGTGACATTGTTATCAACAAACATATAAATATAAAATACATTTAATTGACCAATTAATAAAATGTCATACACATGAATAAATCATGTCTATATAGTGTCCAGAGGGAGGTGACTCATCAGGGATAGGCCAGTAATAAAAAAAACGCGTCATACTACTGCGTTCTTTACCAGGAACCATGTTAATCCCTAGTTGCCAAGAGGAAGCGAAGAGGACCCCAGCAAACCATAGTGCATGCGCAGCATGCGCACAATGTGCAGAGGTTGCCAAGAGGCCATAACTATAACGGGCAGATAGGGCAGATCATGGGCGCATGAACGACAGGTGCACTTTATGTGAAGGCTGCCAAGAAGGCACACCAAACGCAACAACATAAATGATAGTAACCTAAAATCACCCATCCAATTGGGATCTCAATATGGGGTGAAACAGGGTTCTCCTGTAAATATATGAGTATTAGAAGAGATACCCACGATGGGGTGGGGGCAAGGGGTGCATATAACACACACCGAGAAGAATGTACCTGCGCCCAAGGGGTGGCAATAGGGAATCACCCGCACAC
The DNA here is from genome assembly GCF_014858855.1 of Bufo gargarizans. Lineage (NCBI taxonomy): Eukaryota > Metazoa > Chordata > Amphibia > Anura > Bufonidae > Bufo > Bufo gargarizans. The sequence goes on from NC_058080.1 coordinate 430,082,538, forward strand.
AACAGCGGGAGGCTTCACCATACAGCCCTCCACTTACCATTCCCTACATTTTGTCGTCTCAGTATGGTGTGTCCAAGCCCAATGGAATATACTAAGAAAAAAAAAAGAATAAAATGATAAAAGAAACAATTGATTCCTCAAGGAAACATAAAAGGAGTCATAATGTTTAAGAACATAAACAAAACATACAAAAACATATCAATTCAAAAAATAGTAGGCAGTTCCCCCGGCAAGTCATCAATCTTGATCACCGAATAGATGGGACACTATAAATGAAAGAGAAAAAAGGAAAATTAGAAAAATGCTAAACTAAAATATTTACAACTGGTTAACCACCTGCATTATAGGATTCACATGGTCGGATATACCAGGGATGAGGGCAAACTACTTCATCAGCACACCTAATTTGAAATATCCAATATATACAGTACAGACCAAAAGTTTGGACACACCTTCTTATTCAAAGAGTTTTCTTTATTTTCATGACTATGAAAATTGTAGATTCACACTGAAGGCATCAAAACTATGAATTAACACATGTGGAATTATATACATAACAAACAAGTGTGAAACAACTGAAAATATGTCATATTCTAGGTTCTTCAAAGTAGCCACCTTTTGCTTTGATTACTGCTTTGCACACTCTTGGCATTCTCTTGATGAGCTTCAAGAGGTAGTCACCTGAAATGGTTTTCACTTCACAGGTGTGCCCTGTCAGGTTTAATAAGTGGGATTTCTTGCCTTATAAATGGGGTTGGGACCATCAGTTGCGTTGTGGAGAAGTCAGGTGGATACACAGCTGATAGTCCTACTGAATAGACTGTTAGAATTTGTATTATGGCAAGAAAAAAGCAGCTAAGTAAAGAAAAACGAGTGGCCATCATTACTTTAAGAAATGAAGGTCAGTCAGTCCGAAAAATTGGGAAAACTTTGAAAGTGTCCCCAAGTGCAGTCACAAAAACCATCAAGCGCTACAAAGAAACTGGCTCACATGCGGACCGCCCCAGGAAAGGAAGACCAAGAGTCACCTCTGCTGCGGAGGATAAGTTCATCGAGTCACCAGCCTCAGAAATCACAGGTTAACAGCAGCTCAGATTAGAGACCAGGTCAATGCCACACAGAGTTCTAGCAGCAGACACACCTCTAGAACAACTGTTAAGAGGAGACTGTGTGAATCAGGCCTTCATGGTAGAATATCTGCTAGGAAACCACTGCTAAGGACAGGCAACAAGCAGAAGAGACTGTTTGGGCTAAAGAACACAAGGAATGGACATTAGACCAGTGGAAATCTGTGCTTTGGTCTGATGAGTCCAAATTTGAGATCTTTGGTTCCAACCACCGTGTCTTTGTGCGATGCAGAAAAGGTGAACGGATGGACTCTACATGCCTGGTTCCCACCGTGAAGCATGGAGGAGGAGGTGTGATGGTGTGGGGGTGCTTTGCTGGTGACACTGTTGGGGATTTATTCAAAATTGAAGGCATACTGAACCAGCATGGCTACCACAGCATCTTGCAGCGGCATGCTATTCCATCCGGTTTGCGTTTAGTTGGACCATCATTTATTTTTCAACAGGACAATGACCCCAAACACACCTCCAGGCTGTGTAAGGGCTATTTGACCATGAAGGAGAGTGATGGGGTGCTGCGCCAGATGACCTGGCCTCCACAGTCACCGGACCTGAACCCAATCGAGATGGTTTGGGGTGAGCTGGACCGCAGAGTGAAGGCAAAAGGGCCAACAAGTGCTAAGCATCTCTGGGAACTCCTTCAAGACTGTTGGAAGACCATTTCAGGTGACTACCTCTTGAAGCTCATCAAGAGAATGCCAAGAGTGTGCAAAGCAGTAATCAAAGCAAAAGGTGGCTACTTTGAAGAACCTAGAATATGACATATTTTCAGTTGTTTCACACTTTTTTGTTATGTATATAATTCCACATGTGTTAATTCATAGTTTTGATGCCTTCAGTGTGAATCTACAATTTTCATAGTCATGAAAATAAAGAAAACTCTTTGAATGAGAAGGTGTGTCCAAACTTTTGGTCTGTACTGTATATGATAGATAGATAGATAATAGAAGATAGATAGATAATAGAAGATAGATAGATAGATAGATAGATAGATAGATAGATGATAGACCCTATAGATAGATAACACCCTTTAGTCTCCTAGTACTCTGAATTTTTAGGAAAACATGTTGTCTCTTTTTGTTCATTTTTTTAAATGAATTTATGCTTTCTCTCCCCCTCCCTATGCTCTTGGATGCAATCACAGCAGTAGTAAATGATATCTGAGTGACCCTAATATGCATAGCTGTGGGTAAATGCATGTTTGACTGCGTTTAAAAACACTCCGCACCGGCACATGTGTTATGCTTTTTCATATTCCAAAGTTTCCAAAAATTTCTCCTTATCGAAGACATATGATATTTAAACACATACAGTGCTATGAGATAAAGGATTTTTTTAAAGTGCCTTGTTGGGGAACCAAGCATCTAAAAATGATACCTTGACAGGGTCAGAATGCCAGTCTATATGACACACACAAACGTTAATTATCAGAAGACAAAGTGGCTATTTGTGAACAAGCCTAAAGGAATTCCCTCCGTCCCTTTTAAGGGTCCATTCACACATCCGTGTGTGTTTTGCGGACCGCACATTGCCGGAACTAAGAGAATATGCCTATTCTTGTCCGCTATTGCGGACAAGAATAGGAGGACGTTCTTTTTTTTTTTCAGGATCGGAATTGCTGACCCGGAAGTGTGGGTCCTCAATTCCGGATCGGGGCCACACGTCGTGCCACCCCATAGAAATGAATGGGTCCGCAATTCCGTTCCGCAAATGGGAGCAGCAGCAGTGCAGTGTGAATGTGGAAAGGCCAGGGAATCAGTGGCACGTCGCTGCAATAGTAGCGGCAGCAGCAGAAGCAGCATTGCATGGAGCGTACATGGCAGTAGATTGGCTGTCTATGGGTGATAGTAGTAGTAGTAGTAGTAGTAGTAGTAATAGTAGTAGTAGTAGCAGTAGTAGTAGTAATAGTAGTGGTAGTAGTAGTAATAGTAGTAGTGGTAATGGTAGTGGTTATAGTGGCTTATGTGTAGCATTTATAGCAGGGGCAGTAGGGGATTAGAAGCAAGGAGCAGCAGCAGCTGAGGCGTTGGTGGCAGTCATATATTGCATGTTGGCAGCCAGGCAGAAGCAGTGTCATTATGGCGGCAATGGCACGATGGAGGCAATAGCAAGCATATGGAACATAATGGTAGGCAGACAGCAGCAGTGGCATGAAGGTGGCATCAGTGTCAACATGAAGGCAACAAGTAGTAGTGGTATGATGGCTGCAGTGGCATAAAAGAGGCAGCAGCAGCCTTACTGAAAACAATGGTAGGCAGTCAGCAGAAGTGGTATGGCAGCAGGAGCGGCATGAAGGAGGCAGCAGCAGCCATATAGAAATGTCAGCGGCAGTGGCATTATGGAAGCTGAGGTATGATGGAGGCATCAGCAGCCTTATAGAACATGATGGTAGGCAGGCAGCAGCAGTGGCATGATGTAGGCAGCAGCAGCCATACAAATATGATAGAAGTTAGGGGACAGAAGTGGCATAAGGGGGGCATTGGTATAATGGATGGATGCAGGCCGGCAGACAGCAACTCTGGCAAGATAGGGCCCCATAAAAAATATGTATTTGAAGAGGCTGGAGATGCCCTGGCATGGATTTTGGACTAGTGGTTCACATTTTCAATGAGAGTTCAAATGCTGTATCTATTCTCTGGATGGTTAAACACGTGTGTACTTTTGAAACTTTTTAAACTAACTTTTGTCTTTCTGTCTATCTATCTATCTATCTATCTATCTACAGTGAGGAACAGAAGTATTTGAACACCCTGCGATTTTGCAAGTTCTCCCACTTAGGCTACTTTCACACTAGCGGCACAGACCTCTGGCAGGCTGTTCCATCGGGTGAACAGCCTGCTGGATCCGTCCTGCTGCTAGTGACCGCGTGCCCACGGACTGCTGCTCCGTCCCCATTGACTTTAATTGGGGCGGGGTTCCGGTGGAGGCATCGCAGCGCACGGCGAGAGGCTGCCGGAATAAAACTACGACATGTCCAACGTTTATTCCAGCAGCCTCTCGCTGTGCACTGCCGTGCCACCACCGGAACTCCGCCCTGCCCCCATTATAGTCAATGGGCACTGAGCGGCAGTCCGGTGGCACACATTCACTAGCGGCAGGAGGGATCGGCAGGCTGTTCACCCGACAGAACAGCCTGCTGGAGGTCTGTGCCACTAGTGTGAAAGTAGCCTAAGTGGGAGAACTTGCAAAATCGCAGGGTGTTCAAATACTTCTGTTCCTCACTGTAGATAGATAATAGATAGATAGAAAGACAGAATTATCGGTAGATATATATATATTTTCATTTTTTTATGTTTTTTACACTAGGTCCCAGAGAATGCACCGACATAGCTGAGAAAATGGAGTTTAAAAAATATTTGTTTTTCTTGGATTATTATTTTGCTTTAATTCTGATTGGATCTCAGCTGTGGAGCGGTAAGTATGACCTTATATCCCATTTATGTGGTATATGACTGTGTGCGGTATTATGTTTATTATGTACATTGTCTCACTGGCATGTTGGCTTTCCTTAGAGAGAAGTAGAGAGACATGAGGCAATGCATTATGGGAAAAATACATCTCCATTTTCCTTATGACAGAAACCTGCTTCTTGTCATGAAGACTTCTCCTGTCTGTTTCCACCATTACGACACATAGATGTCACATAGAAGGTTTCCCACTCAGGACTAATCAACCTCCTACTTTGTGCTCATGATGCCTAAACGGCTGAAACAGATCTGTCCACAGATAGACATCTTAGAAATGACTGTATCTGTTGACATTAAAAGACATACAGGGGTTTCCCAAGATCTGGTGGATTTCAAGAAACCCTTTTACTGTGTAGGATATTGAGAAATAAAATTCCGTCCCCTTGAGCAGTCCATGCTATTGTGATGTTCTCCTTTCTTATTGGGGAACAAGCCTTAGGCAAGGTCCATCTGACGCTCTATGTACACAGATATTCTCCCCTCTAAGCACTGACATTGCAAAGTCATAAAAGGGCTATCACATAAAATGTATTCCTATGTACCCCCTGCACAGACCCCCCCTCCCCCCCCGGGGGCTGGTATAGTGACCTCATAGTGAAGCAAGCAGCTCAGACACCTTTCATCATTTATCCTCACTTCATATATGTAAATATTAGAGATGAGCGAACCGAAGATGACGAAGTGGAATTCGATGCGAATTTCAGGTAAAATTCAATTCACAACTAATGCAAATTTTCTCTTGCTTCGTAATAACGAATCCCATTTTTCCTAAAATGGCGGCTGCACGTGTGAGGACATGAAGAAAGGAAGTCTGGGAAGGCATTGACATGCATGCAGCCAATCAGCAGTCAGCCCTGTGATGTCACATCCCTATAAATACAGCGGCCATCTTAGATTCAGACATTTTCCAGAGTTCTGAGTGCAGGGACAGACGTGAGAAGGCAATAGGAAAAACCCCATTGTGAAAAAAAAAAACTGAGAAAGGCTAGGGAGGAATCACTTCACAGCATCTTAGTGCAAGGAGAGACGCCATAAGGCGCTAGGGACAGTGCAAGAAAAGCGATTTACAAGTGCAGGGAAAAGATTATTTGGGGATCCGAATAGCCATTATACAGCTCTGTCATTCCAGCAATTTCTTCTTGTTATTGGGGTGCAAGTGCTGTGTTGAAAAGCCTTTAGTGGCCTATTTTAGTACAAAAATAAAAATATACACGCACTTCACTGTTGCAGTTATTTGTGGTGAAAGAGTTTAGTGGCCTATTTCAGTACAGAAAAAAAAAATATATGCATTTCACTTCTGCAGTTATATGCAGTGATAGCTAGTGTTGGGCGAGCATGCTCGGCCGAACACCATTTTGACTCGAGCATTGCGATGCTCGGCACATCGCGGTGTTCTGAACACTGCGTGTGCTCGAGCAAGATGATCGAGTCTCCTTCCCGCACGTTTGTTGGCTGCTACGCAGCCAATACACATGCGGGAAGGTACTGGCACTCACTGTAATGCTGTGGTTCGGCTCAGTCTTAGTCAGGGAGAGCTGCAGCAGAAGGGACAGACAGTGTAGGGACAGGAATATATATGTATATTTTATAGGCAGGGTTTAGTGTTGAAAGGTGTTGGAGACCCAAAAGTCCTTTTAAGGACTATTGTTTTATCTGGCTGCCATATATATTATTAGCGCAACTTGCGCTAAACTGTGTGCAATTTTTTGGCCACTGCTGACAGTGACACAACATCTGCTACATCTGTTGTGTTACATTTGCGCATCCTAAATATCTGTGACATTCAGTGCAATTGTTTGGCCGCTGCTGACATTACCTGCGCTACCTCTCCTGTATAAAGTTTGTGCATCCTAAATATCTGTGAGATTCAGTGTAATTTACTTGCGCATACACTTACAAAACCTGCGCTACTGTACATGTGACATACTTGCAAGCATATATATCATTTAATAATCTCAAGGCAAGCAGTAAGGGACGGGGAAGTGGCTATGCTGTTGATGGTGCACGCAGAGGCCGTGGACCTGGGCACGGTGAAACTGTGCCTGCTGCCAGAGCACAAGAAACACAATCATCCACGATACCTAGCTTCATGTCCCAGTTTGCAGGGAGGTGCAGGACACCACTCTCGAAGTCACTCCAGTGCGACCAGGTGGTCAGTTGGATTGCAGCAGATAATGCTTCCAGTCGGTTAAGCACCACCCTGTCTTCCACAAAGGCCAGTCTCAGTAGCCAAGAGTCTGGTCAATGGAATTCTCACCCTGATCCTCCTACCTACCACCATGGAGAGTCTTGGCAAACAAATTATCCCACACTCGGATATTCCGAGGAGCTCTTTTCATCGCCATTCCTTGTTTTGGGCCTCTCGCCAAGCCCGCTTGAAGAGGGACATGAGGAGATCTTGTGCACTGATTCCCAAACTCTTGAGCATCCACAGTCAGAAGAAGATGACGGTGGGGAACGGCAATTAGTGTTTCACGAGGTGTATGAAGATGAGACACAGTTATCAATAAGTGAGGTTCTTGTTAGGTCAACAAGTCAGGAGGATGACCTGAGTGAGGAAGTGGAAGAGGAGGTGGTGGACGATGAAATTACTGACCCAACCTGGGAAGGTGGCAAGCAGAGCGTGGGCAGCAGTACAGGGGGCGGGGGAATCCGCAGCAGCGCAACAGGCTAAAAGAGGCATTGGGGTGGCAAAAGGGAGAAGGCGGTGTGACGAACTGCGACCGCCGCGGCCACAATACGTCACGAAACCGTCACAGCGCCCCTAGTGGTCAATCCACAAACAGGCCTCTCAGCCACTTTCAGCACACCGACAGTCTAACTTGAGTCCGTACAGTTGATAGGCTGAAAGCGCAGGGAGTGGACCGCCGACTGACCGCAAGTAAGCGTGTGACGAACTGCGACCGGAACCACACACAGGGTAGTTTAACTGCCACCACCTTGCAATTTATGGGAGCAAGGAACCCACTATCTAGATAACAGGACCGAGTAGCTTTCTCTTCGGAGAAGCTAGGGCAAGTTTTTGCAGTGTTTGAAAACAGGCATATGGCTAGAGAAATGACTTGGAGGTCATTTATTATATATCTATATACAATACAAATTATCACGATGCACAGTAATTATAACACAATAATCAAGGAAAGTATAGTCCAATAAACAAAAAGAGAGAAAAGAAAGAAAATACTTAGTTTCCGCAGAAAAGATGTCCGTTGGTGAAATAGTCCGTTGCAGGGATAAAGTCCAAGAAGCCTTTGTCCAGTGTAATATGCCTACAGCCCACGGGTTCTCTGGCTGAGACCTTCTTCAGGTGTTGTTAAAAGTGGAGAACTCCTTTAGCAGATTCTAGGTCTTTGTTAAAAGGGTCCCAGAATCAAGGCGGGGAATTGAGAGTCCGCCTGCTGGGCAGGCTGTATTCCTGAGGTGAATGTCAGTTCTGAAATATGGCATGTGCCATATCGTCGGATGTCTCCGCTGTACACAAATAACAAGCACACATTCACATTCCCCACAAAATATGGAGTTCAGGGATACCAAATATTACTATTATAACTGGTTTTATGATGGGGTAACACCATAACTTTATCTGGGCATCTCCTAGAGTTATATTTGTCATATGTACATGTCCAGTGAATTCTGAGTGACACGATGATGTAATTTTTACGTCCGTAAGATGCATGGTCTCTCTTAAAAAGGTTAAAATCATATCTCAGATTCATGTTGCAATCTGGGAAACCTTGGTGCCGGCCTGTCTGCAGCAAGCTAGCTTACAGACCCTTATGGCAGTGACACCAAATGGCTCCCCCCAGGTGTAGTCTTCACACCTAGCTGTGATATCTCTGCAGAAAGGGAAGCTCTTTTGTCAACCTAAGGAAGCCAGCTGTAATTGCGTTATCTGCTGGGCATCTATTGACTGACTTGAACAAAAGGACTATGTTGTTTTCTGGGTACACAGAAGAAGACGCTCTAAGTAGGGATGAGCGAACTCGAACTGTATAGTTCGGGTTCGTACCGAATTTTGGGGTGCCGTGACACGGACCCGAACCCGGACATTTTCGTAAAAGTCCGGGTTCGGGTTCGGTGTTCGTCGCTTTCTTGGCGCTTTTGTGACGCTTTCTTGGCGCTTTTTGAAAGGCTGCAAAGCAGCCAATCAACAAGCGTCATACTACTTGCCCCAAGAGGCCATCACAGCCATGCCTACTATTGGCATGGCTGTGATTGGCCAGAGCACCATGTGACCCAGCCTCTATTTAAGCTGGAGTCACATAGCGCCGCCCGTCACTCTGCTCTGATTAGCGTAGGGAGAGGTTGCGGCTGCGACAGAAGGGCGAGATTAGGCAGATTAACTCCTCCAAAGGACTTGATTAACTGATCGATCTGCAGCTGTGGATCATAGAGCTGCTGATCCTTAATTGCTCACTGTTTTTAGGCTGCCCAGACCGTTTGTCAGTCACATTTTTCTGGGGTGATCGGCGGCCATTTTGTGTCTTGTGGTGCGCCAGCACAAGCTGCGACCAAGTGCATTTAACCCTCAATGGTGTGGTTGTTTTTTGGCTAAAGCCTACATCAGGGTGAAGCTGTCACACCAAGTGCATTTAACCAGCAATAGTCTGTTTATTTTTTGGCCATATACTACATCAGGGGCAAGCTGCGCCTGTCACCAAGTGCATTTAACCCTCAATGGTGAGTTTGTTTTTTGGCTAAAGCCTACATCAGGGTGAAGCTGTCACACCAAGTGCATTTAACCAGCAATAGTCTGTTTATTTTTTGGCCATATACTACTTCAGGGGCAAGCTGCGCCTGTCACCAAGTGCATTTAACCCTCAATGGTGTGGTTGTTTTTTGGCTAAAGCCTACATCAGGGTGAAGCTGTCACACCAAGTGCATTTAACCAGCAATAGTCTGTTTATTTTTTGGCCATATACTACATCAGGGGCAAGCTGCGCCCGTCACCAAGTGCATTTAACCCTCAGTAGTGTGGTTGGTCAAGCTATCACACCAAGTGCATTTAACCAGCAATAGTCTGTTCATTTTTTGGCCATGTACTAAATCATGGGAAAGCTGCGCCCGTCACCAAGTGCATTTAACCAGCAATAGTCTGTTCATTTTTTGGCCATATACTACATCAGGGGCAAGCTGCGCCCGTCACCAAGTGCATTTAACCAGCAATAGTGTGGTTATTTTTTGGCCATATCCCAGTCTAATTCTGTCACTAAATCCATACCGGTCACCCAGCGCCTAAATACTAGGCCTCAAATTTATATCCCGCTAAATCTCTCGTTACCGCTGTCCTGTTGTGGCTGGGAAAGTTATTTAGTGTCGTCAAAGCACATTTTTTGTTCTGGGTTGAAATACAATTCCCAATTTAGCAATTTAAAAATTTAGTGGTTTCTTCCTAGAGTTGAGCGAACACCTGGATGTTCGGGTTCGAGAAGTTCGGCCGAACATCCCGGAAATGTTCGGGTTCGGGATCCGAACCCGATCCGAACTTCGTCCCGAACCCGAACCCCATTGAAGTCAATGGGGACCCGAACTTTTCGGCACTAAAAAGGCTGTAAAACAGCCCAGGAAAGAGCTAGAGGGCTGCAAAAGGCAGCAACATGTAGGTAAATCCCCTGCAAACAAATGTGGATAGGGAAATGAATTAAAATAAAAATTAAATAAATAAAAATTAACCAAAATCAATTGGAGAGAGGTTCCATAGCAGAGAATCTGGCTTCCCGTCACCCACCACTGGAACAGTCCATTCTCAGATATTTAGGCCCCGGCACCCAGGCAGAGGAGAGAGGTCCCGTAACAGAGAATCTGTCTTCATGTCAGCAGAGAATTAGTCTGCATGTCATAGCAGAGAATGAGGCTTCACGTCAGCCACCACTGCAACAGTCCATTGGCATATATTTAGGCCCAGCACCCAGGCAGAGGAGGGAGGTCCCGTAACAGAGAATCTGTCTTCATGTCAGCAGAGAATTAGTCTGCATGTCATAGCAGAGAATGAGGCTTCACGTCAGCCACCACTGCAACAGTCCATTGGCATATATTTAGGCCCAGCACACACACAGGCAGAGGAGAGAGGTCCCGTAACAGAGAATATGGCTTCATGTCAGCAGAGAATCAGTCTGCATGTCATAGCAGAGAATGAGGCTTCACGTCAGCCACCACTGCAACAGTCCATTGGCATATATTTAGGCCCAGCACACACACAGGCAGAGGAGAGAGGTCCCGTAACAGAGAATCTGGCTTCATGTCAGCAGAGAATCAGTCTGCATGTCATAGCAGAGAATCAGGCTTCACGTCACCCACCACTGCAACAGTCCATTGTCATAAATTTAGGCCCAGCACTAGTGTTGAGCGGTATGTCCCATATTCGAATTCGCGAAATTTTGTGAATATTCGAAAGAATATTCGTAAAATATTCGCGATTATTCAAATTCGTTATTATTTCGCATATGCGATAATTCGAATTTTCGCATCGCATAATACATATGCTATGCAAAATTCACATGTGCGCTAATGAAATCGCCTTACGAAGATTCGCAACTCAATTCAATCACTAATGTATGAATGCAATGCCCTTTGCCTCTGTTCTGGGACAAGTGTAGATATTCGCATGTGCGCTAATAAAATCGCCTTACGAAGATTCGCACCTCAATCACTTTCTAGGGAATGTGAGACTTTTGGGAATCAATCGAGATACAGTGGGGGGTGATGACAGTAGTTGACAGAGTACAGATCAATGTAATCTGTAAGGTGGAAAGTAAAATAAAAAATACGAATATTCGTAAATCGAATTTTACGAAGTTCTACGTATTCGCGAATATGGTGCTATACTATATGAATGCACAGGCCTTTGCCTCTCTGTTCTGGGGACAAGTGTAGATATTTGCATTTGCGTTAATAAAATCGCCTTACGAAGATTCGCAGCTCAATTCAATCACTAATGTATGAATGCAAAGCCCTTTGCCTCTGTTCTGGGACAAGTGTAGATATTCGCATGTGCGCTAATAAAATCGCCTTACGAAGATTCGCAACTCAATTCACTAATGTATGAATGCAAAGCCCTTTGCCTCTGTTCTGGGACGTGCCGATATTCGCATGTGCGCTAATAAAATCGCCTTACGAAGATTCGCAACTCAATTCACTAATGTATGAATGCAAAGCCCTTTGCCTCTGTTCTGGGACGTGCCGATATTCGCATGTGCGCTAATAAAATCGCCTTACGAAGATTCGCAACTCAATTCACTAATGTATGAATGCAAAGCCCTTTGCCTCTGTTCTGGGACGTGCCGATATTCGCATGTGCGCTAATAACATCGCCTTACGAAGATTCGCGCCTCAATCACTTTCTAGGCAATGTGAGTAAGATCTGAGCTGTTGGACCTTTGGGAAACAATCAATTATATGTGTACTGTAATTTTGTGGGGGGGGGGGGGAAAACAAAAAACGAATATTCGTTTTTACGAATATATAGCACTATATTCGAAATATTCGCGAAATCGCGAAGTTGCGATATTCGCGAAAAAAATTTGCTTTTCGAATATTCGCGCTCAACACTACCCAGCACCCAGGCAGAGGAGAGAGGTCCCGTAACAGACAATCTGGCTTCATGTCAGCAGAGAATCAGTCTGCATGTCATAGCAGAGAATGAGGCTTCACGTCAGCCACCACTGCAACAGTCCATTGGCATATATTTAGGCCCAGCACCCAGGCAGAGGAGAGAGGTCCCGTAACAGACAATCTGGCTTCATGTCAGCAGAGAATCAGTCTTCATATCATAGCAGAGAATCAGGCTTCACGTCACCCACCACTGTAAGAGTCCATTTTCATAAATTTAGGCCCAGCACACACACAGGCAGAGGAGAGAGGTCCCGTAACAGAGGATCTGGCTTCATGTCAGCAGAGAATTAGTCTGCATGTCATAGCAGAGAATCAGGCTTCACGTCACCCAACATTGGAACAGTCCATTGGCATATATTTAGGCCCCGGCACCCAGACAGAGGAGAGGTTCATTCAACTTTGGGTAGCCTCGCAATATAATGGTAAAATGAAAATAAAAATAGGATTGAATGAGGAAGTGCCCTGGAGTCCAATAATATATGGTTAAGGGGAGGTAGTTAATGTCTAATCTGGACAAGGGACGGACAGATCCTGTGGGATCCATGCCTGGTTCATTTTTATGAACGTCAGCTTGTCCACATTGGCTGTAGACAGGCGGCTGCGTTTGAGGCCTAGTATTTAGGCGCTGGGTGACCGGTATGGATTTAGTGACAGAATTAGACTTGGAAATGCACAGTAGCGGGTGTGTGAAGTTATTCTGAATGACCCTATGTGCACCTTGAATATTATATACCCTTTTAGGGATAGATTTCAAATAGCTCTGATATAGCAGAAACCACTAAATTATGAAATTGCTAAATTGGGAATTGTATTTCAACCCAGAACAAGAAATGTGCTTGAACGGACACTAAATAACTCGCCCAGCTACAGCACTAACGACAGATTTAGCTGGATATGAATTTGAGGCCTAGTATTTAGGCGCTGGGTGACAGGTATGGGTTTAGTGACAGAATTAGACTTGGAAATGCACAGTAGCGGGTGTGTGAAGTTATTCTGAATGACCCTATGTGCACCTTGAATATTATATACCCTTTTAGGGATAGATTTCAAATAGCTCTGATACAGCAGAAACCACTAAATTTTTAAATTGCTAAATTGGGAATTGTATTTCAACCCAGAACAAAAAATGTGCTTTGACGGACACTAAATAACTTTCCCAGCCACAACAGGACAGCGTTAACGAGAGATTTAGCAGGATATAAATTTGAGGCCTAGTATTTAGGCGCTGGGTGACAGGTATGGGTTTAGTGACAGAATTAGACTTGGAAATACACAGTAGCGGGTGTGTGTGAAGTTATTCTGAATGACACAATGTGCACCTTGAATATTATATACTCTTTTAGGGATAGATTTCAAATAGCTCTGATATAGCAGAAACCACTAAATTATGAAATTGCTAAATTGGGAATTGTACTTCAACCCAGAACAAAAAATGTGCTTTGACGGACACTAAATAACTTTCCCAGCTACAACAGGACAGCGGTAACGAGAGATTTAGCGGGATATAAATTTGAGGCCTAGTATTTAGGCGCTGGGTGACAGGTATGGGTTTAGTGACAGAATTAGACTTGGAAATACACAGTAGCGGGTGTGTGTGAAGTTATTCTGAATGACCCTATGTGCACCTTCAATATGATCTACCCTTTTAGGGATAGATTTCAAATAGCTCTGATATAGCAGAAACCACTAAATTATGAAATTGCTAAATTGGGAATTGTATTTCAACCCAGAAGAAAAAATGTGCTTTGACGGACACTAAATAACTTTCCCAGCTACAACAGGACAGCGGTAACGAGAGATTTAGCAGGATATAAATTTGAGGCCTAGTATTTAGGCGCTGGGTGACAGGTATGGGTTTAGTGACAGAATTAGACTTGAAAATACACAGTAGCGGGTGTGTGTGAAGTTATTCTGAATGACCCAATGTGCACCTTGAATATTATATACCCTTTTAGGGATAGATTTCAAATAGCTCTGATATAGCAGAAACCACTAAATTATGAAATTGCTAAATTGGGAATTGTACTTCAACCCAGAACAAAAAATGTGCTTTGACGGACACTAAATAACTTTCCCAGCTACAACAGGACAGCGGTAACGAGAGATTTAGCAGGATATAAATTTGAGGCCTAGTATTTAGGCGCTGGGTGACAGGTATGGGTTTAGTGACAGAATTAGACTTGAAAATACACAGTAGCGGGTGTGTGTGAAGTTATTCTGAATGACCCAATGTGCACCTTGAATATTATATACCCTTTTAGGGATAGATTTCAAATAGCTCTGATATAGCAGAAACCACTAAATTATGAAATTGCTAAATTGGGAATTGTACTTCAACCCAGAACAAAAAATGTGCTTTGACGGACACTAAATAACTTTCCCAGCTACAACAGGACAGCGGTAACGAGAGATTTAGCGGGATATAAATTTGAGGCCTAGTATTTAGGCGCTGGGTGACCGGTATGGATTTAGTGACAGAATTAGACTGGGATATGGCCAAAAAATAACCACACTATTGCTGGTTAAATGCACTTGGTGACGGGCGCAGCTTGCCCCTGATGTAGTATATGGCCAAAAAATGAACAGACTATTGCTGGTTAAATGCACTTGGTGTCACAGCTTGACCAACCACACTACTGAGGGTTAAATGCACTTGGTGACGGGCGCAGCTTGCCCCTGATGTAGTATATGGCCAAAAAATAAACAGACTATTGCTGGTTAAATGCACTTGGTGTGACAGCTTCACCCTGATGTAGGCTTTAGCCAGAAAACAACCACATCATTGAGGGTTAAATGCACTTGGTGACAGGCGCAGCTTGCCCCTGATTTTGTATATGGCCAAAAAATGAACAGACTATTGCTGGTTAAATGCACTTGGTGTGACAGCTTCACCCTGATGTAGGCTTTAGCCAAAAAACAACCACACCATTGAGGGTTAAATGCACTTGGTGACAGGCGCAGCTTGCCCCTGATTTTGTATATGGCCAAAAAATGAACAGACTATTGCTGGTTAAATGCACTTGGTGTGACAGCTTCACCCTGATGTAGGCTTTAGCCAAAAAACAACCACACCATTGAGGGTTAAATGCACTTGGTGACAGGCGCAGCTTGCCCCTGATTTTGTATATGGCCAAAAAATGAACAGACTATTGCTGGTTAAATGCACTTGGTGTGACAGCTTCACCCTGATGTAGGCTTTAGCCAAAAAACAACCACACCATTGAGGGTTAAATGCACTTGGTGACAGGCGCAGCTTGCCCCTGATTTTGTATATGGCCAAAAAATGAACAGACTATTGCTGGTTAAATGCACTTGGTGTGACAGCTTCACCCTGATGTAGGCTTTAGCCAAAAAACAACCACACCATTGAGGGTTAAATGCACTTGGTCGCAGCTTGTGCTGGCGCACCACAAGACACAAAATGGCCGCCGATCACCCCAGAAAAATGTGACTGACAAACGGTCTGGGCAGCCTAAAAACAGTGAGCAATTGAGGATCAGCAGCTCAATGATCCACAGCTGCAGATCGATCAGTTAATCAAGTCCTTTGGAGGAGTTAATCTGCCTAATCTCGCCCTACTGTCGCAGCCGCAACCTCTCCCTACGCTAATCAGAGCAGAGTGACGGGCGGCGCTATGTGACTCCAGCTTAAATAGAGGCTGGGTCACATGGTGCTCTGGCCAATCACAGCCATGCCAATAGTAGGCATGGCTGTGATGGCCTCTTGGGGCAAGTAGTATGACGCTTGTTGATTGGCTGCTTTGCAGCCTTTCAAAAAGCGCCAAGAAAGCGTCACAAAAGCGCGAAGAAAGCGACGAACACCGAACCCGAACCCGGACTTTTACGAAAATGTCCGGGTTCGGGTCCGTGTCACGGACACCCCAAAATTCGGTACGAACCCGAACTATACAGTTCGAGTTCGCTCATCCCTAGTTTCTGCTATATCAGAGCTATTTGAAATCTATCCCTAAAAGGGTATATAATATTCAAGGTGCACATAGGGTCATTCAGAATAACTTCACACACCCGCTACTGTGCATATCCAAGTCTAATTCTGTCACTAAATCCATACCGGTCACCCAGCGCCTAAATACTAGGCCTCAAATTTATATCCCGCTACATCTGTCGTTACCGCTGTCCTGTTGTGGATGGGCAAGTTATTTAGTGTCGGTCAAAGCACATTTTTTGTTCTGGGTTGAAATACAATTCCCAATTTAGCAATTTAAAAATTTAGTGGTTTCTGCTATATCAGAGCTATTTGAAATCTATCCCTAAAAGGGTATATAATATTCAAGGTGCACATAGGGTCATTCAGAATAACTTCACACACCCGCTACTGTGCATTTCCAAGTCTAATTCTGTCACTAAACCCATACCTGTCACCCAGCGCCTAAATACTAGGCCTCAAATTTATATCCAGCTGAATTTGAATACAATACATTGGGCCAAATAATATTTTTGTTGTTGTGGTGAACGATAACAATGAGGAAAACATCTAGTAAGGGACGCGGACATGGTCGTGGTGGTGTTAGTGGACCCTCTGGTGCTGGGAGAGGACGTGGCCGTTCTGCCACAGCTACACGCCCTAGTGTACCAACTACCTCAGGTCCCAGTAGCCGCCAGAATTTACAGCGATATATGGTGGGGCCCAATGCCGTTCTAAGGATGGTAAGGCCTGAGCAGGTACAGGCATTAGTCAATTGGGTGGCCGACAGTGGATCCAGCACGTTCACATTATCTCCCACCCAGTCTTCTGCAGAAAGCGCACAGATGGCAGATGGCGCCTGAAAACCAACCCCATCAGTCTGTCACATCACCCCCATGCATACCAGGGAAACTGTCTCAGCCTCAAGTTATGCAGCAGTCTCTTATGCTGTTTGAAGACTCCGCTGGCAGGGTTTCCCAAGGGCATCCACCTAGCCCTTCCCCAGCGGTGAAAGACATAGAATGCACTGACGCACAACCACTTATGTTTCCTGATGATGAGGACATGGGAATACCACCTCAGCATGTCTCTGATGATGACGAAACACAGGTGCCAACTGCTGCGTTTTTCTGCCGTGTGCAGACCGAACAGGAGGTCAGGGATCAAGACTGGGTGGAAGACGATGCAGGGGACGATGAGGTCCTAGACCCCACATGGAATGAAGGTCGTGCCACTGACTTTCACAGTTCGGAGGAAGAGGCAGTGGTGAGACCGAGCCAACAGCGTAGCAAAAGAGGGAGCAGTGGGCAAAAGCAGAACACCCGCTGCCAAGAGACTCCGCCTGCTACTGACCGCCGCCATCTGGGACCGAGCACCCCAAAGGCAGCTTCAAGGAGTTCCCTGGCATGGCACTTCTTCAAACAATGTGCTGACGACAAGACCCGAGTGGTTTGCACGCTGTGCCATCAGAGCCTGAAGCGAGGCATTAACGTTCTGAACCTGAGCACAACCTGCATGACCAGGCACCTGCATGCAAAGCATGAACTGCAGTGGAGTAAACACCTTAAAACCAAGGAAGTCACTCAGGCTCCCCCTGCTCCCTCTTCTGCTGCTGCCGCCTCGGCCTCTTCCTCCGCCTCTGGAGGAACGTTGTCACCTGCCGCCCAGCAAACAGGGGATGTACCACCAACACCACCACCACCTCCGTCACCAAGCGTCTCAACCATGTCACACGCCAGCGTTCAGCTCTCCATCTCACAAACATTTGAGAGAAAGCGTAAATTCCCACCTAGCCACCCTCGATCCCTGGCCCTGAATGCCAGCATTTCTAAACTACTGGCCTATGAAATGCTGTCATTTAGGCTGGTGGACACAGACAGCTTCAAACAGCTCATGTCGCTTGCTGTCCCACAGTATGTTGTTCCCAGCCGCCACTACTTCTCCAAGAGAGCCGTGCCTTCCCTGCACAACCAAGTATCCGATAAAATCAAGTGTGCACTGCGCAACGCCATCTGTAGCAAGGTCCACCTAACCACAGATACGTGGACCAGTAAGCACGGCCAGGGACGCTATATCTCCCTAACTGCACACTGGGTAAATGTAGTGGCAGCTGGGCCCCAGGCGGAGAGCTGTTTGGCGCACGTCCTTCCGCCGCCAAGGATCGCAGGGCAACATTCTTTGCCTCCTGTTGCCACCTCCTCCTTCTCGGCTTCCTCCTCCTCTTCTTCAACCTGCTCATCCAGTCAGCCACACACCTTCACCACCAACTTCAGCACAGCCCGGGGTAAACGTCAGCAGGCCATTCTGAAACTCATATGTTTGGGGGACAGGCCCCACACCGCACAGGAGTTGTGGCGGGCTATAGAACAACAGACCGACGAGTGGTTGCTGCCGGTGAGCCTGAAGCCCGGCCTGGTGGTGTGCGATAATGGGCGAAATCTCGTTGCAGCTCTGGGACTAGCCAATTTGACGCACATCCCTTGCTTGGCGCATGTGCTGAATTTGGTGGTGCAGAAGTTCATTCACAACTACCCCGACATGTCAGAGCTGCTGCATAAAGTGCGGGCCGTCTGTTCGCGCTTCCGGCGTTCACATCCTGCTGCTGCTCGCCTGTCTGCGCTACAGCGTAACTTCGGCCTTCCCGCTCACCGCCTCATATGCGACGTGCCCACCAGGTGGAACTCCACCTTGCACATGCTGGACAGACTGTGCGAGCAGCAGCAGGCCATAGTGGAGTTTCAGCTGCAGCATGCACGGGTCAGTCGCACTACAGAACAGCACCACTTCACCACCAATGACTGGGCCTCCATGCGAGACCTGTGTGCCCTGTTGCGCTGTTTCGAGTACTCCACCAACATGGCCAGTGGCGATGACGCCGTTATCAGCGTTACAATACCACTTCTATGTCTCCTTGAGAAAACACTTAGGGCGATGATGCAAGAGGAGGTGGCCCAGGAGGAGGAGGAGGAGGAGGAGGAAGAGGAGGAGGAAGAGGGGTCATTTTTAGCCCTTTCAGGCCAGTCTCTTCGAAGTGACTTAGAGGGAGGTTTTTGGCAACAGCAGAGGCCAGGTACAAATGTGGCCAGACAGGGCCCACTACTGGAGGACGAGGAGGACGAGGATGAGGAGGAGGTGGAGGAGGATGAGGATGAAGCATGGTCACAGCGGGGTGGCACCCAACGCAGCTCGGGTCCATCACTGGTGCGTGGCTGGGGGGAAAGGCAGGACGATGACGATACGCCTCCCACAGAGGACAGCTTGTCCTTACCCCTGGGCAGCCTGGCACACATGAGCGACTACATGCTGCAGTGCCTGCGCAACGACAGCAGAGTTGCCCACATTTTAACCTGTGCGGACTACTGGGTTGCCACCCTGCTGGATCCACGCTACAAAGACAATGTGCCCACCTTACTTCCTGCACTGGAGCGTGATAGGAAGATGTGCGAGTACAAGCGCACGTTGGTAGACGCGCTACTGAGAGCATTCCCAAATGTCACAGGGGAACAAGTGGAAGCCCAAGGCCAAGGCAGAGGAGGAGCAAGAGGTCGCCAAGGCAGCTGTGTCAATGCCAGCTCCTTTGAGGGCAGGGTTAGCATGGCAGAGATGTGGAAAACTTTTGTCAACACGCCACAGCTAACTGCACCACCACCTGATACGCAACGTGTTAGCAGGAGGCAACATTTCACTAACATGGTGGAACAGTACATGTGCACACCCCTCCACGTACTGACTGATGGTTCGGCCCCATTCAACTTCTGGGTCTCTAAATTGTCCACGTGGCCAGAGCTAGCCTTTTATGCCTTGGAGGTGCTGGCCTGCCCGGCGGCCAGCGTTTTGTCTGAACGTGTATTCAGCACGGCAGGGGGCGTCATTACAGACAAACGCAGCCGCCTGTCTACAGCCAATGTGGACAAGCTGACGTTCATAAAAATGAACCAGGCATGGATCCCACAGGATCTGTCCGTCCCTTGTGCAGATTAGACATTAACTACCTCCCCTTAACCATATATTATTGGACTCCAGGGCACTTCCTCATTCAATCCTATTTTTATTTTCATTTTACCATTATATTGCGAGGCTACCCAAAGTTGAATGAACCTCTCCTCTGTCTGGGTGCCGGGGCCTAAATATATGCCAATGGACTGTTCCAATGTTGGGTGACGTGAAGCCTGATTCTCTGCTATGACATGCAGAATGATTCTCTGCTGACATGAAGCCAGATTGTCTGTTACGGGACCTCTCTCCTCTGCCTGGGTGCTCGGCCTAAATATATGCCAATGGACTGTTGCAGTGGTGGCTGACGTGAAGCCTCATTCTCTGCTATGACATGCAGACTGATTCTCTGCTGACATGAAGCCAGATTCTCTGTTACGGGACCTCTCTCCTCTGCCTGGGTGCTGGGCCTAAATATATGACAATGGACTGTTGCAGTGGTGGCTGACGTGAACCCTGATTCTCTGCTATGACATGCAGACTGATTCTCTGCTGACATGAAGACAGATTCTCTGTTACGGGACCTCTCTCCTCTGCCTGTGTGCTGGGCCTAAATATATGCCAATGGACTGTTGCAGTGGTGGCTGACGTGAAGCCTCATTCTCTGCTATGACATGCAGACTAATTCTCTGCTGACATGAAGACAGATTCTCTGTTACGGGACCTCTCTCCTCTGCCTGGGTGCTGGGCCTAAATATATGACAATGGACTGTTGCAGTGGTGGCTGACGTGAAGCCTCATTCTCTGCTATGACATGCAGACTGATTCTCTGCTGACATGAAGCCAGATTCTCTGTTACGGGACCTCCCTCCTCTGCCTGTGTGCTGGGCCTAAATATCTGACAATGGACTGTTGCAGTGGTGGCTGACGTGAAGCCTGATTCTCTGCTATGACATGCAGACTGATTCTCTGCTGACATGAAGACAGATTCTCTGTTACGGGACCTCTCTCCTCTGCCTGGGTGCCGGGGCCTAAATATCTGAGAATGGACTGTTCCAGTGGTGGGTGACGTGAAGCCAGATTCTCTGCTATGGGACCTCTCTCCAATTGATTTTGGTTAATTTTTATTTATTTAATTTTTATTTTAATTCATTTCCCTATCCACATTTGTTTGCAGGGGATTTACCTTTTGCAGCCCTCTAGCTCTTTCCTGGGCTGTTTTACAGCCTTTTTAGTGCCGAAAAGTTCGGGTCCCCATTGACTTCAATGGGGTTCGGGTTCGGGAAGAAGTTCGGATCGGGTTCGGATCCCGAACCCGAACATTTCCGGGATGTTCGGCCGAACTTCTCGAACCCGAACATCCAGGTGTTCGCTCAACTCTAGCTCTGAGTAATCAAATTGTAGGTTCTGGGGCCTAGGGAAATAATTACTGTTTAATAGACCTACTGATCAATAAGGGAGAGTAATATTGATAATATTGGGAGGACAGTTCAATATTCTCGCGGATCATCCGTGACAGGCGGCTCACACAAAACAGGCCCATAACTGTTCCCCGGAGCACCCTCTTGCGGCAATCTCCCTTGCCAAGGGGTAGGTATTCTGCAGTCGGACGCTTATTTGAGGAAAGTGCAGACGATAAAAGAATTGTCATTTGCAACCTGTGCCGTACCAAAATGAACAGGGGTGTTAACACTAGCAACTTTACCACCACCAGCATGATCCACCACATGGCATCAAAGCACCCTAATAGTTGGGCCGAACGTCTAGGTCTACAATCAGTGTCTGCAGGTCACAGCACAACCTACTCTTCCCCTGTGTTAGGTGCTAGCCAATCCACTGTCCAAGATGCAGGCCTGGATACCTCCCACCCTGCACCTGGACCTTCGCAAGCACCATCAGCTAGCACATCCACTTCTGTGTCCCAGCGCAGCATGTCTATACCCCAGGCCTTTTAGCGAAAGCGCAAATACCCAGCCACCCACCCACAGGCCATAGCACTAAATGCGCCCCTTTCCAAATTGCTGGCCCTGGAAATGTTGCCATTTAGGCTTGTGGACACTAAGGCCTTCCGCAGCTTGATGGCAGCGGCCGTCCCTCGTTACTCAGTCCCCAGCCGCCACTATTTTTCCCAGTGTGCCATCCCCACCTTACACCAGCATGTGTCCCATAACATCACCCGTGCTCTGACCAACGCAGTTACTGGGAAGGTCCACTTAACCACGGACACATGGACAAGTGCATTCAGCCAGGGACGCTACATTTCCCTGACTGCACACTATGTAAATGTTGTGAAGGCCGGGAGCGATTCATACCCTGGGATGGCATAGGTGCTACCGACGCCAAGGATTATAGGCCCTACTTCCATCAGGATTTCTTCCACCACCTACATTAGTGGCTGCAACCCCCCTTCTCCTCCTCCACTTCCACCTCTGAATTCTCATCTTGCAGCACAGGTCAGCCATCAGTCAGTAGCTGGAAGCAGTGCAGCACTGCAGTGTGGAAGCGGCAACAGGCCGGGCTGAAACTAAGTTGCTTAGGTGAAAAATAGCAAGACGCTGCAGAGCTGTGGCAGGGTATAAGGGACTAGACTGAGCTGTGGCTCACGCCACTCAACCTACAACCAGGCATGGTTGTGTCTGTTTATGGCCGTAACCTGGTAGCGGCTTTGGAGCTCGGCAAGCTTAGACACATACCATGCCTAGTCCACGTGTTCAATTTAGTGTTTCAGCGGTTTCTCAAAACCTTCCCCAATTTGCCTGAGCTACTGGTGAAGGTGCACCACGTGTGTGCCCATTTCCAAAAGTAATCTACAGCTGCCGCGTGTCTGGCAACACTGCAGCAGCGCTTGCAATTGCCAGTTCACCGACTGTTGTGCGATGTGAGCACGCGCTGGAACTCCACGTTCCACATGTTGACCAGGCTTTGTGAGCAGCAGAGGGCAGTAGTAGAATACCAGCTGCAACATGGTCGTCACCTTTCCAGTCAGCTTCCGCTCTTCACAAGCGACGAGTAAGCATGGATGTCTGACCTCTGTGAGGTTTTAGGCAACTTTGAGGAATTAACACAGATGGTGATCTGCAATGCTGCTATTATCAGCGTAACCATCCCACTTCTGTGTCTACTGAAACGCTCGCTGCTCACAATGAAGGCGGACTCTTTGCATGTGGAAATGGGGGAAGACATTCAACAGGGTGATAGCCAGACCACCCTCAGTTTGTCTTATCAGCGCAAATTGGATGATGATGATGAGGAGGAGGATGATGAGCAGGAGACGGTTGCCTCTGCTACAGAGGGTAGTACCCATTGCAGGTTTATTCCATCTGTTCAGCGTGGATGGGCCAAAGAGGAGGAAGAGGATGAGGAGATTGAGAGTCATCCTCCTGATGAGGACAGAAAATTCTTGTCTGTTGGGACTCCGGCACACATGGCTCACTTTATGTTATGCTGCCTTTCCCGTGACCCTCAAGTATTACGCACTTTTGGTCAACTCTGATTACTGGTTGTTCACCCTTCTCGACCCCCGCTACAAAGATAACTTCTGATCTCTAATTCCTGTGGTGGAGAGGACAAGCAAAATGGTGCAATACCAGAAGGCCCTTATGGAAAAATTGCTCCAGAAATTTCCAGCTGAGAATGCTGGTGGCAGAGTACGTAGTTCCTTGGGCAACCAAAGAGGGGAGACAATGGGAAAAAACAGCAGTACCAACAGAGGCAGGGCAACACTCTCTGAAGCCTGGGACAGTTTCATGACACCCCGCCAGCACCCTCACCCTGATGCATGGTCTAGTGTCACAAGGAGGGAAAAGTTTTGGAATATGGTGAAGGAGTACATAGCAGATCGTGTCAGCGTCCTCAATGATCCCTCTGTGCCTAACAACTATTGGGTGTCCAAGCTGTACACGTGGCACGAACTGGCGCTCTACGCCTTGGAGGTGCTGGCCTGCTCTGCCGCCAGCGTTTTGTCACAGCGTGTATTTAGTGCTTCTAGGGGCATAATAACTGATAAGCGCATCCGCCTGTCAACAAAATGCTGACAGGTTGACTCTTATCAAAATAAACAAGGCCTGGATTGCCCCTGACTTCTCTACTCCACCAGAGGAAAGCGGCTGAACACAAAGGCACTTTAAATGTGGCTTTAATGGTGTATTAAATACACTGTATTCCCATGCACCCTTTCCACCATAAAAAAGGGTATATGCTTCAACCTTCCTTTTCTCATCTTCCTCCTTAGTGATGAACGGCATAGGCAATATTCAAATTCGGGATATTTTGACAAATTCGAGAATTCGTGATCTCCAGTCATTGTTTACTTGATTGCGAAAATCGGTAATGTAAATATATTCACAATAAAATAAAATATTCAACACTATTCGTGAATACGAATATATAGCACTATATTCTAAATATTCGCAAATTCTCGAAGTAGTGATATTCACAATTAAAATTCGTGATTCGAATATTCACGCTCAACACTACTACTCCTCCTCCGCCCCTAATGTTTTCGATGGCCAGATCAGCAGCAGGCCCTCACCCTTAATGTTTTAGCGGGTCAGCTCAGCAGCAGACCCTCACCCCTAATGTTTTAGAAGGTCAAATCAACAGCAGGCCCTCGCCCCTAATGTTTTAGAGGGTCATCTCAGCAGCAAACCCTCACCCCTTATGTTTTAGATGATAATATCAGCAGCAGGTACTCTCCCCTAATGTTTTAGAGGGTCAGCTAAGCATCAGACCCTCACTGATAATGTTTTAAATGGTTAGATCAGCAGCTGGCCCTCACCCGTAATGTTTTAGAGGGTAAGCTTAGCAGCAGACCCTCACCCCTAATGTTTTAGATGGTAAGATCTGCAGCAGGCCATCACCCCTAATGTTTTAGAGGGTCAGATCAGCAGCAGGACCTCGTCCATAATGTTTTAAAAGGTCACCAGCAGGCTCTTGCTCCTAATGTTTTTGAGGGTCACCAGCAGGCCATCAATCATGAGTGCAGGAGTCCCACTACCTGAACAATTGTACCACAATGTGAATGAGGCCCTCCTTTATGGGATATACAGACTGTTTTGGAGTGCCTCTTCCTTGTAATTTTTGGCAGCACTTGCACTTTATATACAAGTAAATATACAGGAAAGAATGTTTCCTAACAATTTTTCCTCTAAGAAAAAATATGGAAGATTCAGCCCGCACAACCCCTAGCAGGTGCACATTGCTATGGCGAAATACAGATACAAACGTAAAAACACAAATGCAATCGCACTCTGCAACCAGCACTCTGCCCTGCCTCTATGCTGGATGTTGAATAAGGCATTGGTGTACATTTTGGCCAAAGCGTAATAAGCCACTCACCACGTCAAGGTCGCCTTCATGAGTGGTCCCTAACACTAGTTCCTACCTGTTATGGGCCATGACAGCCACACAAAGTCCAGGGAGCGCAGGTACAGCATACACGCCAAGCACACTCTGCTTTTAACCCCGTCCGGTGCCATTACAGCTTTCATCGGATCCAGGGATGCAAGTACCAACATGCATGCTGAGCCCACTATATACTTCTCCTGGAGCCAAATGGCTACTGGTAGGTGCTATGTTTTATACTGACTTTAAAACCAGCCTCCAGGGGGCAGATTAACTGGACAGGTGTGCTTGACTGCTTGGAGATTGCCAGGCCTCCAATGCGTACTACAAAGAAAAAATATGGAAGATTCAGCCCGCACAACCCCTAGCAGGTGCAGATTGCTATGGCGAAATACAGATACAAACGTAAAAACACAAAATGCAATCGCACACTGCAACCAGCACTCTGCCCTGCCCTACCCCGGACGGGGTTAAAAGCAGATTGTGCTTGGCGTGCATGCTGTACCTGCTCTCCCTGGACTTTATGCGGCTGTCATGGCCCATAAAAGGTAGGAACTAGTGTTAGGGACCACTCATGAAGGCGACCTTGACACGGTGAGTGGCTTATTACGCTTTGGCCAAAATGTACACTAATGCCTTATTCAACATCCAGCATAGAGGCAGGGCAGAGTGCTGGTTGCAGTGTGCGATTGCATTTTGTGTTTTTACGTTTGTATCTGTATTTCGCCATAGCAATCTGCACCTGCTAGGGGTTGTGTGGGCTGAATCTTCCATATTTTTTCTTTGTAGTACGTATTGGAGGCGTGGCGATCTCCAAGCAGTCAAGCACACCTGTCCAGTTAATCTGCCCCCTGGAGGCTGGTTTTAAAGTCAGTATAAAACATAGCACCTACCAGTAGCCATTAGGCTCCAGGAGAAGTATATAGTGGGCTCAGCATGCATGTTGGTACTTGCATCCCTGGATCCGATGAAAGCTGTAATGGCACCGGACGGGGTTAAAAGCAGAGTGTGCCTGGCGTGCATGCTGTACCTGCGCTCGC
Organism: Bufo gargarizans; assembly: GCF_014858855.1. NCBI lineage: Eukaryota > Metazoa > Chordata > Amphibia > Anura > Bufonidae > Bufo > Bufo gargarizans. The sequence goes on from NC_058080.1 coordinate 430,108,983, forward strand.
TGGACTTTATGTGGCTGTCATGGCCCATAAAAGGTAGGAACTAGTGTTAGGGACCACTCATGAAGGCGACCTTGACGTGGTGAGTGGCTTATTACGCTTTAGCCAAAATGTACACCAATGCCTCATTCAACATCCAGCATAAAGGCAGGGCAGAGTGCTGGTTGCAGTGCGCGATTGCAATTTTTCCTCTAAAATCTATTTTATCTTCGGTTTTGCGCGTATTATTGTCAGTCTGTAAAAGTGGCGCACTACTCGGACAACATCATTCCCAGCAGCGACCTGGGAGTCCAAGATGTATCCAGACATCCTCCCCATGCTGTTCCCGAGCCATTTCAGTAGTGTTTCCATCAATTTCTGACCTTTTCCTGTGAACCAGACACCCTCCCCTCTTCAGAGCAGGGGGTGCCTGGTTTAATGCTCGGGTTCTCTCATTGACTTCCATTGTGTTCTGGTGCTCTGTAGAACACCCGAGCATCCCAAAGTGTTCTACTCAAGTACCAGAGGATCCGAGCACTTTTGTGCTTGATCAACACTAATGATAGGGTTTATTGGCCTATTTCAGTACAAAAAGAGAAATATATATGAAGTTCAATTCTGCAGTTATATGTGGGGAAAGCGTTTGGTGGCGTATTTCGGTAGAAAAACTAAATTTATTCAGCATTCAGCGCTGCAGTAATATTTGTGGTAAATTATTTAGTGACCTATTTCTGTAAAAAACAAGATTTATTCAGCGTTCACTGGTGCAGTGATATGTGGTAAAATCTAGAGTGATGTATTTCGGTAGAAAAATAAAATTTATTCAGCGTTCAGCGCTGCAGTAATATTTGTGGTAAAAAAAATTCTGACTTATTTCGGAAGAAAAGCAATTTATTCAGCGTTCAGCTCTGCAGTAATATTTGTGGCGAATTCTTTAGTGATGTATTTCGTTAGAAAAACTAAATATATTAAGCGTTCATGTGAGAAATATAGATCAATATTTAATGGCAACCATGCAATTCATCTGATTCACCTTTGTCAGTGTACCTGCAAAATAAGTTCTCACTTCAACCATCTGCTTGTCAGGTAGCAGAGGTAGTGAACTCCCAAGGTGTTCTGGTTTCAAGGAGGCCACATACATACAAATTCACACCTCAACCAGCCAGTATGGAGGCCAGCTAATCCTACAGAAAAATCTCTCTGTAGGGGGTCTCAGCCTTTGCTCAGATCTATCATTTCCCCCCAGACATCATGGAATCGGCAGTTCATAAGGAAATATTAATCGCCCGTCCATCCCAGATATAAGTCAAAAATATTTATGCGATCCTGGGGCAAAGACGGACATGCTCATGGTCATAGGTTGGAGGTTCGGGTGCTAGGGAAGGGAGATATACATATCTCCTGACAGAAACCCAATAACGGTACCATGCTTGGACTCTACTTGTAGCCGGAACCCAGGCAGGTCTGTTGGTCCCAGAACCATCTCCCTGTGACCTTCTGGTCTGGAGCTATGAACCCTAAAGGGTGTGGGTTGCTGAGCTGCCAGGATCAGCAGGGAGGAGGGGATGCTTCCCAGAAACAGGAAGAGGAGGGGCCGGCTACAGTTTAAAAGGCTTGTGCTAGCAAGCCGGCGTGTCTTTCTCTGAAATGGGGTCACATCATGCCATGTGTTTCGAGAGACCTGGAAACTGCTGACATCAATGCCCCCACGTGACCGCAGCCAAGGACTATTCCACCATCATAACCCAAAGGAACATTCATCTACCCGGTAACTGACTTGTACTCTGTGTAATCCTGTTTGTACCATACTACCTGCATTCGTAACCTCAGACCACTGTATATATTCTTTGTGTATAGTATGTTATCTAGTGTGCCCTTTAGACGATTAAATATACAATTGTGCTGTCTTGTATCTCAAACACGAATCCCCACATCTGTGTTTCGGCCTAGTAACACGCTACCGCGTTAGCGGACCGGGCTTATATCAAACAAGGAACTGGTGGCAGTCTTTCTGGGCTGAGTACGTGCTGTTTCACTGGGGCAGTGAAAAGGCTCTCTCAGCTTGTTGCCTCTCTGTGCCCGTATGGTCAGGAGGAATCTGTGAAAACTATACCAAGACTGACCTTGCCCGCTTCTCCAGGAGGGCGTAACGTCACACTTTGGTAACCAGTGACCATACCGTATCTCGTCAGCTCAACGTAGTTGACGTCTGATGTCAGTCGGGGCACGAGGGGTACGGTATTTGTCACAGTTACCCTTTTGCAGTTTTATGTGGTAAAATCTTTTGTGATGTATTTCGGTAGATAAGCCATTTATTCAGTGTTCAGCGCTGCAGTAATATTTGTGGTGAAATCTTAAATGACGTATTTCGGTTAAAAAACTAAATTTATTCAGCGTTTAGCACTGCAGTAATATTTTTGGTAAAATCTTTAGTGACATTTTTTAATAGAAAACAAAAAATTTATTCGGCGTGAATGAAATCATTTCAGCGCTTCTTGTCCTGGAACAGATGCTGGTAAATCTGTCTGGTCAGGGGACTAGAGACGTGGCGCCTAGATCTGATGGCTGAACTGGAAGAGGAGCAGAAGGGGGAGGAGGACATTGGAGCACAGGCAATGTGTAGCGAAATGGATAATTTTCTACTCAGGGGACAGAAGAGGAGGAGCAGGAGCAGCCAGAGGATCTACAGGGCGATGAGGTAGACGAGACCCAGACACACCGTGGCAGTATCCAGCTGAGAAGGAGGCAGGGAGTCCCTTTGTGTCATTTGCACAAATGGTCCACTGCATGCTCACTTGATTGCGTAGGGACAGCAGAATTTTTACCATTCGGCAGGGGGATGACTTCTGGCTCTCAACCTTGTTGGACCATCGCTAATGGTACAAAATGGGGTATTTTTTTAGACCCACTGAGAGAGAGGACAAACTAACCTACTACAGAAACATACTATGTAGTCAATTGGACGCTGCTTCTCTACGCCATCGTCCATCTTCTCGCAGGTCTGACCGGAGGGGTCCTTTGCGCTGATGTTCATTTGCCATGGCTTTAGGGTGGGGGGGAAGGAGCAGTACCAGCTCCTTCAGCAGCAACTTGAGTCTAGAGTCGCTGATGAGCAGATTTTTTCAACCGCATAGTGAAGAAACTACTCACCAGCAGCTAGACATAGAGCAAAACCTGAACCAGCAGTTAGTGGCATACCTGGAGTGCACCCTGCTAGCCGTCATTGAAGATCCGCTGGACTACTGGGCAGCCAAACTGGATTTGTGGCCTCAACTGGCCGAGTTTGCCCTGAAAAAGCTGTCCCCCCCCTGGCCAGCAGTGTGATATCAGAGCGGGTGTTTAGTGCGGCGGGGGCCATAGTTACCCCAAGAAGTACTCGCCTGTCCACCCAAAATGTAGAGAGACTGACCTTTGTCCAGATTAATGAGGCCTGGATCAGGCAGGATTTCCACCCACCAATGCCTGATGCATCTGATTAGATCATCAATGCCGCCTCACCCAAACCTTGACAAAAGAGACTAATTTCTTTGAGCTGCCTGTCTCAACTACTACTCTGATGCTGCCACCCACCTGAAGCAACACATCTGATGCCAAGTGTTTCTTCTTTCACCCACCTTCATCAGCACAGGTACTGGTATTGCCACCCACCTCCCCACTCTGTCACCGGGTCACTTTGTGGTCTCCTGATGCTGCTGCTGCCATCACCATATTATGTCACCTTGCCACTCTATGGTCTCCTCCTGACGCTGCTGCCGCCACCTCCGGACTCTATCATTGTGCCACTCTGTGGTCTCCTCATGCTGCCGCCGCCTCTAGACTCTGTCATTGGGCCACTCTGTAGTCTCTTCATGCTGTTTCCACTTCAATACTCAGTCACTGTACCACACTGTGGCTTCCTGATGCCACCGCCACCTCCATATTCTATCATTGTGCCACTCTGTGGTCTCCTCGTGCTGCTGCCACATCCACACTCTCATTGTGCCGCTCTGTGGTCTCCTCATTCTGCTGTCACCTCCAGACTCTGACAATGTTCCACTCTGTGGTCTCATCATGCTGCTGCCACCTCCACACTCTGTCATTGTGCCACTCTGTGAACTCCTAATGCTTCCGCCGCCTCCAGACTCTGTCATTGGGCAACTCTGTGGTCTCCTCAAGCTGCTGCCACATCCACACTGTCATTGTGCCGTTCCGTGGTCTCCTCATGCTGCTGCCACATCCAAACTATGTTTTTGTGCCGCTCTGTGGTCTCCTCATGCTGCTGTCACCTCCAGACTCTGTCATTGTGCCGCTCTGTGGTCTCTTCATGCTGCTTTCTCCTCCAGACTCTGTCATTGTGCCGTTCTGTGGCTTCCTCATGCCGCTGCCTCCTCCAGACTCTGTTATTGTGCCGCTCTGCGGCCTCCTGATGCTGCCGCCACCGCCTCCAGACTCTGTAATTAGGCCACTCTGTGGTCTTCTCATGCTGCTGCAACCTCCAGACTCTATCATCGTTCCGCTCTGTGGTGTCATCATGCTGCTGCCACCTCCAAACTCTGTCATTGTGCCACTCTGTGGTCTCCTCATGCTGCTTCCACCTCACCACTATGTCATAGGGCCACTCTGTGGCCTTATCATGCTGTTCCCACCCTCCCCACTTCATGACTGGGCCACTATTTTGCCTTTTGGCCTGGCCGACATTATCAATTATTTGACCCTTCTATGTACTTATCTGTCAGAAGGAAAAATGAGAAGCACAATGGATCCTGTCTGTGTACCAGCAGTAGGGCCTCTATGGTCCCATCAGAATTATCTTGTGATTTGGTAGCCAAAAGCAGGAGTGGGTACAAAACACACAAGACATGCAAATATTCCATTCATGTGTCATCTCTGTTTTGGATCCACACCTCTTTTTTGGGGGGGGAATTAGCAATACTGATGGATCGGGGCGGAGCTAGTGCCGAAACAGCATGGACCCTTGAGGCTGCAGCTCCGTAACTGTTATCACCACAGAAGACTTATTACCATATGCTGGCGCACCGATCATGTTAAAAATCGGAGGTCCTAGAACCGGAGACCAAACAGCACAAGACAGGGGAGCTCCCACCTCCGGGAAAATGGATCTAGAGATACCAAGATGGCGCCGACCCCGCCCCACGCCCCGCGCTCCAAACAACCTGAGCTGATGGATCAAGCCGCCGGGGGGGAGGAAGACGCAGATAACCTCCCTATCTCACGCACCTTCTTGAAGGAGATATTATCCTCCTCACTGGCATCTGCACTGGAACCTCTAAGCTCTGACCTTGCGGCTATCAAGCAGGAAATTTCTCAAGTGGGAGGCTGAGTGGAAACGCAGGAAGCCATCATACGCCACCAGGCAGAAGTGTCACAGCGATTCCAGGCCATTCAACACAAGATGAACTTCCTCTGCAATTCCCTGGAGGATCAGAAAAATAGAGGTAGGCGTAATAACTTGCGTTTCAGAGGTGTCCCTGAGTCCGTAGATACAGGTGACATTCCCAGCACAGTGGTGCAAATATGCATGTCCCTCCTTGGTCCAGAAACAGCCCACGAAGTTATACTTGAAAGGGCACACTGAGCTTTATGGCCCAAACCGGCTGTCTCAACCCCACCAAGGGACATAATATGTAAATTCCTCAGCTTCCCTGTTAAAGAAGCAGTCATCTACAAAGCCCGTCAATCCGGCAAAGTATCCTGGGACGGACACGACATTCAAATCTTTCAAGATTTAGCACAGTCCACCCTAGACAAAAGAAGAGCCCTGAGACCGCTAACAAGCTAGCTCAGAAAACACAGGATCCCATATAGATGGTCCTTCCCGTTTGGCTTATCATTTATGTATGAGGGTCGCAGACTCTCTTTATCCAACTATACTGATCTGGACTCAATCTACGATCATCTCCAGATAGAGCCCCTCAGGATCGAAAACTGGGACCCCATTCAGGACTTATGCAATCTCCCTGAAATCCCACACCCAGGCATCTGGGAACGTCAGCGTACTCCAAAGCGACAAAAGAGTCCTAGGAATTCCAGAAGAACAACATCCAGAAGACTTCCTATGAACAATTGAACTTCTCCTGTTCCGCCAGTAGTGTTGAGCGGGAATATTCAAATATCAAATTTTTTTCGCGAATATCGGCACTTCGCTAATTCGCGAATATTTTGAATAGAGTGATATAAATTCGATATTTTGAATATTGGTTTTTTTTTTGTTTTTTTTTTAATTGTTATATTTGTTTCTTTTCCACTTCCCTAAAGTTGTTCTTACCTGTCCTTAGGATTCCTGGCTTCCTGGCTTCTCCAGTCAGTGCCCGTTGCCGCTTCTGCTGACTTCTGTGCTCATGGAGCGTCCCCATCACCATGGGAACATCTCCATATACTAGAATGTACTGTCGGATTTGAGAATTACGTTGAAATCGCAATTCGATTATTTCAAGTTATAATAATCGAATTTAGATTTTAACTTAGCACTGCTATATTCCATATTCGTTAATTCTAGCCTAATATGGAATATAGCAGTGCTAAGTTAAAATCGAAATTCGATTGTTATAACTTGAAATAATCGAATTGCGATTTCAACTTGGACCTGGTTTACTATGGTTGGCTTGGTAGAATTAGCGAATATGACGAATGTATTCGTCATATTCCACAAAACGAATATAACGAATGTATTCGTCATATTCCACAAAACGAAGATAACAAAGTATTCTGCATCTTCGTTTTAGCTACCTATTCATCAACTTCGCTAATTCTAGCAATCATATAGGAAAGTTTACTATAGAGACAGCTAAGTTTAATTCGCTATGCGATTATATTACTTAGCTTTTTTTTTATAAATAGAATAATTATAATAATTATCAGGTATTTTAATTATTCTATTTATAAAAAAAAAAGCAAAGTAATATAATCGCATAGCGAATTAAACTTAGCTGTCTCTATAGCAAACTTTCCTATATGATTGCTAGAATTAACGAAGTTGACGAATAGGTAGCTAAAACGAAGATGCAGAATACTTCGTTATCTTCGTTTTGTGGAATATGACGTATACATTCGTCATATTCGCTAATTCTACCAAGCCAACCATAGTAAACCAGGTCCAAGTTGAAATCGCAATTCGATTAATTCAAGTTATAATTAGAGTTGAGCGAACACCTGGATGTTCGGGTTCGAGAAGTTCGGCCGAACTTCCCGGAAATGTTCGGGTTCGGGATCCGAACCCGATCCGAACTTCGTCCCGAACCCGAACCCCATTGAAGTCAATGGGGACCCGAACTTTTCGGTACTAAAAAGGCTGTAAAACAGCCCAGGAAAGGGCTAGAGGGCTGCAAAAGGCAGCAACATGTAGGTAAATCCCCTGCAAACAAATGTGGATAGGGAAATGAATAAAAATAAAAATTCAATAAATAAAAATTACCAAAATCAATTGGAGAGAGGTCCCATAGCAGAGAATCTGGCTTCACGTCACCCACCACTGGAACAGTCCATTCTCAGATATTTAGGCCCCGGCACCCAGGCAGAGGAGAGAGGTCCCGTAACAGAGAATCTGGCTTCATGTCAGCAGAGAATCAGTCTTCATATCATAGCAGAGAATCAGGCTTCACGTCAGCCACCACTGCAACAGTCCATTGTCATAAATTTAGGCCCAGCACCCAGGCAGAGGAGAGAGGTCCCGTAACAGACAATCTGGCTTCATGTCAGCAGAGAATCAGTCTGCATGTCATAGCAGAGAATCAGGCTTCACGTCAGCCACCACTGCAACAGTCCATTGTCATAAATTTAGGCCCAGCACCCAGGCAGAGGAGAGAGGTCCCGTAACAGACAATCTGGCTTCATGTCAGCAGAGAATCAGTCTTCATATCATAGCAGAGAATCAGGCTTCACGTCACCCACCACTGCAACAGTCCATTGTCATAAATTTAGGCCCAGGCAGAAGAGAGAGGTCCCGTAACAGACAATCTGGCTTCATGTCAGCAGAGAATCAGTCTTCATATCATAGCAGAGAATCAGGCTTCACGTCAGCCACCAATGCAACAGTCCATTGTCAGATATTTAGGCCCAGCACCCAGGCAGAGGAGAGAGGTCCCGTAACAGACAATCAGGCTACACGTCAGCCACCAGTGCAACAGTCCATTGGCATATATTTAGGCCCAGCACCCAGGCAGAGGAGAGAGGTCCCGTAACAGAGAATCTGGCTTCATGTCAGCAGAGAATCAGTCTGCATGTCATAGCAGAGAATCAGGCTTCACGTCAGCCACCACTGCAACAGTCCATTGTCATAAATTTAGGCCAAGCACCCAGGCAGAGGAGAGAGGTCCCGTAACAGACAATCTGGCTTCATGTCAGCATAGAATCAGTCTTCATATCATAGCAGAGAATCAGGCTTCACGTCACCCACCACTGTAAGAGTCCATTTTCATAAATTTAGGCCCAGCACCCAGGCAGAGGAGAAAGGTCCCGTAACAGACAATCTGGCTTCATGTCAGCAGAGAATCAGTCTTCATGTCATAGCAGAGAATCCGGCTTCACGTCACCCACCACTGTAAGAGTCCATTTTCATAAATTTAGGCCCAGCACCCAGGCAGAGCAGAGAGGTCCTGTAACAGACAATCTGGCTTCATGTCAGCAGAGAATCAGTCTTCATATCATAGCAGAGAATCAGGCTTCACGTCAGCCACCAATGCAACAGTCCATTGTAAGATATTTAGGCCCAGCACCCAGGCAGAGGAGAGAGGTCCCGTAACAGACAATCACGCTTCACGTCAGCCTCCAGTGCAACAGTCCATTGGCATATATTTAGGCCCAGCACCCAGGCAGAGGAGAGAGGTCCCGTAACAGAGAATCTGGCTTCATGTCAGCAGAGAATTAGTCTGCATGTCATAGCAGAGAATCAGGCTTCACGTCACCCAACATTGGAACAGTCCATTGGCATATATTTAGGCCCCGGCACCCAGACAGAGGAGAGGTTCATTCAAATTTGGGTAGCCTCGCAATATAATGGTAAAATGAAAATAAAAATAGAATTGAATGAGGAAGTGCCCTGGAGTACAATAATATATGGTTAAGGGGAGGTAGTTAATGTCTAATCTGGACAAGGGACGGACAGGTCCTGTGGGATCCATGCCTGGTTCATTTTTATGAACGTCAGCTTGTCCACATTGGCTGTAGACAGGCGGCTGCGTTTGTCTGTAATTACACCCCCTGCCGTGCTGAATACACGTTCAGACAAAACGCTGGCCGCCGGGCAGGCCAGCACCTCCAAGGCATAAAAGGCTAGCTCTGGCCACGTGGACAATTTAGAGACCCAGTAGTTGAATGGGGCCGAACCATCAGTCAGTAAGTGGAGGGGTGTGCACACGTACTGTTCCACCATGTTAGTGAAATGTTGCCTCCTGCTAACACGTTGCGTATCAGGTGGTGGTGCAGTTAGCTGTGGCGTGTTGACAAAACTTTTCCACATCTCTGCCATGCTAACCCTGCCCTCAGAGGAGCTGGCCGTGACACAGCTGCCTTGGCGACCTCTTGCTCCTCCTCTGCCTTGGCCTTGGGCTTCCACTTGTTCCCCTGTGACATTTGGGAATTCTCTCAGTAGCACGTCTACCAACGTGCGCTTGTACTCGCGCATCTTCCTATCACGCTCCAGTGCAGGAAGTAAGGTGGGCACATTGTCTTTGTAGCGTGGATCCAGCAGGGTGGCAACCCAGTAGTCCGCACACGTTAAAATGTGGGCAACTCTGCTGTCGTTGCGCAGGCACTGCAGCATGTAGTCGCTCATGTGTGCCAGGCTGCCCAGGGGTAAGGACAAGCTGTCCTCTGTGGGAGGCGTATCGTCATCGTCCTGCCTTTCCCCCCAGCCACGCACCAGTGATGGACCCGAGCTGCGTTGGGTGCCACCCCGCTGTGACCATGCTTCATCCTCATCCTCCTCCACCTCCTCCTCATCCTCGTCCTCCTCGTCCTCCAGTAGTGGGCCCTGGCTGGCCACATTTGTACCTGGCCTCTGCTGTTGCCAAAAACCTCCCTCTGAGTCACTTCGAAGAGACTGGCCTGAAAGTGCTAAAAATGACCCCTCTTCCTCCTCCTCCTCCTCCTCCTCCTCCTGGGCCACCTCCTCTTCCATCATCGCCCTAAGTGTTTTCTCAAGGAGACATAGAAGTGGTATTGTAACGCTGATAACGGTGTCATCGCCACTGGCCATGTTGGTGGAGTACTCGAAACAGCGCAACAGGGCACACAGGTCTCGCATGGAGGCCCAGTCATTGGTGGTGAAGTGGTGCTGTTCTGTAGTGCGACTGACCCGTGCGTGCTGCAGCTGAAACTCCACTATGGCCTGCTGCTGCTCGCACAGTCTGTCCAGCATGTGCAAGGTGGAGTTCCACCTGGTGGGCACGTCGCATATGAGGCGGTGAGCGGGAAGGCCGAAGTTACGCTGTAGCGCAGACAGGCGAGCAGCAGCAGGATGTGAACGCCGGAAGCGCGAACAGACGGCCCGCACTTTATGCAGCAGCTCTGACATGTCGGGGTAGTTGTGAATGAACTTCTGCACCACCAAATTCAGCACATGCGCCAAGCAAGGGATGTGCGTCAAACCTGGCTAGTCCCAGAGCTGCAACGAGATTTCGCCCATTATCACACACCACCAGGCCGGGCTTGAGGCTCACCGGCAGCAACCACTCGTCGGTCTGTTGTTCTATACCCTGCCACAACTCCTGTGCGGTGTGGGGCCTGTCCCCCAAACATATGAGTTTCAGAATGGCCTGCTGACGTTTACCCCGGGCTGTGCTGAAGTTGGTGGTGAAGGTGTGTGGCTGACTAGATGAGCAGGTGGAAGAAGAGGAGGAGGAAGTCGAGTAGGAGGAGGTGGCAACAGGAGGCAAAGAATGTTGCCCTGCGATCCTTGGCGGCGGAAGGACGTGCGCCAAACAGCTCTCCTGCCTGGGGCCCAGCTGCCACTACATTTACCCAGTGTGCAGTTAGGGAGATATAGCGTCCCTGGCCGTGCTTACTGGTCCACGTATCTGTGGTTAGGTGGACCTTGCCACAGATGGCAGTTGCGCAGTGCACACTTGATTTTATCGGATACTTGGTTGTGCAGGGAAGGCACGGCTCTCTTGGAGAAGTAGTGCCGGCTGGGAACAACATACTGTGGGACAGCAAGCGACATGAGCTGTTTGAAGCTGTCTGTGTCCACCAGCCTAAATGACAGCATTTCATAGGCCAGTAGTTTAGAAATGCTGGCATTCAGGGCCAGGGATCGAGGGTGGCTAGGTGGGAATTTACGCTTTCTCTCAAATGTTTGTGAGATGGAGAGCTGAACGCTGCCGTGTGACATGGTTGAGATGCTTGGTGACGGAGGTGGTGGTGGTGTTGGTGGTACATCCCCTGTTTGCTGGGCGGCAGGTGCCAACGTTCCTCCAGAGGCAGAGGAAGAGGCCGAGGCGGCAGCAGCAGAAGAGGCCGAGGCGGCAGCAGCAGAAGAGGTAGCAGGGGGAGCCTGAGTGACTTCCTTGTTTTTAAGGTGTTTACTCCACTGCAGTTCATGCTTTGCATGCAGGTGCCTGGTCATGCAGGTTGTGCTCAGGTTCAGAACGTTAATGCCTCGCTTCAGGCTCTGATGGCACAGCGTGCAAACCACTCGGGTCTTGTCGTCAGCACATTGTTTGAAGAAGTGCCATGCCAGGGAACTCCTTGAAGCTGCCTTTGGGGTGCTCGGTCCCAGATGGCGGCGGTCAGTAGCAGGCGGAGTCTCTTGGCGGCGGGTGTTCTGCTTTTGCCCACTGCTCCCTCTTTTGCTACGCTGTTGGCTCGGTCTCACCACTGCCTCTTCCTCCGAACTGTGAAAGTCAGTGGCACGACCTTCATTCCATGTGGGGTCTAGGACCTCATCGTCCCCTGCATCGTCTTCCACCCAGTCTTGATCCCTGACCTCCTGTTCAGTCTGCACACTGCAGAAAGACGCAGCAGTTGGCACCTGTGTTTCGTCATCATCAGAGACATGCTGAGGTGGTATTCCCATGTCCTCATCATCAGGAAACATAAGTGGTTGTGCGTCAGTGCATTCTATGTCTTTCACCGCTGGGGAAGGGCTAGGTGGATGCCCTTGGGAAACCCTGCCAGCGGAGTCTTCAAACAGCATAAGAGACTGCTGCATAACTTGAGGCTGAGACAGTTTCCCTGGTATGCATGGGGGTGATGTGACAGACTGATGGGGTTGGTTTTCAGGCGCCATCTGTGCGCTTTCTGCAGAAGACTGGGTGGGAGATAATGTGAACGTGCTGGATCCACTGTCGGCCACCCAATTGACTAATGCCTGTACCTGCTCAGGCCTTACCATCCTTAGAACGGCATTGGGCCCCACCATATATCGCTGTAAATTCTGGCGGCTACTGGGACCTGAGGTAGTTGGTACACTAGGACGTGTGGATGTGGCAGAACGGCCACGTCCTCTCCCAGCACCAGAGGGTCCACTAACACCACCACGACCATGTCCACGTCCGCGTCCCTTACTAGATGTTTTCCTCATTGTTATCGTTCACCACAACAACAAAAATATTATTTGGCCCAATGTATTGTATTCAAATTCAGCTGAATATAAATTTGAGGCCTAGTATTTAGGCGCTGGGTGACCGGTATGGATTTAGTGACAGAATTAGACTTGGAAATACACAGTAGCGTGTGTGTGAAGTTATTCTGAATGACCCTATGTGCACCTTGAATATTATATACCCTTTTAGGGATAGATTTCAAATAGCTGTGATATAGCAGAAACCACTAAATTATGAAATTGCTAAATTGGGAATTGTATTTCAACCCAGAACAAAAAATGTGCTTTGGCGGACACTAAATAACTTGCCCAGCCACAACAGTACAGCGGTAACGACAGATTTAGCGGGATATAAATTTGAGGCCCAGTATTTAGGCGCTGGGTGACCGGTATGGATTTACTGACAGAATTAGACTGGGATATGGCCAAAAAATAACCAAACTATTGCTGGTTAAATGCACTTGGTGTGACAGCTTGACCAACCACACTACTGAGGGTTAAATGCACTTGGTGACAGGCGCAGCTTGCCCCTGATGTAGTATATGGCCAAAAAATGAACAGACTATTGCTAGTTAAATGCACTTGGTGTGACAGCTTGACCAACCACACTACTGAGGGTTAAATGCACTTGGTGACAGGCGCAGCTTGCCCCTGATGTAGTATATATATGGCCAAAAAATAACCAAACTATTGCTGGTTAAATGCACTTGGTGTGATAGCTTGACCAACCACACCATTGAGGGTTAAATGCACTTGGTGACGGGCGCAGCTTGCCCCTGATGTAGTATATGGCCAAAAAATAAACAGACTATTGCTGGTTAAATGCACTTGGTGTGACAGCTTCACCCTGATGTAGGCTTTAGCCAAAAAACAACCACACCATTGAGGGTTAAATGCACTTGGTCGCAGCTTGTGCTGGCGCACCACAAGACACAAAATGGCCGCCGATCACCCCAGAAAAAAGTGACTGACAAACGGTCTGGGCAGCCTAAAAACTGTGAGCAATTGAATTTCAGCAGCTCAATGATGCACAGCTGCAGATCGATCGATTAATCAAGTCCTTTGGAGGAGTTAATCTGCCTAATCTCGCCCTACTGTCGCAGCCGCAACCTCTCCCTACGCTAATCAGAGCAGAGTGACGGGCGGCGCTATGTGACTCCAGCTTAAATAGAGGCTGGGTCACATGGTGCTCTGGCCAATCACAGCCATGCCAATAGTAGGCATGGCTGTGATGGCCTCTTGGGGCAAGTAGTATGACGCTTGTTGATTGGCTGCTTTGCAGCCTTTCAAAAAGCGCCAAGAAAGCGTCACAAAAGCGCCAAGAAAGCGACGAACACCGAACCCGGACTTTTACGAAAATGTCCGGGTTCGGGTCCGTGTCACGGACACCCCAAAATTCGGTACGAACCTGAACTATACAGTTCGGGTTCGCTCATCCCTAGTTATAATAATCGAATTTCGATTTTAACTTAGCACTGCTATATTCCATATTAGGCTAGAATTAACGAATATGGAATATAGCAGTGCTAAGTTAAAATCGAAATTCCATTATTATAACTTGAAATAATCGCATTGCTATTTCAATAGGAGAGTAGCCTTTAAGTTAAAATCGCAATACGCGATTATTTAAATCGTATATTAATCGCGATAACAAGAATAATGACTAATATTCGATTTCGACGAATATAAAATGAATATTCTATTGAATATTCGCGAATTTCGTCGAAATCGAATATGGCACCTGCCGCTCATCACTATCCGCCAGTTCTCTAATCACTTGGTGATAACTAATTGGTTATTTCTCTCTTTTCCCCCGATACTATTCCAGGCATTACCATGCCTACTATTCATCTAGCTATGCTAGTATTGTTTTTTTGTTGGTTATTTTGTTAAATTATATGTTCTAGGATGTATACTAACTTGCAGCTCATTCAAATCCCCACAGATGGGGGTTACACTATATGTCTGTCCGTGCTGTGCAGAGGTTTACAAATCAGTGCCCCCAGAGGTGAGAGGCGACGGGGCAGTACCTTTCAACTTTTGACCCTATATGGCGGATTTACAAATTACCCCTTACAATGTAAAGGGTTTTAATGCCCCTTCCAAACGCTGCCAAACTTTCTCTGAATTAAAAAAAAAAAAGGCTGCTCCGTCGTTCTCCTTCAGGAGACACATTTTAGACTCCATTACTACCCAAACCTCTCTCACGCCTATTTCTCCACTTGGTACCATTGTGGTTCTAATTCATCTGCTTCTAGGGGAGTTAGCGTGGGCTTCAGTAAGAACACCCCTTTCACCTATTTGGATCATATTCACGACCCTGAGGGTAGATTTATCATTTTAAAAGGTAATATAGCGAACCATATTAATACATTTATTAATATCTATGCTCCAAACGTCAACCAGGCTGCATGGCTTAACAAAACCCTTCAGATGTTTGACCACTTTAGAGAAGGAGTGACTGTTTTGGGAGGTGACCTTAATCTTATGCTGGTCCCCCCAGTGGACTCCTCATCCCAAAAATCTGCTATCTCAAATAAAGCTTTAAGTAAGTTGAGGAAATCTCTCCATGACCGGCGCCTGGTTGACGTCTGGAGATCCTTACATCCCAATGTTAAGGACTATACATTTTACTCCAATCCGCATGGTTCATACCAGCGCTTGGACTATCTCTTTGTTTCCTATGAACACATCCAGTTATGCACCAAGGCCCAAATTGGCTCTATTAGCCTATCCAACCATGCCCCTGTATGGATACATATACTCACACCTAATAGACCTCTTAGAATGTTTCACTGGAAACTCAATGAGCAACTGATCCAAACCCCAGAAAATAAAGAAAAGATCCTCAATTGGCTGAGAGATTTTTTCTCAGTCAACAATACCCCTGATATTCACCCATATAACCCTTTGGGACACCCACAAAGCCTATATCCGGGGTCAACTGATAAGCTTGGGTTCCTATACAAAAAAATTAAGACTAGCCCGCATCGACTCCCTCCTGAAGGATATTAGAGATATCGAGACCCTCCATAAGAGATCCTTGCTAGACTCCCATTTATCAAAGTTAGCACTCCTTAGAGCGGAATTAAATAATCAACTAAATACTCAGTCTGCTAAATATTTCCTACACGCACAATACAAATATTTCGCCCACGGTGAGAAGGTGTCCAAATTTATATGTAAAATTCACAGTAATAAAGGCATCATGCTCACTAATACACAAGATATATCTCAGAGGTTCTCAAATTTTTATCGCTCCCTATATAACCTACCTCCCCAGAAAAGTGATACCCCGAACTCTACACATCAAGATTTGATAGACCTCTTCCTTCGTTCTATTAAAATACCCCAAATTAATGATACCCAAGTAAAGGCCCTAGACTATCCATTTATGAGCGACAAACAACTCGCAATTAAACAACTCCCTAAAGGAAAGGCTCCCGGTCAAGATGGGTTCCCAGCTTTCTATTTCCGTTCTTTTCAAACCATCCTCGTGCCTCACTGGCTTAATTTCTGCAATCAATCCTTACGAGGTGACCCTCTCTCTCAAGAGATGACAAAAGCTAACATTACCATTATACCCAAAGAAGGGAAAGACCCTACCGAATGTGGTAATTACCGCCCTATATCTCTATTAAACATAGACCTAAAACTATTAGCCAAATTACTAGCAAACCGAATGGCCCCTCTCTTACCCCATCTTGTCCACAGAGACCAAACAGGTTTTATCAAAGGAAGAGAGGGAAATGATAACACAGCAAGAGTAATAAATGCTCTACTTCACGCCTCAAAACACCATCTTCCTTTAGTTCTGATCAGCACCGACGCCGAAAAAGCATTTGACCGAATACATTGGGATTTTATGTACAGCACCATGACACAGTTTGGATTACCTTCAGCTTTGATACACTCTATCCAAGCTATGTACACCAATGCCTCGGCGTCGGTGCTGATTAATGACACTACCTCACAACCTTTTCCCAACCTTTTAATCTTTGTCCTAACAATCGAACCCCTCCTTGCTCTTATACGATCAAAGAGTGACATTATGGGTCTTAAATTAGGAGATCAAGAACATAAAATTGCTGCATTTGCTGATGACCTGTTAATAATGTCCTCCAACCCTGAAACCTCTCTACAGCTTCTCTACACTATCCTGGATAAATTTAGCTTTCTCTCTAATTTTAAAATAAACATGAAAAAGTCCCACATTCTCAGTATGGGACTTAGCCTCAGACTTAGATCCAAACTACTCCATTCCTCACCTTTTAATTGGGATTCACCCTACATAACATATCTAGGAGTAAAAATACACTCAGATCTCTCATCATTATACAAACTAAACTATCTCCCTCTACTGAGCTCCGTCAAAAGCTAGAAGCTAGAAGCCCTAACTAGAAGCCCTAAACCCTCCTTTACTCTCCTGGTTTGGACGTAAAAATATGGTCATGTCACTTGTCCTACCCAGGCTAAACTATCTCCTCCAGGTCCTTCCCATCCCTATTCCTAACTCATTTTTTTCATTCCCTGGAACAAACCATTCGTTCTTTCATATGGAATAGAAAAAAAGCTAGAATTAACATCAATACCCTACAGAGACCTAGAACTCATGGGGGTAACCCCCTATTATATAATAAGGCCATACTTCTTTCCAGAACCCTAGACTGGTTTAGATGCCCTGAACAAAAATCATGGGTTGGTATGGAAACCCCTACATATCTCCCGAGCCTAAGAGCCTTACTAGTGGACCCCCACCACAATATTTTCTCAGCCTGCAAACATAACTCCCTGGCGATAGCTACTTTTGAGGCCTGGAGATGGCTTCAAAGTTCAAACTGGGGATTTCCATCCCCCTCCCTTCTGGTCCAGGTCAGAGATGTGATAAGTCTAACCCCTCTAGAACAAAGTGTCCCCTACAACATACGCTCCTCTGAAGTGCCTATTCTCTCTATATTTTTTAGAAAACAAGAAAATCAGATTAGACCAAGACTACCTCATCTCCTCCCTCTCTGAGATCAAATCCCAGCCTCATTTGCTATCTTTCCTGGTTACTTGGTTTGAGAGCCTTATTCACAACCAGTCTCCGCCGAGGAAACCTATATCCTCACTATACAGATATCTCAGTACGCCTATTTCACCTCCCAAACCTTCCTTTGTAGGCCAATGGAAAAAAGATTTAAATACCCATTTCTCACCTGAGGATCAACTCCTCCTTTTTAAAACACCACATATATCCTCAAGATGTATCAGAATCCAGGAAAATGGATATAAAGTACTAACTAGATGGTACAAAACACCTGATGTTACTTGCCGTTATGATAGTAATGGTTCCGACGTTTGCTGGAGATGCGGTGAAGGTCGTGGAACAATGTTTCATATTTGGTGGGCTTGTCCTAATATCCTTAGCTGGTGGGACAATATCTATAAAAAATGCAACTAAATTTGCAATTCTGACATCACCCGCTCACCACTGCTGGCTCTATTGAGTCTATCACAGGACCACAAGAAAAAAGATTCTAATTGTAACCGCTCGACTCCTAATCACTACCCACTGGTTGTTGACAGACCTCCCTTCCCTAGACCACTGGTTCAACAAAGTCAACTCTATCTATAGATTCGAAGAGATAGCGGCCTGGAAAAACAGATCCCACCACAAATTTAGGTCCCTTTGGGAAAATTGGAGATCATTTAGAGGCTACTTCTAACTTAGTCATTCATTCTGCCTTGCTCTACAGATATGTTTATACCTCTGGTCCTCTTCCAGGGCCCGGATTAGAAATATACAGAACAAAAGCCTTCTTAACATACATCCTTATTGTTGTTATCTCGTTTTGTGTTTATTATTTGTTACCAAAACAACTCTTGTATAACGGGAGTTTACTCCTCCTTCTCATTGAATCGATATAAATGTAACAGATATTTATTTTTCAATAAAGCTTTTGGAAAAAAAAAAATATATTGCAATACTGATGGATTACTAACTAAATGCTGACCGAGTAAAGTTGGATGTAAAACAGACAGGATCATTTTTTTGGAAGTTATTGTTCTGACGGATCAGAGAAAGGGCAAAATAATCAGTGACGTCAACACAAACTTACTGCTGACCCCCTCTCCACTCTGTCGGGCGGCTCTACTTGTATAATCGTTTATTAGAACTGGTTCTGTAGACATCTACTATGTGGAATCAGCTGACGATGGTGTAAAATAAGTGCTCTTTTTCTTGGCACTAACATTGACCTGTAAGGCTGAGATCCTACTTGAGTTATTTGTTTAGTTTTGGCCCCGTGACAGCCCAAATAAGTGAAGTGTGCAGTGATTCTAAGAGCGACGCCTGTCATCTGCATGTCATTTTGACTCACAGTATTGTTTCACTACCCCAGCAGACTCCCTATGCGTATTACTGCAAGGCACAGTGTTCTACACCGCTATACAGGCACAATGTTCTACACCACATTAAGAGCAGCCAGGAAACAGCCATTTTTTAACGGGATTCACCGTGAATATATTCTGATCGAACCAAATTTAAAAAAAGAAAATTTGGCGAACCGGCAAATCAATTTTTTTATTTTTTATTCGCTCATCACTAGTAAATACATAGCCACTGTATATCTCTAGACAATGGAGAAAGAATTTCTGGGAGCATCACATACCATATGTATCTCACGAGGCTTTATGTGAAGGAGTTTTTTGTATGCAGGGAAGGCAGGAGTTATTTGGAGCTAACTGAAATGCACCCTGAGGTGCAGGTTGTTACACTAGCAGTCTATGTGTGCTATTTCTCTGTTCCCTTTGGAGACATGGGCATGTTCTGATTCTTCCCCAACCTATGATTAGCTGTCCCTGGGTATTTAAGGCACCTTCCCCAAGATTTTTGTGAAGTTCGGGAATAATCTGAATTATTTATTGATTCACTCATCCTTAAAGGGAACCTGTCACCAGTTTTATGGTGTCCTAACTAAGGGCAACATAAATAAGTGACTTATTCTCTTAACAAAATGCTGGGTCACTTTCTTTAATTAACCCAGTCAATCTGCCAACATCTTGTATTGAAAAGCTCCAGCTGATAATGATGAGTCATGAATACGGATGAGCGAACCCGAACTGTATAGTTCGGGTTCGTACCGAATTTTGGGGTGTCCGTGACACGGACCCGAACCCGAACATTTTCGTAAAAGTCCGGGTTCGGTGTTTGTCTCTTTCTTGGCGCTTTTTGAAAGGCTGCAAAGCAGCCAATCAACAAGCGTCATACTACTTGCCCCAAGAGGCCGTCACAGCCATGCCTACTGTGCTCTGATCAGTGTAGGGAGAGGTTGCAGCTGCTGTTAGGGCGAGATTAGGCAGGGATTTACTCTTCCAAAACACTTAATGAAGTGATCGATCTACAGCTGTGGATCATTCAACTTCTGCTATTTAATTGCTCACTGTTTTTAGGCTGCCCAGAGCGTTTTTCTGTCACTTTTTTCTGGAGTAATCGGCGGCCATTTTGTGACTTGTGGCGCGCCAGCACAAGCTGCCACCAAATACATTTAACCATCAATAGTGTGTTTTTTGTTTGTTTTTTTCCTATATCCTACATAAGGGGCTTGGCTGTGCTTGCTATTTTATTGAGGGGTAAAATACAATTGGCCAAAATAGCAGTACCCTAAATCTGGTGTTTTAGCTGTTGCTAGCCAATTGTAATACTGTCTGCTGTCTGGCAAAGGATATATTTTTGCTCTGGGTTGAAATACAATTCCCAACTTAGCAATTCCCTAAATCAGTGGTTTCTGCTGTATCAGGCCAAGTTTAAATCTATCCATAAAAGGGAATATTAGATTGAAGGTGCGGATAGGGTCATTCTCAATAACTTCACACACACGCTACCGTGCATTTCCAAGTCTAATTCTGTGTGTAAACCTATACCTGTCACCCAGCGCCTAAATACTAGGCCTACAATTTATATTCAGCTAAATCTGTGGTTACTGCTGTGCCTGTATTAGTGTAATACGGTACCTAAATAGATAGCCAGATAGTGTTAGGTGCCTGTAAAAAAAGGCCTGAATTTGAATTCAATACATTGGGCCAAATAATTTTTTTCTTATTGTTGTGAACGGTAACAATGAGGAAAACATCTAGTAAGTGACGCGGACATGGTCGTGGTGGTGTTAGTGGACCCTCTGGTGCTGGGAGAGGACGTGGCCGTTCTGCCACAGCCACACGTCCTAGTGTACCAACTACCTCAGGTCCCAGTAGCCGCCAGAATTTACAGCGATATATGGTGGGGCCCAATGCCGTTCTAAGGATGGTAAGGCCTGAGCAGGTACAGGCATTAGTCAATTGGGTGGCCGACAGTGGATCCAGCACGTTCACATTATCTCCCACCCAGTCTTCTGCAGAAAGCGCACAGATGGCGCCTGAAAACCAACCCCATCAGTCTGTTACATCACCCCCATGCATATCAGGGAAACTGTCTGAACCTCAAGTTATGCAGCAGTCTCTTATGCTGTTTGAAGACTCTGCTGGCAGGGTTTCCCAAGGGCATCCACCTAGCCCTTCCCCAGCGGTGGAAGACATAGAATGCACTGACGCACAACCACTTATGTTTCCTGATGATGAGGACATGGGAATACCACCTCAGCACGTCTCTGATGATGACGAAACACAGGTGCCAACTGCTGCGTCTTTCTGCAGTGTGCAGACTGAACAGGACGTCAGGGAGGAAGACTGGGTGGAAGACGATGCAGGGGACGATGAGGTCCAAGACCCCACATGGAATGAAGGTCGTGCCACTGACTTTCAGAGTTCTGAGGAAGAGGCAGTCGTGAGACCGAGCCAACAGCGTAGCAAAAGAGGGAGCAGTGGGCAAAAGCAGAACACCCGCCGCCATGAGACTCCGCCTACTACTGACCGCCGCCATCTGGGACCGACCACCCCAAAGGCAACTTCAAGGAGTTCCCTGGCATGGCACTTCTTCAAACAATGTGCTGATGACAAGACCTGAGTGGTTTGCACGCTGTGCCATCAGAGCCTGAAGCGAGGCATTAACGTTCTGAACCTTAGCACAACCTGCATGACCAGGCACCTGCATGCAAAGCATGAACTGCAGTGGAGTAAACACCTTAAAACCAAGGAAGTCACTCAGGCTCCCCCTGCTACCTCTTCTGCTGCTGCCGCCTCGGCCTCTTCTGCTGCTGCCGCCTCGGCCTTTTCCTCCGCCTCTGGAGGAACGTTGGCACCTGCCGCCCAGCAAACAGGGGATGTACCACCAACACCACCACCTCCGTCACCAAGCATCTCCACCATGTCACACGGAAGCGTTTAGCTCTCCATCTCACAAACATTTGAGAGAAAGCGTAAATTCCCACCTAGTCACCCTCGATCCCTGGCCCTGAATGCCAGCATTTCTAAACTACTGACCTATGAAATGCTGTCATTTAGGCTGGTGGACACAGACAGCTTCAAGCAGCTCATGTCGCTTGCTGTCCCACAGTATGTTGTTCCCAGCGGCCACTACTTCTCCAAGAGAGCCGTGCCTTCCCTGCACAACCAAGTATCCGATAAAATCAAGTGTTCACTGCGCAACGCCATCTGTGGCAAGGTCCACCTAACCACAGATACGTAGACCAGTAAGCACTGCCAGGGACGCTATATCTCCCTAACTGCACACTGGGTAAATGTAGTGGCGGCTGGGCCCCAGGCGGAGAGCTGTTTGACGCACGTCCTTCCGCCGCCAAGGATCGCAGGGCAACATTCTTTGCCTTCTGTTGCCTCCTCCTACCTACTCTGCTTCCTCCTCCTCTTCTTCCACCTGCTCATCCAGTCAGCCACACACCTTCACCATCAACTTCAGCACAGCCCGGGGTAAACGTCAGCAGGCCATTCTGAAACTCATATGTTTGGGGGACAGGCCCCACACTGCACTGGAGTTGTGGCAGGGTATAGAACAACAGACTGACGAGTGGTTGCTGCCGGTGAGCCTGAAGCCCGGCCTGGTGGTGTGCGATAATGGGGAAATCTCGTTGCAGCTCTGGGACTAGCCGGTTTGACGCACATCCCTTACCTGGCGCATGTGCTGAATTTGGTGGTGCAGAAGTTCATTCACAACTACCCCGACATGTCAGAGCTGCTGCATAAAGTGCGGGCCGCCTGTGCGCGCTTCCTGCGTTCACATCCTGCCGCTGCTCGCCTGTCTGCGCTACAGCGTAACTTCGGCCTTCCCGCTCACCGCCTCATATGCGACGTGCCCACCAGGTGGAACTCCACTTTGCACATGCTGGACAGACTGTGCGAGCAGCAGCAGGCCATAGTGGAGTTTCAGCTGCAGCACGCACGGGTCAGTCGCACTGTGGAACAGCACCACTTCCCCACCAATGACTGGGCCTCCATGCGAGACCTGTGTGCCCTGTTGCGCTGTTTCGAGTACTCCACCAACATGGCCAGTGGCGATGACGCCGTTATCAGCGTTACAATACCACTTCTATGTCTCCTTGAGAAAACACTTAGGGCGATGATGAAAGAGGAGGTGGCCCAGGAGGAGGAGGAGGAGGAGGAAGAGGGGTCATTTTTAGTACTTTCAGGCCAGTCTCTTAGAAGTGACTCAGAGGGAGGTTTTTTGCAACAGCAGACGCCAGGTACAAATGTGGCCAGCCAGGGCCCACTACTGGAGGACGAGGAGGACGAGGAGGTGGAGGAGGATGAGGATGAAGCATGTTCACAGCGGGGTGGTGCAGCATACGGGTAGGCTACCCGACACTGCTAGATTTGAGTGTGTAGTTCCCTTTAAGCCAGTCAGGCCGGTTACCGGCAATCCTTATAACAGCCAGCAGAGGGAGCCCCCAGTTCAGTATAAATAGGCTAGGGCCTAGCTCAGGAAGGTAGAAGTTTCCAGACTCAGTGCAGAGAGGATTCCCTCCTGAGTCCATGCATAGAAGTCAGAAGGGCATAGCTAATCAGCCTGAAGACACAGAATACCACAGAGGCCGATCAGATAAAGCAAGTGGTACTCAAGATAACAGAGGAGGTACTAGATAAGGACAGCTTCAAGGGTACGCCAGATAAAGGGCATTAGACCTTGGAGAGAAAGTCACATGTTGCAGGACCAGTCAGGAATAGTGTGCAAGCCGCCTGTACTGCATCTCCTGTAATCAACACTCTGTATAACACATTGCTACTACCGGCCATTCTGTGCTCCCAAGAACCACCTGTATTCTAATGGAAAACCAACTGTCTTTCATGGAACTGCGCTTCCAACTGCGTCCATGTATTATACTCACTGATATTCAGTAAAGTTCCAGTTTTTGTTGGCTATCCTATGCTTGCTTCATTCTTCTACAATACCATACACGGCGTGTCACCGTTAAACTGACACTGGCGTCACGAACTTTTAATAACCTGCCTGTTCCAGCATTCGCCCCGATTTGAAGACGACAGTGGATCCCAGGTTAGTGGTAAATCTGCACTACAAAGCCCAGCATACACTACTGACCCCCTGGGACACTGCATCGCTCTTTTTGGCGTCACGAACAGGATACGCATACTTCTACAGTGCAGAGAAGTGTGAACTGTGTGCTTTAACTATTCCACCACCGTATTACAAAGACTGTACCCTTTATTTCCAAGCCGGTGGATTGAAATTGTGCCTGGGAGGAATCAGAGACGCTGTACTGTGTTGCGCTACCCCCAGAGAGAAAATCGTACTTGTGGACTGTGATTTATTGGACTTTGCAACACCCTGCTTGCTGTCAGGGAATCGTGATCAAGATGGCCACCGGCCGCCTGGAGTAAAGTTTCCCGCGCTGCTGAGGACCTCCGTGGGCGGATCCCTTCAAAGACACAGAGAATCCCGCCCTCTTCATCATCGCACCGCCGCGGCCCTGCTTTTCCTGAGTCAGCAACGTCACCGCGTACACAGGACGTCCGGAGTCTCACGAGATTTGGCCTGCGCGAACCCGGCGATACCGGTAAGAACTTGTATCCGGAGGGAAGGGGATTGTTCCGGCCCCTTTAGTCACCAGCGGCCACCTCGTAATAAGTTAACATGTCAGATCCGGGAGTTGCCGAGCGGCCGGACCCGGGAGAGCTTGCGGCTCCTAATCATCCTATAGCCCCCAGCATGATGCCCTTTACCATGCCTTACTATTTTGGGGCCCCATGGTTTCCCCGCTATAACGGAGAGGCCCATACCCTAAGGGACTTTAAGGAAAAGTTGCTGGCCTTATTCAAACTATACCCCATAAATGCCGATCAGCAAATGGAAATCTTGCTAGCGCAACTGGAGGGGGCTGCCCGCAGAGAGGTATTATCCTGGCCTGCTGCGGAACGGAGTACTCTAGAGCAGATATTCACCCGCCTCAGGGCCACTTTTGAAACGAGGACTGCCTCAGAGATAAAGATGCACTTCTTTGGCAAGAAACAGAGGCCCGGTGAGTCCCTCCGTGACTATGCCCTATCACTTCAGGAGGCTTTGGGGGCTGTAATTCAGATAGATCCCAAGGAAGCTGATAACCAGGATCAGACCCTGAGGGAACAATTTATTACCGGAGTGGCTAGTGAGCAAATAAGGACCCAATTAAAGATGCTGTCCGCCCAACACCCTAACAGTACCTTTCTGGACTCTAAAGAACTGGCTATAAAAATTCTGGGGTCAGCAGTATCTACCGAGTTGAACACCCCACCTGAGTTATCAGCCTGCAGGTCAAAACCGTTTATCATTAACCGAGCTGAGGCCGGTCAAGCTGTTCAGGCTACAGCTACCGATACTATCGCCATGCTGACAGAGCAAGTAAATCACCTCACTAAAAGCCTAGAGAGAGTGTGCAGAAAAATGGAGGAATGGGCAAAACCTATGATGTCAGAGGAGGAGTTCCTGTCACCCTCTAAGCCGTTCCCACCTCCATACCAAGAGACTCACCCCAGGGATCCTGGGAGGCGCAATAGGGGTCGCAAGCGGCCCGTGTGTGCATACTGCAAAAAGATGGGACACACAGAATCCACTTGCTGGCAGTTAAACGGGCAACCCCTGAGGCTGAGGACCACCCCTCGGGAGGTAGAACACTAGGTCCAAAAGATCCAAATTGGATGCCACGGTATGTAGGATCCCATCCTAAAATCAATGTGGAGATTAACGGGGTCCCCTTTGAAGCCCTATTAGATACTGGGTCTCAGGTCACTACTATTCAGCTGCCCGCCTTTGAAAGATTCTGGGACACCAACCAATTGACCCAGCCGCCTGAATCCTGGGTAGAGATTGTCGCCAGCAATGGCAAACCGGTAAAGATCCATGGATACTGGGAACCCACCCTGCAGGTGGGAGAAGTAACCTTGCCTCAACAGGGGGTGATAGTAGTACAGGCTGGCGACAGAGGAGGACATCCTGTCATTCTAGGCACCAATGTCTTCAAAAACTGTTATGCAGAAATACTTGCCGTATTACACCAGACTCTGCCCACCGCTTCCTCTGCATCCAAGAGGGTGATTCAAAAGACTATCACTGTGTTAAGTGCCCAGCAGAGGTTTGCTAACGGGAAAGGAGAAATTTGTACTGCCAGGATTCGTGATAATAAGCCTGTGACTTTGCCTCCTAATTCCCAAACTCTCTTATGGTGTCGTGCTGTCCTGGGAGTCCAAGGCCAAGATTATCCAGCCCTGGTGGAACCAATCCAGATGGAGAACTACCCTTACGTGAGAGCTGCCAAGTGCCTGGTGAACGTCTCCCAAGGTAAAGTACCTGTCCGTCTGATTAACCTGAGTGATCATCCTGTTGCGCTTACTAAGCATGACCCTGTTGCCCAGCTTTCTCAGGTGTTCTTCCAAGACATCATCCGTCTTCCAGTGACAGAAAAGCCGCCAGCTGTAGTCAGCGGATGTCCGCCGGTGCCCCAGTCACAAGTGCCCTGGTGGGAAGAGCTCCATGTCGGGGACGAGGCTACCCCCCAACGTCAACAAGAGGGGATACTACAGCTTGTCAAAGAGCACCACCAGGCCTTCAGTAAACATGCTACTGATTATGGAGAGGTTAGTGCCATACAACACACCATACCTACTGGCTCTCCTATCAAGGAGAGATACAGGCCCTTACCGCCTACTTCCTATCAGACTGTAAAGGAAATGATCCAAGAGATGAAAGACTCTAATGTAATCCGGGACAGTCGTAGCCCGTGGGCGGCACCCCTGGTCCTTGTAAAGAAGAAGGATGGTGGTATCCGTTTCTGCGTGGACTATAGAAAAATTAATCAAATAACCCACAAAGACGCGTACCCACTGCCCCGCATTGAGGAGTCACTAACTGCTCTGGGCTCCGCTGCCTATTTCTCCACGTTGGACTTGACCAGTGGCTACTGGCAAGTACCCATGGCCCCGGCAGATAGGGAAAAGACGGCTTTCACCACTCCCATGGGCCTGTTCGAATTCAATTGTATGCCGTTCGGGTTATGTAATGCCCCAGGAACTTTCCAGAGACTAATGGAGCGGTGCTTGGGTCACAAAAACTTTGAAACAGTGCTGCTGTATCTAGATGACGTCATTGTGTACTCAAAAACATATGAAGACCATCTGAAACACTTAGCAGAGGTATTTGAAATCCTTATCAAATATGGCCTGAAGGTAAAGCCATCCAAGTGCCACTTGCTCAAACCTGCGGTAAAATACCTGGGGCATGTGGTAAGCGGAGAGGGCATACAACCTGACCCTGATAAGTTAGCGGCTGTCCGTAACTGGCCGGTCCCCACTACCGTCAAAGAGGTGAGGGGTTTCCTTGGTTTTGCCGGCTACTATAGACGTTTTATCCCCCATTTTGCTCAAATAGCCGATCCTATCCAGGAACTCTTGAGGGGGCAGCCCAAGAAAAGTCCTAGAACTCCAGTGCCCATTGAGTGGAATGAAGAAAGAGAGATAGCGTTCCAGTTGTTAAAAAAGAAACTGACTGAGCCTCCCGTGTTAGGTTATCCAGACTACAGCAAGCCCTTCCATCTGTATACTGATGCTAGCAAGCGAGGCCTGGGGGCTGTGTTAGCCCAGATCCAAGAGGGAAAAGAAAGAGTGATAGCTTATGCAAGCCGCTCCTTGAAAGGAGCTGAGAAAAATGACCAGAATTATAGTTCCTTCAAACTAGAGTTCCTGGCATTAGTGTGGGCAGTGACGGAGAAATTCAAAGATTATCTAGCCGCTACCCCCTTCATTGCATTCACTGATAATAACCCTCTGGCACATCTAAATACAGCTAAATTGGGGTCTTTGGAGCAAAGATGGGCCTCTCGCCTCGCCAACTATGATTTCTCTGTAAAATATCGTGCTGGACGTACTAATGACAATGCTGATGCTTTATCCAGGCTTCCCACAGAGACAGCTCCTGATGATGTGCGAGATGCTTGGGAAGATGTAGAAATGCCGGCCTTCTACCATAAATTTGCTCAACAGGATCAGGCCCGGGCTACCAGTGACAGAGCTGCAGATCCTTCACCCTCCAGTAGGCCTGAACTCAAAGAAGAAAGGTGGGTGAAACTACAGTCTGAAAGTAGAGTGCTGGGTGAATTGTTGGACTTCATCACCAGTGGCAGAGCCCCTGAGAGGATTCGGCGGAAGAGTACAGATCCTGAGCTCATCAAACTGTGGAGACAGCGCCATCAGCTCTTCATACAAAAGGGCCTGTTGCTACGGAGAAGCCTAGACCCAGTGTCCAACGAAAGAGTGCATCAGATTCTCATACCCCGACGAGATGCAGGTATGGTGTTGGAGATGTACCACAATCAATCCGGTCACTTTGGGGTCCAAAAGACTGAGGCAAATATCCGCCAGCGGTTTTACTGGGTGGGCATGCGAGAAGACATGGAGAAGTGGTGTCGAGAGTGTGTAGCCTGTACCTTGAAACGAGGTGAACACCATGATCAGAGGGCACCACTGAGACCCATTGTAAGTACTCGTCCTCTTGAACTTGTCGCCATCGACCATGTGAAGCTGGAACCTAGTCGCTCAGGGCATGTGTACGCTATGACTATTATTGACCATTTCACTAAGTTTGTTGTAGCGGTGCCTGTGAGAGACCAGACGGCCAAGACTACAGCCGAACTGTTCTGGAAACACTTCCTCCTGCCCTACGGTTGTCCAGAAAAGATCCTCACCGATCAAGGTCCTGCTTTTGAGTCCCATCTGTTCCATGAACTGTGCCGCCTGCACAACTGTAAGAAGATCCGGGCGACGGCCTACCATCCGCAAGGTAATGGATTGTGTGAAAAAATGAATCAGACCTTAAAAGAGATGCTGAGGACCGTGCCTCCTGAAACCAGGGGAGATTGGCCTAATCTGTTGCCACAGCTCATGTTCACATACAATCATACCATACACTGTTCCACCGGGTATACCCCCTTCTATTTGATGTTTGGGCGCCAAGGGTTATTGCCTGCTGACCACTCCTTGGACGTACTCGTACCTGATTGCATCAACCCATTACCTAATACCGACTGGGTTGCTGAACACCAAAGGCGATTGAATACGGCCCAAGCTATTGTTCAGGAACGTATGGATTATGCTAGAGACCGGCAGCAGAGAGACTATGACCAAGCAGCCCATGCAGAACCCTTGACAATAGGGGCTGTGGTATGGTTAAAAAATAACCGCCGCACCAGTAAACTGGACAGTAAATGGGAACAAAGTCCCTATGTTGTCACTGCAATCCCAAATGTTGGAACTCACACTTATGAGATCACCCGGGAAGGCAGGGGATCCCAAATTGTACACCGAAACCGGTTAAAGCTCTGCCTGACACCAGAACCCAGTGCCGAGAGTTCTATCTCTGAACCCCCTGTGTCAGAGTCATCAATACAGCCCGAGGATCCTATGCAGGCTGTCCGTGATCTAAGGTATGACGCTGATCCCATGCATTGGCTTCTGACACCATGGTTGAACTTGTTGGTGCCCGCTCCGGCACCTACTGTACCTTCACTTCCAGAAGAGCCGGTTCAAGATGCCCCGGATCCAGCTCCCCCTCTAGTGGATCCTGTTGTTCCTGTTGTTCCTGTTGTTCCAGTTGTTCCTGACCAAGGTCTCACGGATGGAGATCCTCCTGTTGCTCCTCTCTCTTCTACCTCGTTGCTAAGGGAAGAGGAGACCCCTGTGTTGAGAAGGTCCACCCGGATAACCAGGGGACGTCCGCCAGTCCATTTAGGAGACTTTGACTATGCTGGTGGTGTCTCCCCCCGAACAGTTGTTAATAGAAATAGCCTGCTTGACGTTTGTACGCAAGAATGGAGTCCTCCACGTGAGCCCTTGCCTGTTCTATACCCACGGGGAAACCCTGTGTAGTTCCTTATTATACTTCAGTCAAGAAAAAAATAGACTAACCTGGTTCATCTTAAGTCCGCTGTGCCAGGTCAGCGGCCGTGCCTAAGAAGAAAGAAGACGCCCTTTTTTCTCGCGTCATTTATTGCAAATGTTATATTTTTGTGTGAAATCGTTGTTTATTATAGTTATTATGCCATGTTTAACTTATGCATCAGCTTATGTTGGTTCAGGCATGTGTGTGAGTACGAGGCCTTACTCACGTTAAAGTCTGGGGGTGTGCAGCATACGGGTAGGCTACCCGACACTGCTAGATTTGAGTGTGTAGTTCCCTTTAAGCCAGTCAGGCCGGTTACCGGCAATCCTTATAACAGCCAGCAGAGGGAGCCCCCAGTTCAGTATAAATAGGCTAGGGCCTAGCTCAGGAAGGTAGAAGTTTCCAGACTCAGTGCAGAGAGGATTCCCTCCTGAGTCCATGCATAGAAGTCAGAAGGGCATAGCTAATCAGCCTGAAGACACAGAATACCACAGAGGCCGATCAGATAAAGCAAGAGGTACTCAAGATAACAGAGGAGGTACTAGATAAGGACAGCTTCAAGGGTACGCCAGATAAAGGGCATTAGACCTTGGAGAGAAAGTCACATGTTGCAGGACCAGTCAGGAATAGTGTGCAAGCCGCCTGTACTGCATCTCCTGTAATCAACACTCTGTATAACACATTGCTACTACCGGCCATTCTGTGCTCCCAAGAACCACCTGTATTCTAATGGAAAACCAACTGTCTTTCATGGAACTGCGCTTCCAACTGCGTCCATGTA
Source organism: Bufo gargarizans (assembly GCF_014858855.1). Taxonomy (NCBI): domain Eukaryota; kingdom Metazoa; phylum Chordata; class Amphibia; order Anura; family Bufonidae; genus Bufo; species Bufo gargarizans. The sequence continues at coordinate 430,139,568 of NC_058080.1, forward strand.
TTATACTCACTGATATTCAGTAAAGTTCCAGTTTTTGTTGGCTATCCTATGCTTGCTTCATTCTTCTACAATACCATACACGGCGTGTCACCGTTTAACTGACACTGGCGTCACGAACTTTTAATAACCTGCCTGTTCCAGCATTCGCCCCGATTTGAAGACGACAGTGGATCCCAGGTTAGTGGTCAATCTGCACTACAAAGCCCAGCATACACTACTGACCCCCTGGGACACTGCAGTGGCACTCAACGCAGCTCGGGCCCATCACTGGTGCGTGGCTGGGTGGAAACGCAGGACGATGACGATACGCCTCCCACAGAGGACAGATTGTCCTTACCTCTGGGCAGCCTGGCACACATGAGCGACTACATGCTGCAGTGCCTGCGCAACGACAGCAGAGTTGCCCACATTTTAACGTGTGCGGACTACTGGGTTGCCACCCTGCTGGATCCACGGTACAAAGACAATGTGCCCACCTTAATTCCTGCACTGGAGCTTGATAGGAAGATGCGCGAGTACAAGCGCACATTGGTAGATGCGCTACTGTGTGCATTCCCAAATGTCACAGGGGAACAAGTGGAAGCCCAAGGCCAAGGCAGAGGAGGAGCAAGAGGTCACCAACGCAGCTGTGTCACGGCCAGCTCCTCTGAGGGCAGGGTTAGCATGGCAGAGATGTGGAAAAGTTTTGTCAACACGTCACAGCTAACTGCACCACCACCTGATACGGAACATGTTAGCAGGAGGCATCATTTCACTAACATGGTGGAACAGTACGTGTGCACACCCCTCCACCTACTGACTGATGGTTCGGCCCCATTCAACTTCTGGGTCTCCAAATTGTTCACGTGGCCAGAGCTAGCCTTTTATGCCTTGGAGGTGCTGGCCTGCCCGGCGGCCAGCGTTTTGTCTGAACGTGTATTCAGCACGGCAGGAGGCGTCATTACAGACAAACGCAGCCGCCTGTCTACAGCCAATGTGGACAAGCTGACGTTCATAAAAATGAACCAGGCATGGATCCCACAGGACCTGTCCATCCCTTGTGCAGATTAGACATTAACTACCTCCCCTTAACCATATATTATTGTACTCCAGGGCACTTCCTCATTCAATCCTCTTTTTATTTTCATTTTACCATTATATTGCGGGCAACCCAAAGTTGAATGAACCTCTCCTCTGTCTGGGTGCCGGGGCCTAAAAATATCTGACAGTGGCCTGTTCCAGTGTTGGGTGACATGAAGCCTGATTCTCTGCTATGACATGAAGCCTGATTCTCTGCTATGACATGAAGCCTGAATCTCTGCTATGGGACCTCTCTCCTCTGTCTGGGAGCCGGGGCCTAAAAATATCTGACAGTGGCCTGTTCCCGTGTTGGGTGACATGAAGCATGATTCTCTGCTATGACATGCAGACTGATTCTCTGCTGACATGAAGCCTGATTCTCTGCTATGGGACCTCTCTCCTCTATCTGGGTGCCGGGGCCTAAATATCTGACAATGGCCTGTTCCAGTGGTGGGTGACGTGAAGCCTGATTCTCTGCTATGACATGAAGCCTGATTCTCTGCTATGACATGAAGCCTGATTCTCTGCTATGGGACCTCTCTCCTCTGTCTGGGTGCCAGGGCCTAAATATCTGACAGTGGCCTGTTCCAGTGGTGGGTGACATAAAGCCTGATTCTCTCTCATGAGACCTCTCTCCAATTGATATTGGTTAATTTTAATTTATTTTTATTTTAATTTATTTCCCTATCCACATTTGTTTGCATGGGATTTACCTACATTTTGCTGCCTTTTGCAGCCCTCTAGCCCTTTCCTGGGCCATTTTACAGCCTTTTTAGTGCCGAAAAGTTCGGGTCCCCATTGACTTCAATGGGGTTAGGGTTCGGGACGAAGTTCAGGTCGAGTTCGTATCCCGAACTCCCAGGTCGAGTTCGGCCGAACTTCTCGAACCTGAACATCCAGGTGTTCGCTCAACTCTAGTCATGAATATTCATGAGCTCCTGACTCTCCCCGCCCACCTGCTGCTGAATGACAGTTTGTTTCCATATGAATCAGCAGCAGGTGGACAGGGGAGTGGCTATAGCTCTGAATTAAATATACGCTGGACTCTATGACATCACGCCGGACTCGAATCAGCTCATTAGCATGCAGCATCTTTGTGTGTATATTATGAGGTAACCATCTGTCACACCAGTAAGCGAATACAAACCAGATTCCAAAAAAGTTGGGACACTATACAAATCGTGAATAAAAACTGAATGCAATGATGTGGAGGTGCCAACTTCTAATATTTTATTCAGAATAGAACATAAATCACTGAACAAAAGTTTAAACTGAGAAAATGTACCATTTTAAGGGAAAAATATGTTGAATCAGAATTTCATGGTGTCAACAAATCCCCAAAAAGTTGGGACAAGGCCATTTTCACCACTGTGTGGCATCTCCCCTTCTTCTTACAACACTCAACAGACGTCTGGGGACCGAGGAGACCAGTTTCTCAAGTTTAGAAATAGGAATGCTCTCCCATTCTTGTCTAATACAGGCCTCTAACCGTTCAGTCATCTTGGGCCTTCTTTGTTGCACCTTCCTCTTTATGATGCTCCAAATGTTCTCTATAGGTGAAAGATCTGGACTGCAGACTGGCCATTTCAGTACCCGGATCCTTCTCCTACGCAGCCATGATGTTGTGATTGATGCAGAATGTGGTCTGGCATTATCTTGTTGAAAAATGCAGGGTCTTCCCTGAAAGAGATGACGTCTGGATGGGAGCATATGTTGTTCTAGAACCTGAATATATTTTTCGGCATTGATGGTGCCTTTCCAGACATGCAAGCTGCCCATGCCACACGCACTCATGCAACCCCATACCATCAGAGATGCAGGCTTCTGAACTGACCGTTGATAACATCTTGGGTTGTCCTTGTCCTCTTTGGTCCGGATGACATGGCGTCCCAGATTTCCAAAAAGAACTTTGAATCGTGACTCGTCTGACCACAGAACAGTCTTCCATTTTGCCACACTCCATTTTAAATGATCCCTGGCCCAGTGAAAACGCCTGAGCTTGTGGATCTTGCTTAGAAATGGCTTCTTATTTGCACTGTAGAGTTTCAGCTGGCAGCGGCGGATGGCACGGTGGATTGTGGTCACTGACAATGGTTTCTGGAAGTATTCCTGAGCCCATTCTGTGATTTCCTTTACAGTAGCATTCCTGTGTGTGGTCAGTGTCGTTTAAGGGCCCGAAGATCACGGGCATCCAGTATGGTTTTACGGCCTTGACCCTTACGCACAGAGATTGTTCCAGATTCTCTGAATCTTCGGATGATGTTATGCATAGTTGATGATGATAGATGCAAAGTCTTTGCAATTTTTCGCTTGGTAACACCTTTCTGATATTGCTCCACTATCTTTCTGCGCAACATTGTGGGAATTGGTGATCCTCTACCCATCTTGGCTTCTGAGAGACACTGCCACTCTGAGAAGCTCTTTTTATACCCAATCATGTTGCCAATTAACCAAATTAGTGTTAATTGGTCTTCCAGCTCTTCGTTATGCTCAAATTTACTTTTTCCAACCTCTTATTGCTACTTGTCCCAACTTTTGGGGGATTTGTTGACACCGTTAAAATTTAAATCAACGTATTTTTTCTTTAAAATGATACATTTGCTCGGATTAAACGTTTGATCCGTCATCTACGTTCTATTACAAATAAAATATTGACATTTGCCATCTCCACATCATTGCATTCAGTTTTTATTCACAATTTGTTTAGTGTCCCAACTTTTTGGGTATCCGGTTTGTACATCTAAGGTACTTTTTAGTAGTTAATGATTGTATATAATTAGTTATATTATAATCAAATATCCACATGACAGGTTCCCTTTAACCGCCTCCGGACCGCCTAACGCAGGATCGCGGTCCGGAGGCGGCTGTCCCAGGCATAGTCACGCATCTACGCGTCACTGGTGCGCACGTTTACAGGATCGGAAGGTAAGAGAGTGTATCTACAGCCTGCCAGCGGCGATCGTTCGCTGGCAGGCTGTAGATACGATTTCTTTAACCCCTAACAGGTATATTAGACGCTGTTTTGATAACAGCGTCTAATATACCTCCTACCTGGTCCTCTGGTGGTCCCTTTTGTTTGGATAGACCACCAGAGGACACAGGCAGCTCAGTAAAGTAGCACCAAGCACCACACTACACTACACCCCCCCGTCACTTATTAACCCCTTATTAACCCCTGATCACCCCATATAGACTCCCTGATCACCCCCCTGTCATTGATCACCCCCCTGTCATTGATCACCTCCCTGTTAGGCGCCATTCAGATGTCCGTATGTGTTTTACGGATCCATGAATCCATGGATCGGATCCGCAAAACACATACGGACGTCTGAATGGAGCCTTACAGGGGGTGATCAATGACAGGGGGGTGATCACCCCATGTACACTCTACTATCTATCACACTAGTGTTTGGAAGAGCTTCTTCACTTGGATCGCTACTGGATGCTGAGCAGACTCCTCAACGATTGGAAAAAGGACACCCTCCAATGGGGGAAACCCCTCTAGGCTCTGGGGTAACAGCTACAGTCAGCAGCATGAGAAGGCCACAAAGTGGCACAATGATAGAGTGTGAAGGTAGCAGCAGCAGCATGAGGAGACCACAGAGCGACCCAGAGACAGAATTGTGATTTGGCAGCAGCATAAAGAGGCCACAGAGTGGCACAATGACATAGTGTGGAGGTGGAAGCAGCAGCATGAGGAGACCACAGAGTGGCACAATTACAGAGTGTGGAGGTCGCAGCAGCAGCATGAGGAGTCCTGAGTGGTGAGGTGGCAACAGCATCAGGAGACCACAGAGTGACCCGATGATTAAGTGGGGAGGTGGGTGGCAATAACAGTACCCGCTGATGATGGTTGGTGTTAGAAGGAGCATCTGGCATCAGATGTGTGGCATCAGGCAGATGGTAGCATCAGAAAAGTACCTGAGGCAGGCAGCCAACAGAAATCAGTCTCTTTTGTCAAAGTGTTGGTGTGGCACCATGGAACCACATTTACCCAATGGGCCATAAAGGACATATATTGTCTTTGACAGTAGTTATAGCTCCATAAGTCAGACCTTCCGTGCCCTTTGGCAGAAACCGACAGGCTCAAGCACTGGCCAACCTTCTGTTCTACATATATGTGCAGGGCTGGTACTGCCTTTTTGGCAAAGAAATGACGGCTTGAGGAAAGGGAGGGACTGCAGCACCAGCAACTTGGCCAGGAGCACGTTCAGCTTCTGTGCAGTTGGATGAGTGCACGCATACTGATGAGGAGTAGGAGGAGGAGAAGAAGGAGCATCAGGTCTAGCAGATGATGAGAAGGACAGACAGCTCCCTTTGGCTGAGATGGTGGAGCCTTTACTGCCTGAAATTGGGTGCGTGCCACTGGGTGATGCAGCAGTTGCTGCGGCAGGTTGGACCACCACATCCAAGCCACAGTTCTCCCAAGCCACTTTATGGTGATGCTGCATATGTTGACACAGGGCTGTGGTGGCAACATTGGCACTCTGGCCACGCTTCACCTTCTGCCCACAGATTTGGCAAGTAGCCATGTTCACTTCCTCCGATGGCTTAACAAAAACTGCCACATCGCCGAGTGGGTGATTTTACACCCAACACTCTGCACTGACTTCTACGGCCGCTGCATCCGTGAACCTCTGCACCATTACTTTTCTGGGCAGATAGGCTCCTGCGAAGCGGGTTTACTCCGGATACATTTGGCTCCTGACCTCCTACTGCTGCCACCCTGCTGACTCCCGGTCATGCTAGCGACTTGCTGGCTCTGCTGCTGCCTAACGCGCAAGCTGCCACCCTCTTCTCCCCGATCATGATGAAGCCCCTTCGTCACCCGGCTCCGAAGTGTGATCGGCTACATCATCATCAAGTACTGTCTGCATGTCACTGATGTTCTCCTCAACGGTCTCTGAGCCAGGAGCCTGACCGCTCGCAACACCAGCTCCCACACTACTCTCCTCATCACTACTTGCCTGCCTACCGGAGGAAGCGTCAGACGTCTCCTCCACATCTTGTCTGATGACTGTCCTCAGGTAGCTCATCCTTGCTGTATAGTGGAGCTGAGCCCACCGCATATAATACTTGTCTGGCTCAGGGAACAGAAAAGGACAGAGGCAGGTTGAGGACAGGTGAGGGCACAGGGCCTGCTCCCAGGCCATGCCAACTAAGGGTTGTGTCTGACGAACCCACCGACTCTTGGCTGGGGGTGTCTGATGTCACTTGGGATGAAATGGAAGACGGAGTCAACCATTTAAGAACCGCTGGGTTGCGGGTCAAGACACGACCACTAGATGACACCGGGAGCTCAGGGGTCTTGCTGCGACTCCTGCTGCCACACTCCCTTACTCTGCTGCAACCTTTGCAAGAAACATTTAGGCCTCTGCCACTCCCCTGTGCATGGCCTGTCACTTCAATGTCTGACATAATGTTAGATCAAATAAATAAATAAATAGATAAAAAGGAAATTAATACACCCCAAAAAAGGCTTTAGAACATATAACTGCACCGCTGAACGGCAAATAATATTTTTTCCACTAATACACCCCAAAAAAGGCTGTAATTTTGTAAGTTCACCGCACAAAGGCTAATAAGCCCTTTTTTCCCACTAATACACCCGAAAAAAAACTTTCAAACATATAACTGCACCGCTGAACGGCTAAACTGCTAAACGGCTAATAAGACTTTTTTTTCTACTATTACATCTCAAAAAGGCTGTAATTTTGTCACTTCACTGCACAATGGCTAACAAGCCTTTTGCTTCCACTAATACACCCCAAAAAATACTTTTGAACATATAACTGCACTGCTGAACAGCAAATAAGTCCTCTTTTTTCCCCAGTAATAAACAGAAAAAAAGGTTTTAGAACATATAACTGCACTGCTGAACGGATAATAACACTTTTTTTCCCCACTAATGCACCCCAAAAAAGGCTGTAATTTTGTCACTTCATTGCACAATGGCTAACAAGTTTTTTTTTTTTCCCTATTAATACACCCAAAATATATTTGTAAATATATACATTGTATATAATTTCATTGTGTAATAGTGTTGAGGGGGCCCTGACAAAATCTTTTAGTCCTCCTCCTGCTGGATGGGCCCCTTCTGGGTCAGGGCCTCAAAGCAGCTGCTTCCACTGCTTCCCCTGGTCCTGCCCCTACACTAGTCAGAGCAGAATGGCGGTGCACCATGTGATTCGGCATTTGTGCATGCATGGTCACATGGTACACCGGCCAATCACAGCCATGCCAATACTAGGCCGACTGTGATGGCTTCCAAGTGCCCACAGCTTAAACGCTTGTTGATTGGCCGCGCTGCAGCCAATGTAGAGGTGCATAACTTTGACGGATCCGCCGCCACATCTAAGGGTGAATTCAGACGACAAAACACAGATGCTGCTCATGTGAGTTCCACAATTTGAGGAACAGAATGGGCAGCTCATTATGTCCGCAAATGCAGGCAAGAAAGGGACATGCTCTATATTTTTTGCAGGGTTGCAAAATGGAATAACGGATGCGGACAGAACACGGACAGAACACTTTTGCGGCCCCATTTAAATGAATGGGTCCACACCCATTCTGTAAAATTTTGGAACGGATGCGGACCCATTCATAGGGTTGTGTGATTGAGCCCTCTTGCTGGCGTAGATTTAAACCATTTTCTACCCCTAAAACAGGAGTAGAAAATGATGAATGAGATGGGCTTGCTGGCCCGTCCCCTTTCCCTGCCCACGCAACACCCACTTTTTTAGACCTGGCGTGAGCAGGGAAAAGAACCTTTGTGCCACAATCTGTGCCAGAATTACTCCTAGGCATATTTCTGTTTAATAAATAACCCCCTTTTGCTACATTTAGTTTTTGGGTAAATTATTGCACATTTTGGTTACAAAGGGTGTTCTCAGTAGAAATCTTCAATGCCCAATCACTTATTATTGAAAATGATGATTCTCAGAAGCATAGGTATGCGCACGGGGTGTGCTGGGTGTGCCTGGGCACACCCTAATCAAGCCTACTGGCCGGCAAATACTAATGAGCGCTTCCATTTTGGAAGCTCTCATTAGTACCGGAGGACCAGGAAGTGGTGAACACTCTGTACTTAACGCTTCTTGGTCCTCGGCTGTTGGCTGTGCATGGCTGCGCACAGCGTGAGGCACTTTGTGACATCGAGCTGTTCGCGCCAGTCCAGGGCACAGCCGACAGCAGGAGGAAGAGGATCGCAGGCGGTGGCCCGGAGCAGAGAGGTAAGTGGTTTTTAATTGTATAAAAAATTAGGCTGCTGGGGGCATAATGGGGGCTCATGAGGCATATGGGGCTAACAAGAGACATAATGGGGGCTAATGAGGCATAATGGGGGTTAATAAGGCATAATGGGGCTAATGAGAGGCATAATGGGGCTTATGAGTAGAGTTGAGCGAACACCTGGATGTTCGGGTTCGAGAAGTTCGGCCGAACATCCCGGAAATGTTCGGGTTCGGGATCCGAACCCGATCCGAACTTCGTCCCGAACCCGAACCCCATTGAAGTCAATGGGGACCCGAACTTTTCGGCACTAAAACGGCTGTAAAACAGCCCAGGAAAGGGCTAGAGGGCTGCAAAAGGCAGCAACATGTAGGTAAATCCCCTGCAAACAAATGTGGATAGGGAAATTAATTAAAATAAAAATTAAATAAATAAAAATTAACCAAAATCAATTGGAGAGAGGTTCCATAGCAGAGAATCTGGCTTCCCGTCACCCACCACTGGAACAGTCCATTCTCAGATATTTAGGCCCCGACACCCAGGCAGAGGAGAGAGGTCCCGTAACAGACAATCTGGCTTCATGTCAGCAGAGAATCAGTCTTCATGTCATAGCAGAGAATCAGGCTTCACGTCACCCACCACTGTAAGAGTCCATTTTCATAAATTTAGGCCCAGCACCCAGGCAGAGGAGAGAGGTCCCGTAACAGAGGATCTGGCTTCATGTCAGCAGAGAATCAGTCTGCATGTCATAGCAGAGAATCAGGCTTCACGTCAGCCACCACTGCAACAGTCCATTGTCATAAATTTAGGCCCAGCACCCAGGCAGAGGAGAGAGGTCCCGTAACAGACAATCTGGCTTCATGTCAGCAGAGAATTAGTCTGCATGTCATAGCAGAGAATGAGGCTTCACGTCAGCCACCACTGCAACAGTCCATTGGCATATATTTAGGCCTAGCACACAGGCAGAGTAGAGAGGTCCCGTAACAGACAATCTGGCTTCATGTCAGCAGAGAATCAGTCTGCATGTCATAGCAGAGAATGAGGCTTCACGTCACCCACCACTGCAACAGTCCATTGGCATATATTTAGGCCTAGCACACAGGCAGAGCAGAGAGGTCCCGTAACAGACAATCTGGCTTCATGACAGCAGAGAATCAGTCTGCATGTCATAGCAGAGAATGAGGCTTCACGTCACCCACCACTGCAACAGTCCATTGGCATATATTTAGGCCTAGCACACAGGCAGAGCAGAGAGGTCCCGTAACAGACAATCTGGCTTCATGTCAGCAGAGAATCAGTCTGCATGTCATAGCAGAGAATGAGGCTTCACGTCACCCACAACTGCAACAGTCCATTGGCATATATTTAGGCCTAGCACACAGGCAGAGCAGAGAGGTCCCGTAACAGACGATCTGGCTTCATGTCAGCAGAGAATCAGTCTGCATGTCATAGCAGAGAATGAGGCTTCACGTCACCCACCACTGCAACAGTCCATTGGCATATATTTAGGCCTAGCACACAGGCAGAGCAGAGAGGTCCCGTAACAGACAATCTGGCTTCATGTCAGCAGAGAATCAGTCTGCATGTCATAGCAGAGAATGAGGCTTCACGTCACCCACCACTGCAACAGTCCATTGGCATATATTTAGGCCTAGCACACAGGCAGAGCAGAGAGGTCCCGTAACAGACGATCTGGCTTCATGTCAGCAGAGAATCAGTCTGCATGTCATAGCAGAGAATGAGGCTTCACGTCACCCACCACTGCAACAGTCCATTGGCATATATTTAGGCCTAGCACACAGGCAGAGCAGAGAGGTCCCGTAACAGACAATCTGGCTTCATGTCAGCAGAGAATCAGTCTGCATGTCATAGCAGAGAATCAGGCTTCACGTCACCCACCACTGCAACAGTCCATTGGCATATATTTAGGCCTAGCACACAGGCAGAGCAGAGAGGTCCCGTAACAGACGATCTGGCTTCATGTCAGCAGAGAATCAGTCTGCATGTCATAGCAGAGAATGAGGCTTCACGTCACCCACCACTGCAACAGTCCATTGGCATATATTTAGGCCTAGCACACAGGCAGAGCAGAGAGGTCCCGTAACAGACAATCTGGCTTCATGACAGCAGAGAATCAGTCTGCATGTCATAGCAGAGAATGAGGCTTCACGTCACCCACCACTGCAACAGTCCATTGGCATATATTTAGGCCTAGCACACAGGCAGAGCAGAGAGGTCCCGTAACAGACAATCTGGCTTCATGTCAGCAGAGAATCAGTCTGCATGTCATAGCAGAGAATGAGGCTTCACGTCACCCACCACTGCAACAGTCCATTGGCATATATTTAGGCCTAGCACACAGGCAGAGCAGAGAGGTCCCGTAACAGACAATCTGGCTTCATGTCAGCAGAGAATCAGTCTGCATGTCATAGCAGAGAATCAGGCTTCACGTCAGCCACCACTGCAACAGTCCATTGTCATAAATTTAGGCCCAGCACCCAGGCAGAGGAGAGAGGTCCCGTAACAGACAATCTGGCTTCATGTCAGCAGAGAATTAGTCTGCATGTCATAGCAGAGAATCAGGCTTCATGTCAGCCACCACTGCAACAGTCCATTGGCATATATTTAGGCCTAGCACACAGGCAGAGGAGAGGTTCATTCAACTTTGGGTAGCCTCGCAATATAATGGTAAAATGAAAATAAAAATAGGGTTGAATGAGGAAGTGCCCTGGAGTCCAATAATATATGGTTATGGGGAGGTAGTTAATGTCTAATCTGGACAAGGGACGGACAGGTCCTGTGGGATCCATGCCTGGTTCATTTTTATGAACGTCAGCTTGTCCACATTGGCTGTAGACAGGCGGCTGCGTTTGTCTGTAATGACGCCCCCTGCCGTGCTGAATACACGTTCAGACAAAACGCTGGCTGCCGGGCAGGCCAGCACCTCCAAGGCATAAAAGGCTAGCTCTGGCCACGTGGACAATTTAGAGACCCAGAAGTTGAATGGGGCCGAACCATCAGTCAGTACGTGGAGGGGTGTGCACACGTACTGTTCCACCATGTTAGTGAAATGTTGCCTCCTGCTAACACGTTGCGTATCAGGTGGTGGTGCAGTTAGCTGTGGCGTGTTGACAAAAGTTTTCCACATCTCTGCCATGCTAACCCTGCCCTCAGAGGAGCTGGCCGTGACACAGCTGCCTTGGCGACCTCTTGCTCCTCCTCTGCCTTGGCCTTGGGCTTCCACTTGTTCCCCTGTGACATTTGGGAATGCTCTCAGTAGCGCGTCTACCAACGTGCGCTTGTACTCGCGCATCTTCCTATCACGCTCCAGTGCAGGAAGTAAGGTGGGCACATTGTCTTTGTACCGTGGATCCAGCAGGGTGGCAACCCAGTAGTCCGCACAGGTTAAAATGTGGGCAACTCTGCTGTCGTTGCGCAGGCACTGCAGCATGTAGTCGCTCATGTGTGCCAGGCTGCCCAGGGGTAAGGACAAGCTGTCCTCTGTGGGAGGCGTATCGTCATCGTCCTGCCTTTCCCCCCAGCCACGCACCAGTGATGGACCCGAGCTGCGTTGGGTGCCACCCCGCTGTGACCATGCTTCATCCTCATCCTCCTCCACCTCCTCCTCATCCTCGTCCTCCTCGTCCTCCAGTAGTGGGCCCTGGCTGGCCACATTTGTACCTGGCCTCTGCTGTTGCCAAAAACCTCCCTCTGAGTCACTTCGAAGAGACTGGCCTGAAAGTGCTAAAAATGACCCCTCTTCCTCCTCCTCCTCCTCCTCCTCCTGGGCCACCTCCTCTTCCATCATCGCCCTAAGTGTTTTCTCAAGGAGACATAGAAGTGGTATTGTAACGCTGATAACGGTGTCATCGCCACTGGCCATGTTGGTGGAGTACTCGAAACAGCGCAACAGGGCACACAGGTCTCCCATGGAGGCCCAGTCATTGGTGGTGAAGTGGTGCTGTTCTGTAGTGCGACTGACCCGTGCGTGCTGCAGCTGAAACTCCACTATGGCCTGCTGCTGCTCGCACAGTCTGTCCAGCATGTGCAAGGTGGAGTTCCACCTGGTGGGCACGTCGCATATGAGGCGGTGAGCGGGAAGGCCGAAGTTACGCTGTAGCGCAGACAGGCGAGCAGCAGCAGGATGTGAACGCCGGAAGCGCGAACAGACGGCCCGCACTTTATGCAGCAGCTCTGACATGTCGGGGTAGTTGTGAATGAACTTCTGCACCACCAAATTCAGCACATGCGCCAAGCAAGGGATGTGCGTCAAATTGGCTAGTCCCAGAGCTGCAACGAGATTTCGCCCATTATCACACACCACCAGGCCGGGCTTGAGGCTCACCGGCAGCAACCACTCGTCGGTCTGTTGTTCAATACCCCGCCACAACTCCTGTGCGGTGTGGGGCCTGTCCCCCAAACATATGAGTTTCAGAATGGCCTGCTGACGTTTACCCCGGGCTGTGCTGAAGTTGGTGGTGAAGGTGTGTGGCTGACTGGATGAGCAGGTGGAAGAAGAGGAGGAGGAAGCCGAGAAGGAGGAGGTGGCAACAGGAGGCAAAGAATGTTGCCCTGCGATCCTTGGCGGCGGAAGGACGTGCGCCAAACAGCTCTCCGCCTGGGGCCCAGCTGCCACTACATTTACCCAGTGTGCAGTTAGGGAGATATAGCGTCCCTGGCCGTGCTTACTGGTCCACGTATCTGTGGTTAGGTGGACCTTGCTACAGATGGCGTTGCGCAGTGCACACTTGATTTTATCGGATACTTGGTTGTGCAGGGAAGGCACGGCTCTCTTGGAGAAGTAGTGGCGGCTGGGAACAACATACTGTGGGACAGCAAGCGACATGAGCTGTTTGAAGCTGTCTGTGTCCACCAGCCTAAATGACAGCATTTCATAGGCCAGTAGTTTAGAAATGCTGGCATTCAGGGCCAGGGATCGAGGGTGGCTAGGTGGGAATTTACGCTTTCTATCAAATGTTTGTGAGATGGAGAGCTGAACGCTGGCGTGTGACATGGTTGAGACGCTTGGTGACGGAGGTGGTGGTGGTGGTGTTGGTGGTACATCCCCTGTTTGCTGGGCGGCAGGTGCCAACGTTCCTCCAGAGGCGGAGGAAGAGGCCGAGGCGGCAGCAGCAGAATAGGCCGAGGCGGCAGCAGCAGAAGAGGTAGCAGGGGGAGCCTGAGTGACTTCCTTGGTTTTAAGGTGTTTACTCCACTGCAGTTCATGCTTTGCATGCAGGTGCCTGGTCATGCAGGTTGTGCTCAGGTTCAGAACGTTAATGCCTCGCTTCAGGCTCTGATGGCACAGCGTGCAAACCACTCGGGTCTTGTCGTCAGCACATTGTTTGAAGAAGTGCCATGCCAGGGAACTCCTTGAAGCTGCCTTTGGGGTGCTCGGTCCCAGATGGCGGCGGTCAGTAGCAGGCGGAGTCTCTTGGCGGCGGGTGTTCTGCTTTTGCCCACTGCTCCCTCTTTTGCTACGCTGTTGGCTCGGTCTCACCACTGCCTCTTCCTCCGAACTGTGAAAGTCAGTGGCACGACCTTCATTCCATGTGGGGTCTAGGACCTCATCGTCCCCTGCATCGTCTTCCACCCAGTCTTGATCCCTGACCTCCTGTTCAGTCTGCACACTGCAGAAAGACGCAGCAGTTGGCACCTGTGTTTCGTCATCATCAGAGACATGCTGAGGTGGTATTCCCATGTCCTCATCATCAGGAAACATAAGTGGTTGTGCGTCAGTGCATTCTATGTCTTTCACCGCTGCGGAAGGGCTAGGTGGATGCCCTTGGGAAACCCTGCCAGCGGAGTCTTCAAACAGCATAAGAGACTGCTGCATAACTTGAGGCTGAGACAGTTTCCCTGGTATGCATGGGGGAGATGTGACAGACTGATGGGGTTGGTTTTCAGGCGCCATCTGTGCGCTTTCTGCAGAAGACTGGGTGGGAGATAATGTGAACGTGCTGGATCCACTGTCGGCCACCCAATTGACTAATGCCTGTACCTGCTCAGGCCTTACCATCCTTAGAACGGCATTGGGCCCCACCATATATCGCTGTAAATTCTGGCGGCTACTGGGACCTGAGGTAGTTGGTACACTAGGACGTGTGGATGTGGCAGAACGGCCACGTCCTCTCCCAGCACCAGAGGGTCCACTAACACCACCACGACCATGTCCACGTCCGCGTCCCTTACTAGATGTTTTTCTCATTGTTATGGTTCACCACAACAACAAATATATTATTTGGCCCAATGTATTGTATTCAAATTCAGCGGGATATAAATTTGAGGCCTAGTATTTAGGCGCTGGGTGACCGGTATGGATTTAGTGACAGAATTAGACTTGGAAATGCACAGAAGCGTGTGTGTGAAGTTATTCTGAATGACCCTATGTGCACCTTGAATATTATATACCCTTTTAGGGATAGATTTCAAATAGCTCTGATATAGCAGGAACCACTAAATTATGAAATTGCTAAATTGGGAATTGTATTTCAACCCAGAACAAAAAATGTGCTTTGACGGACACTAAATAACTTTCCCAGCCACAACAGGACAGCGGTAACGAGAGATTTAGCGGGATATAAATTTGAGGCCTAGTATTTAGGCGCTGGGTGACCGGTATGGATTTAGTGACAGAATTAGACTGGGATATGGCCAAAAAATAACCACACTATTGCTGGTTAAATGCACTTGGTGACGGGCGCAGCTTGCCCCTGATTTAGTATATGGCCAAAAAATGAACAGACTATTGCTGGTTAAATGCACTTGGTGTCACAGCTTGACAAACCACACTACTGAGGGTTAAATGCACTTGGTGACGGGCGCAGCTTGCCCCTGATGTAGTATATGGCCAAAAAATGAACAGACTATTGCTGGTTAAATGCACTTGGTGTGACAGCTTCACCCTGATGTAGGCTTTAGCCAAAAAACAACCACACCATTGAGGGTTAAATGCACTTGGTGACAGGCGCAGCTTGCCCCTGATTTAGTATATGGCCAAAAAAATGAACAGACTATTGCTGGTTAAATGCACTTGGTGTGACAGATTCACCCTGATGTAGGCTTTAGCCAAAAAACAACCACACCATTGAGGGTTAAATGCACTTGGTCGCAGCTTGGATGCACTTGGTCGCAGCACCGCACAAGACACAAAATGGCCGCCGATCACCCCAGAAAAAAGTGACTGACAAACGGTCTGTGCAGCCTAAAAACAGTGAGTGAGCATTTGAATTTCAGCAGCTCAATGATGCACAGCTGCAGATCGATCGATTAATCAAGTGAAGTCCTTTGGAGGAGTTAATCTGCCTAATCTCGCCCTACTGTCGCATCCGCAACCTCTCCCTACGCTAATCAGAGCAGAGTGACGGGCGGCGCTATGTGACTCCAGCTTAAATAGAGGCTGGGTCACATGGTGCTCTGGCCAATCACAGCCATGCCAATAGTAGGCATGGCTGTGATGGCCTCTTGGGGCAAGTAGTATGACGCTTGTTGATTGGCTGCTTTGCAGCCTTTCAAAAAGCGCCAAGAAAGCGTCACAAAAGCGCCAAGAAAGCGACGAACACCGAACCCGAACCCGGACTTTTACGAAAATGTCCGGGTTCGGGTCCGTGTCACGGACACCCCAAAATTCGGTACGAACCCGAACTATACAGTTCGAGTTCGCTCATCCCTACTTATGAGGTATAAGGGCTGATGATGGGGGCTAATGAGGCATAATGGGGTCTAATGAGAGGCATAATGGGGGCTAATGAGGAATAAGGGCTTATGATAAGTGCTAATGAGGCATAAGGGCTGATAATGGGAGCTAATGGCATAAAGGCTATATATATATATACATACATACAGATGTGCACGGTGTGTGTGTGTTTGTGCTGTAGGGTGCACACCCTAATGCAATAGGCTGCGCAGGTCTATGCTCAGTAGGAAAGTGGAGAAAAGTTCCAAGATGAACGGTTTCTCCTGGGTGATAATTCTGTAGGTTGTCCTCACAAAGACAAAGTGCTCAAAATGCATTTATCTATACAGATGTGTCCGTCCTTACTCCTTCTCTCATCTGGACACGTCCTGATATGTGAATTAGGACGTTACCAGCTTTTCAAATGATGTGATTTCACAATATTGTATCACAGGGTCTCTCCTATGTGAGTCTATGGACTCCATCCAGTTGTTGTGCTGTGGATTGAATCCTTTCAAGAATGTTGGCACCATGTCCAGATATCATAGTGATGTTACACTGGCGGTCTGTGTCCACCGCTCCACTATGTGTCTGTCTGTCCGGCGTGTATGTGTGAACAGGACTTAGTTCAGTGTATCTCTCCTCAGGTTCAGCACTGCAGGGGTCACACCCTTTCTCTCCTTGCTCTGTGTGTTGCTGTCCGCTGACTAATGTCTCAGTCACACATCAGTGTTCGGTCAGTGATTTACATCAGTGTTTGACCTCATGCACACGACCGTTGTGTGCATCCGTGGCCGTTGTGCCGTTTTCCGTTTTTTTTCGCGGACCCATTGACTTTCAATGGGTCCGTGGAAAAATCGGAAAATGCACCGTTTTGCAGCCGAGGCCGTGATTCGTGTATCCTGTCCGTCCAAAAAATATGACCTGTCCTATTTTTTTGACGGACAACAGTTCACGGACCCATTCAAGTCAATGGGTCCGTGAAAGAACACGGATGCACACAAGATTGGCATCCGTGTCCGTGATCCGTGGCCGTAGGTTGCTTTCATACAGACGGATCCGAAGATCCGTCTGCATAAAAGCTTTTTCTGATCTAAGTTTTCACTTCGTGAAAACTCATATCCGACAGTATATTCTAACACAGAAGCGTTCCCATGGTGATGGGGACGCTTCTAGTTAGAATACACTACAAACTTTGTACAAGACTGCCCCCTGCTGCCTGGCAGCACCCGATCTCTTACAGGGGGATATGATAGCACAATTAACCCCTTCAGGTGCGGCACCTAAAGGGGTTAATTGTACTATCATATTCCCCTGTAAGAGATCAGGGCTGCCAGGCAGCAGGGGGCAGACCCCCCTTCCCAGTTTGAATATCGTTGGTGGCACAGTGTGCGCCCCCCATCGGGCCCCCCCTTCCTCCCTCTAATGTTAGAAATCGTTGGTGGCACAGTGTGCGCCCACCATCGCCCCCCCTCCCTCTAATGTTAGAAATCGTTGGTGGCACAGTGTGCGCCCACCATCGCCCCCCCTCCCTCCCTCTATTGTAATAAATCACTGGTGGCACAGTGTGCGCCCACCATCGCCCCCCCTCCCTCCCTCTATTGTAATAAATCGTTGGTGGCACAGTGTGCGCCCACCATCGGCCCCCCTCCCTCTATAGCAGTAACAACATTGGTGGCAGTGTGCGGCCTCCCATTCCCCCCCCCCATCATTGGTGGCAGCAGAGTTCCGATCGGAGTCCCAGTTTAATCGCTGGGGCTCCGATCGGTAACCATGGCAACCAGGAAGCTACTGCAGCCCTGGTTGCCATGGTTACTTAGCAATAGTACAACAGTAGAAGATTCATACTTACCTGCTTGCTGCTGCGCTGTATGTGACCGGCCAGGAGCTCCTCCTACTGGTAAGTGACAGTTCTTTAGCAATGCGCCGTACAGACCTGTCACTTACCAGTAGGTGGAGCTCCCGGCCGGACACAGACATCGCAGCAGCAAGCAGGTAACTATGAGTCTTTTACTATTGTACTATTGCTAAGTAACCATGGCAACCAGGACTGCAGTAGCGTCCTGGTTGCCATGGTTACCGATCGGAGCCACAGCGATTAAACTGGGACTCCGATCGGAACTCCGCTGCCACCAATGATCGGGGGGGGGGGGGGGAAATGGGAGGCCGCACACTGCCACCAATGTTGTTACTGCTATAGAGGGAGGGGGGCCGATGGTGGGCGCACACTGTGCCACCAACGATTTATAACAATAGAGGGAGGGGGGGCGATGGTGGGCGCACACTGTGCCACCAACGATTTATTACAATAGAGGGAGGGAGGGGGGGCGATGGTGGGCGCACACTGTGCCACCAACGATTTCTAACATTAGAGGGAGGAAGGGGGGGCCCGATGGGGGGCGCACACTGTGCCACCAATGATATTCAAACTGGGGAGGGGGGGGGGGGTCTGCCCCCTGCTGCCTGGCAGCCCTGATCTCTTACAGGGGAATATGATAGTACAATTAACCCCTTTAGGTGCCGCACCTGAAGGGGTTAATTGTGCTATCATATCCCCTGTAAGAGATCGGGTGCTGCCAGGCAGCAGGGGGCAGTCTTGTACAAAGTTTTTAGTGTATTCTAACTAGAAGCATCCCCATCACCATGGGAACGCCTCTGTGTTAGAATATACTGTCAGATCTGAGTTTCACGAAGTAGCTCATATCCGACAGTATATTCTAACATAGAGGCGTTCCCATGGTGATGGGGACGCTTCAAGTTAAAATATACCATCGGATTGGAGAAAACTCCAATCCGATGGTATAAAAGAACTCCAGACTTTACATTGAAAGTCAATGGGGACGGATCCGTTTGAAATGGCACCATATTGTGTCAACATCAAACGGATCCGTCCCCATTGACTTGCATTGTAATTCAGGACGGATCCGTTTGGCTCCGCACGGCCAGGCGGACACCAAAACGACTTTTTTTTCATGTCCGTGGATCCTCCAAAAATCAAGGAAGACCCACGGACGAAAAAACGGTAACGGACCCACGGACCCCGTTTTTGCGGACCGTGTGCTTAAGGCATCCGGCAATGCGCCGAAACGACGTTTAGCTTAAGGCCGGATCCGGATCAATGCCTTTCAATGGGCATTCATTCTGGATCCGTCCTTGCGGCAAGTGTTCCGGATTTTTGGCCGGAGCAAAAAGCGCAGCATGCTGCGGTATTTTCTCCGGCCCAAAAACGTTCCGTTCCGGAACTGAAGACATCCTGATGCATCCTGAACGGATTTCACTCCATTCAGAATGCATTAGGATAAAACTGATCAGGATTCTTCCGGCATAGAGCCCCAACGACGGAACTCTATGCCGGAAGACAAGAACGCAGGTGTGAAAGAGTCCTTATACAATACATTCCAGAACTCTAAGGCCTGAGATTTTTTTGCACGAGTGCAAAGCGATTTAATGCGTTTTACGCGCGCGTGAGAAAAATCGGCATGTTTGGTACCCAGACCCAAACCCGGACTTCTTCACAGAAGTTCGGGTTTGGGTTAGGTGTTCTGTCGATTTTATTATTTTCCCTTTTAACATGGTTATAGTAGCATTCTTAATACAGAATGCTTAGTAAAATATCCATTGAGGGGCTAAAAATAATAAACAAATTTAACTCACCCCATCCACTTGATTGCGTAGCGGATCTCCTCTTCTTTCTACTTTCTTCAGGACCTGGCTAAAGGGCCTTTGATGACGTCACTGCGCTCATCACATGGTCCATCACCATGGTGATGGACCATGTGATGGACCACGTGATGAGCGCAGTGACGTAATCAAAGTTCTTTTAGCCCCTCAATAGACATTTTACTATGCGGTCTGTATTCAGAATGCTATTATTTTACATTATAACCATGTTATAAAGGAAAATAATAAAGATCGGGTCCCCATCCCGATCGTCTCCTAGCAACCATGCATGGAAATCGCACTGCATCCGCACTTGCTTGCGATTTTCACTCAGCCCCATTGACTTCTATGTGGCCTGCATTGCGTGAAAACCACTCAATATAGAGCATGCAGCAATTTGAGTGAAAATCACCGTTCATGTGCACAGCCCCACTGAAGTGAATGGGTCCGGATTCAGTGCGGGTGCAATGCGTTCACCTCACGCATTGCACCCACACAGAATTCTCACCCGTGTGAAAGGGGCCTTAGTGTGCCAGCAAATTGCGGTCCGCAATGCACAGGCACCGACCGTGGGGCCGCCATATTCAAGTGAATGGGGTGTGCAATCCGCATCGGACAGTCCGCACCGCAAAATTGTACATGTACTACTTTTTTGCGGTGTGGAGGCATGGACAGAAACCCCATGGAAGCACTCCGTTCCGCACTGTCCTTCCGAACACATTCAAGTGAATGGGTCTGCATCCGTGATGCGATGCCTCAGTCACACGTCAGTGTTCAGTCAGTGATTTCCATCAGTGATTTTGAGCCAATACCAGGTGCGGCTCTAAACACAGAACAGGAGCAGATCTTCCCCTTATATCTTAGGTCTGTGGAGGCTTTAATCCTGGTTTTGGTTCACAATCACTGATGTGTGAATGAGGCTTTAGGGTGAAAAGATCTGTAAATGCAGCTAATCAGACAATCCTGTGACTAATCCGTATCTCTTCTTATACAGGTTCTGTCTGTGAACTGCTTCCTGGATATAAGATATATACAAGTCCATCGGTGACGGTGCAGCGAGGTCTCTGTGTCCATGTTCCATGCTCATTTACCGTGCCCAGAGATGTATGGTTATCTATAACTACCACTGGTACATGGTATAACTTCTTCAATAATTATGGACTAACTATTGCTTTTAAAAATAATCTTATACATCAGTCATATAACGGACGCTTCTTTCTGACCGGAAATGTGTACAGAGGAGACTGCTCATATTCCATAGAAGATCCATTGCCTACAGATGAGGGAATATATTATTTTAGAGTTGAAGGTGAAGGTCCCCTAAAGTTCACCTATCGGGATATCCAGCCTTATGTGAATGTAACCGGTGAGTACAAAATATTGTCCAGAGTTGACCAGAGGTGACCACAATGGATGGATCTGCAGCTTATGAGATTATTACAAGCTTTTATTTTGTCAGGATAGTGGAGGAGAGTCCTTTTTTTTATGTGCCCCATATCTGAAGAGGCTTTCCCTATCCCATGGTGATAGTTTGGCACACGTGCAGCTCTCCTCCCATACTTTGGGATATAGAATCTTCTTATTTTATGGAATGTTTCCAAGATAAGTGATATCATCCTGATCAGTGAGGATCTAATCGCTGAGACTGATCTTGAGCAGAGGAACCAGGTTCCCTTCAGCACTTCTCCTGGCACTCCAGTGGGATTCTGTTGGCTGCCATCATTTCTGCGCAGTGTGAATTGACTTTCATCAGTGAACAGCACTGAGGACTAGAGTTGAGCGAACACCTGGATGTTCGGGTTCGAGAAGTTTGGGATCCGAACCCACCCGAACTTCGTCCCGAACCCGAACCCCATTAAAGTCAATGGGGACCCAAACTTTTTGGCACAAAAAAGGTTGTAAAACAGCCCAGGAAAGAGCTAGAAGGCTGCAAAAGGCAGCAACATGTAGGTAAATCCCCTGCAAACAAATGTGGATAGGGAAATGAATAGAAATAAAAATAAAATAAATAAAAATTAACCAATATCAATTGGAGAGAGGTCCCATAGCAGAGAATCAGGCTTCACGTCACCCACCACTGTAACAGTCCACTGTCATATATTTAGGCCCCGGCACCCAGGCAGAGGAGAGAGGTCCCGTAACAGACAATCTGGCTTCATGTCAGCAGAGAATCAGTCTTCATGTCATAGCAGAAAATCAGGCTTCACGTCAGCAACCACTGCAACAGTCCATTGTCATATATTTAGGCCCAGGCACCCAGGCAGAGGAGAGAGGTCCCGTAACAGAGAATCTGGCTTCATGTCAGCAGAGAATCAGTCTGCATGTCATAGCAGAGAATCAGGCTTCACGTCACCCACCACTGTAACAGTCCATTGTCATATATTTAGGCCCAGGCACCCAGGCAGAGGAGAGAGGTCCCGTAACAGAGAATCTGTCTTCATGTCAGCAGAGAATCAGTCTGCATGTCATAGCAGAGAATCAGGTTTCACGTCAGCCAAAACTGGAACAGTCCATTGTCATATATTTAGGCCCAGCACCCAGGCAGAGGAGAGAGGTCCCGTAACAGAGAATCTGGCTTCATGTCAGCAGAGAATCAGTCTGCATGTCATAGCAGAGAATCAGGCTTCACCTCACCCAACACTGGAACAGGCCACTGTCAGATATTTTTAGGCCCCAGCACCCAGACAGAGGAGAGGTTCATTCAACTTTGGGTAGCCTCGCAATATAATGGTAAAATGAAAATAAAAATAGGATTGAATGAGGAAGTGCCCTGGAGTCCAATAATATATGGTTAAGGGGAGGTAGTTAATGTCTAATCTGCACAAGGGATGGACAGGTCCTGTGGGATCCATGCCTGGTTCATTTTTATGAACGTCAGCTTGTCCACATTGGCTGTAGACAGGCGGCTGCGTTTGTCTGTAATGACGCCCCCTGCCGTGCTGAATACACGTTCAGACAAAACGCTGGCCGCCGGGCAGGCCAGCACCTCCAAGGCATAAAAGGCTAGCTCTGGCCACGTGGACAATTTAGAGACCCAGAAGTTGAATGGGGCCGAACCATCAGTCAGTACGTGGAGGGGTGTGCACACGTACTGTTCCACCATGTTAGTGAAATGTTGCCTCCTGCTAACACGTTGCGTATCAGGTGGTGGTGCAGTTAGCTGTGGCGTGTTGACAAAACTTTTCCACATCTCTGCCATGCTAACCCTGCCCTCAGAGGAGCTGGCCGTGACACAGCTGCCTTGGCGACCTCTTGCTCCTCCTCTGCCTTGGCCTTGGGCTTCCACTTGTTCCCCTGTGACATTTGGGAATGCTCTCAGTAGCGCTTCTACCAACGTGCGCTTGTACTCGCGCATCTTCCTATCACGCTCCAGTGCAGGAAGTAAGGTGGGCACATTGTCTTTGTACCGTTGATCCAGCAGGGTGGCAACCCAGTAGTCCGCACACGTTAAAATGTGGGCAACTCTGCTGTCGTTGCGCAGGCACTGCAGCATGTAGATGCTAATGTGTGCCAGGCTGCTCAGGGGTAAGGACAAGCTGTCCTCTGTGGGAGGCGTATCGTCATCGTCCTGCGTTTCCCCCCAGCCACGCACCAGTGATGGGCCCGAGCTGCGTTGGGTGTCACCCCGCTGTGACCATGCTTCATCCTCATCCTCCTTCACCTCCTCCTCATCCTCGTCCTCCTCGTCCTCCAGTAGTGGGTCCTGGCTGGCCACATTTGTACCTGGCCTCTGATGTTGCAAAAAACCTCCCTCTGAGTCACTTCGAAGAGACTGGCCTGAAAGTGCTAAAAATGACCCTTCTTCCTCCTCCTCCTCCTCCTCCTGGGCCACCTCCTCTTCCATCATCGCCCTAAGTGTTTTCTCAAGGAGACATAGAAGTGGTATTGTAACGCTGATAACGGCGTCATCGACACTGGCCATGTTGGTGGAGTACTCAAAACAGCGCAACAGGGCACACAGGTCTCGCATGGAGGCCCAGTCATTGGTGGTGAAGTGGTGCTGTTCCGCAGTGCGACTGACCCGTGCGTGCTGCAGCTGAAACTCCACTATGGCCTGCTGCTGCTCGCACAGTCTGTCCAGCATGTGCAAGGTGGAGTTCCACCTGGTGGGCACGTCGCATATGAGGCAGTGAGCGGGAAGGCCGAAGTTACGCTGTAGCGCAGACAAGCGAGCAGCGGCAGGATGTGAATGCCGGAAGCGCGAACAGACGGCCCGCACTTTATGCAGCAGCTCTGACATGTCGGGGTAGTTGTGAATGAACTTCTGCACCACCAAATTCAGCACATGCGCCAAGCAAGGGATGTGCGTCAAACCGGCTAGTCCCAGAGCTGCAACAAGATTTCGCCCATTATCGCACACCACCAGGCGGGGCTTGAGGCTCACCGGCAGCAACCACTCGTCGGTCTGTTGTTCTATACCCCGCCACAACTCCTGTGCGGTGTGGGGCCTGTCCCCCAAACATATGAGTTTCAGAATGGCCTGCTGACGTTTACCCCGGGCTGTGCTGAAGTTGGTGGTGAAGGTGTGTGGCTGACTGGATGAACAGGTGGAAGAAGAGGAGGAGGAAGCTGAGAAGGAGGAGGTGGCAAAGAATGTTGCCCTGCGATCCTTGGCGGCGGAAGGACGTGCGCCAAACAGCTCTCCGCCTGGGGCCCAGCTGCCACTACATTTACCCAGTGTGCAGTTAGGGAGATATAGCGTCCCTGGCCGTGCTTACTGGTCCACGTATCTGTGGTTAGGTGGACCTTGCCACAGATGGCGTTGCGCAGTGCACACTTGATTTTATCGGATACTTGGTTGTGCAGGGAAGGCACGGCTCTCTTGGAGAAGTAGTGCCGGCTGGGAACAACATACTGTGGGACAGCAAGCGACATGAGCTGTTTGAAGCTGTCTGTATCCACCAGCCTGAATGACAGCATTTCATAGGCCAGTAGTTTAGAAATGCTGGCATTCAGGGCCAGGGATCGAGGGTGGCTAGGTGGGAATTTACGCTTTCTCTCAAATGTTTGTGAGATGGAGAGCTGAACGCTGCCGTGTGACATGGTTGAGATGCTTGGTGACGGAGGTAATGGTGTTGGTGGTACATCCCCTGTTTGCTGGGCGGCAGGTGCCAACTTTCCTCCAGAGGCGGAGGAAGAGGCCGAGGCGGCAGCAGAAGAAGAGGCCGAGGCGGCAGCAGCAGAAGAGGCCGAGGCGGCAGCAGCAGAAGAGGTAGCAGGGGGAGCCTGAGTGACTTCCTTGTTTTTAAGGTGTTTACTCCACTGCAGTTCATGCTTTGCAGGCAGGTGCCTGGTCATGCAGGTTGTGCTAAGGTTCAGAACGTTAATGCCTCGCTTCATGCTCTGATGGCACAGCGTGCAAACCACTCGGGTCTTGTCGTCAGCACATTGTTTGAAGAAGTGCCATGCCAGGGAACTCCTTGAAGCTGCCTTTGGGGTGCTCAGTCCCAGATGGCGGCGGTCAGTAGCAGGCGGAGTCTCTTGGCGGCGGGTGTTCTGCTTTTGCCCACTGCTCCCTCTTTGCTACGCTGTTGGCTCGGTCTCACCACTGCCTCTTCCTCCGAACTGTGAAAGTCAGTGGCACGACCTTCATTACATGTGGGGTCTAGGACCTCATCGTCCCCTGCATCGTCTTCCACCCAGTCTTGATCCCTGACCTCCTGTTCAGTCTGCACACTGCAGAAAGACGCAGCAGTTGGCACCTGTGTTTCGTCATCATCAGAGACATGCTGAGGTGGTATTCCCATGTCCTCATCAACAGGAAACATAAGTGGTTGTGCGTCAGTGCAGTCTATGTCTTCCACCGCTGGGGCTCAGACAGTTTCCCTGGTATAACTTGCGGCTCAGACAGTTTCCCTGGTATGCATGGGGGTGATGTGACAGACTTATGGGCTTGGTTTTCAGGCGCCATCTGTGCGCTTTCTGCAGAAGACTGGGTGGGAGATAATGTGAACGTGCTGGATCCACTGTCTGCCACCCAATTGACTAATGCCCGTACCTGCTCAGGCCTTACCATCCTTAGAACGGCATTGGGCCCCACCAAATATCGCTGTAAATTATGGGGGCTACTGGGACCTGAGGTAGTTGGTACACTAGGACGTGTGGCTGTGGCAGAACGGCCACATCCTCTCCCAGCACCAGAGGGTCCACTAACACCACCACGACCATGTCCACGTCCGCGTCCCTTACTAGATGTTTTCCTCATTGTTATCGTTCACCACAACAACAAAAATATTATTTGGCCCAATGTATTGTATTCAAATTCAGGCCTTTTTTTACAGACACCTAACACTATCTTGATTAGAATAGGTAAGAGGAATAGCTCACTCCTAAGCAATTAGGACCAGGTGCTCTAGGCCAGAAAGCTGTATCACCCGTACAGGAAAAGATTAGAAATAAGTGTATAGGCTGGACTGGCACTCTGTATGTGTGGAGTGATACGGATAAAATACAATAAAATGCGGATAAAATGATGTAAAATACAATACAATATAGAGTGATCACACAATTTAATTCAAATAGCAATAAAAACACCAAAAAATATGGCTAAAAATAAAAATAAATAAAATAAAACGCTGCGCGGCACAATAAGACACTGCAATAACAATTGTAAGAATGATCTTGAAATTGATCACAATATGTCCTTGAAATTAATATTGCTCAGTAATATTCTTGCATATAATTGAAAAAATGCAGATTATATGTCCTTCCTTTCAAATATCATGTAAACAGGAATGCCGCATTGGATCTACGGTGATAAGTTATGTCCGTAATTTAAAAGGACTTTTAAAAGAAGCAGGTTCGAAAAGTCTTTTTTGGGGAACCTGCTTCTTTTAAAAGTCCTTTTAAATTACGGACATAACTTATCACCGTAGATCCAATGCGGCTTTGGTCTGACATGACACTTGGGTACTTGTTACCTTCCTTAAATGTACCTGGAGTTGAGTGGCATTCATCATCCGGTTCCGCAGGACATTGCTCACAATGAAGAGGTTATCAGTGTGGGATTTGGCCAAAGGACATTCACTTCTCTGCCTTTCTGTGACTCTTTCAGTCTCTCAGTGTCTCTATTGCAACCTGCTGATGACACTCTGTGACACTCTAAGATCAGGGGCCACTTCCATCTGAGAACATTCTGCTTAAAGCCTGTGGCGAGGTAGTGCTCATCTATTGTGTCGTCTTGGTCTCAGGATGTCAAAATGTGAACAGCATGATGAGGAGGACTGTTCATTACCAATTCTAATTGAACCAGGACATTTATTGGGCGATTCATGGATCAAACACCTGTTGTGAATTTTGCCGTTAAGCTCCTTGTTAGAGAACAGCAAGTTGTGCAAAAAGTACTGAAACATTGAACAGTTGGACATGTGCTCTCGGAAGTATAGAGAAGGTCACATTAACTTCACCTGTAAGGCCCCTTTTAGATGAGTGTGTCCTTATTAGCTCCGGATGCGTTGCAAATGCGTTCAGTGAAAAACACGCGATTTCACAAGCAAAGTCATTCAGTTTTGCCTGCGATTACGTTCATTTGTTCAGTTTTTATCGCGCAGGTGAAATGCGATTTAATGCATTTTGCACATGCGTGATAAAAAAACTGAAGGTATGCAAACAAGATCTCTTAGCAGCCATCTGTGAAAAACGCATTTCACACAGCCCCATTCACTTCTTTGGGGCCACCGTTGCGTGAAAAACGCAGAATATAGAACATGCTGTGATTTTTATGCAACGCACAAGTGATGCGTGAAAACCAACGCACATGTGCACAGCCCCATTAAAATTAATGGGTCTGGATTCCGTGCGGGCGCAACGCATTCACATCATGCATTGCACCCGCGCGGAATACTCGCTCGTCTGCAAGGGGCCTAATGGTTAGAGTGCATTTTAGGTTCATCCTGAAATTTCACCCACAAGTTAAATATCCCAAAATTTTTGTGAGTAGCGTATATCATCATTACAGTCGCACATAGAGTGTTTCATTCAGTTCTAACAACTCCTTTTTAGTTCACTATTTTATTTTTGGTTTAAAACTACATCATGACCTCACAAGCCTCATATTTTCTTAACATGTCAAGTTAGAATGGGTGCAACTGACATTAGTGGGGTTTAGTTTGTAAATCCTATTGCCTTCGTCTCATTTTTATATAATGTTCTATTTTTGTAGATCTCACAGATAAACCTACCATCTCCTCTACAAGGCTGGTGGATGGGAATGAGGTGACATTGACCTGTACAAGTCCTGGTAGATGCTGGAAGATAAGACCACAGATTACATGGGATTGGGAAAGAACCATGACTGGTATAAGACAGGAGATGTATAATATCACCTATGGAGATGGCAGCAGAACCTTCCAATCCAATATCACATTCACTCCAAGGAAGTCACACAACAATTCAACATTATTCTGTAATGTGACCTTCGAAGGAAACTTTTCCACAGCGGAGAAGAAAACTCTGAATGTTGAATGTAAGTTACACTCATGAAAAAGCATCTTCTTTACCAAGCATGCAAGGGTGGAGTTTAAGAATGTTTATGATAGAGATGAACAAATTTCTTGAAATTAGTTTCGAGTCTGATTTGCTGAATCTTTAAAAAATGACAAACACTGACATGAATGGGTAAATGCATGGTTCACTGTGTTAAAAACAGCAGGTTTAAAAACACACCACAATTTAATAAAAAAAAAAAAAAATGTCATGCTTTTTTAACCACCTCCGGACCACCTAACACAGATGTGCGGTCCGGAGGTGGCAGCGCTGCGCAGAGTCACGCATATACGCGTCATCTCGCGAGACGCGAGATGACGCGAATATGCGCCCGCGCATGCGCAGTTCGCGCCGGCATTTCGTTCAGGAGTATTTCGTCAGCAACCTGCCAGCCGTGATCATTGGCTGGCAGGTTGCTGATTTTAAAAAAATCCAATCAGAGAGCCAGATAACAGATCATATTTGTAAATATGATCTGTTATATGGCTGCCTGCTCCTCTGCTGGTTCTTTTCGTCGGTTGGATCCAGCAGAGGAGCAGGCTTCACAGTGAGTACACCGAACACTACACTTTAGCCCCAGATCACTCCCCTGAACCCCAATTAACCCTTTGATCACCCCTTTGATCGCCCCTGTCAATCACAAGTGAAAAGAAAAAAGTGATCAGTGCAAACTGTCACTTTTTTTTTCACTGGTATTGACCGTTAGGTTTCAGTATAGTTTAGGCCCCTTGGTTAGGTAGTTTAGGGATCGGTTAGCGCCCAGCCCACCGCACCGCAGTCCGTTATTCGCTGATTAGCGTATCGCTAATCAGCATTTGTACTTTTATAGTATCTGTAAGTGATCAAAACTGATCACGGTCAGATCTATAATTGTACTAGTGTCACTTTAGTTCTCCCTCCACCCAAAACGCTGTGTTTGCCCGATCAGGCCTGATTGCTCGCCCACACGTGCGTTCGCCCACACCCGCCCCACCGCAGTGACAAAAAAAAAAATTTTTTTTGATCGCTGCACATTCACTTTACACGCACTGCGGCGATAAAAAAATCAGTTTTCATATTTTTTATCAACCGCAGCGGCCTCCGGTACTTCGCTAGCCTCCCCTTTGTAAGACAGGCTTGCTTTTTTTTCTTGGGTAGTCTCAGGGAATACCCCTAAATTTAGTTGCCCACATGTCTAACAGGGAGTATTCCTCTGAAGAGGCCTACAGGCTTCTGACCCAGTCGGATGAGGAGTGGGAACCCTCATCTGATGAATCCAGCGGGTCAGAATACGAACCTGTAGAAAGCAGTGGCTCTCTGACCCAAAGTTCGGACGAGGAGGCTGAGGTCCCTGATAGCACCAGGCGTACCCGGCCCCGTGTCGCTAGACCGCAGGTTGCGCAGGATCCGCTTCAAGAGCAGCAGAGTGGGGCTGGTGCTGTCGGATTACGTGGTGAGGCATACACCAGCAGCCCAGCCCTTCCTGGACCTAGTACCAGCACTGCCGTACAACCTGGTGAAGTAGCGAGCACCAGAAGGGCAGTTGAAGCTGGTACGATGGCACGTGCAGTAGTGACCCCGTCGCAGCCACCGCAAAGACGTGCCCGTAGAGCCCCTAGAATCCCAGAGGTGCTGGCAAACCCTGATTGGCAGTCCCCAACTTCAGCCGCACCTGTAGTTCCCCCTTTCACCGCCCAGTCTGGAGTTCGGGTTGAGACGGCTCAGATCGGTTCGGCCCTGGGATTTTTTGAGCTGTTCTTGACTGCAGAGCTCTTAGACTTAGTTGTGGCAGAAACAAATCGGTATGCCACACAATTTATAACCGCTAACCTATTATGCCCAGCCTTTCCGGTGGAAACCAGTCCAAGTTTCCGAAATTAAAACTTTTCTGGGCCTCCTCCTCAACATGGGCCTGACAAAAAAGCATGAATTGCGGTCATATTGGTCCACGAACCCGATTCATCACATGCCCATGTTCTCTGCTGCTATGTCCAGGACACGATTTGAGGTCATCCTGCGTTTCCTGCACTTTAGTGATAACAGCACCTCCCGTCCCAGAGGCCACCCTGCTTTTGACCGACTCCACAAAATTCGGCCCCTCGTAGACCATTTCAACCTGAAATTTGCAGATATTTATACCCCAGAGCAAAACATCTGCATAGACGAGTCCCTGATACATTTTACCGGGCGCCTTGGCTTCAAACAATACATCCCAAGCAAGCGCGCCCGGTATGGGGTCAAATTGTATAAGCTCTGTGAAAGGGCCACAGGCTATACCCACACATTTCGTGTCTATGAGGGAAAAGATCAGACCCTGGAGCCGGTCGGTTGCCCTGACTACCTGGGGAGCAGTGGGAAGACAGTTTGGGACTTGGTGTCACCCTTATTCGGCAAGGGGTACCATCTTTATGTGGACAATTTTTACACAAGTGTGGCCCTCTTTAGGCATTTGTTTCTAGAACGGATTGGCGCCTGTGGTACCGCGCGAACTAGTCGCGCGGGCTTCCCCCAACGGCTCGTTACCACCCGTCTTGCAAGGGGGCAGAGGGCCGCACTGTGTAACGAAGAACTGCTCGCGGTGAAATGGAGAGACAAGCGTGATGTTTACATGCTCTCCTCCATTCACGCAGACACGACAATACAAATTGAGCGAGCAACCCGTGTCATTGAAAAGCCCCTCTCAGTCCACGACTATAACCTCCACATGGGAGGGGTCGACTTCAATGACCAGATGTTGTCTCCGTATTTAGTTTCCCGCAGAACCAGACGCTGGTATAAGAAGGTGTCTGTATATTTAATTCAATTGGCTCTGTACAATAGTTTTGTTCTCTACAGTAAGGCTGGGAGAACTGGATCCTTCCTCAAATTTCAGGAAGAGATCATCGAGAACCTCCTGTACCCAGGAGGTTCCGTGGCCCCATCCACCAGTGTAGTTAGCCGTCTACACGAGCGACATTTCCCCAATGTCGTTCCTGGTACCTCAACCCAACCGTCACCCCGAAAAAGATGTCGTGTCTGTAGCAGGAGTGGAATAAGGCGTGACACCCGCTATTTCTGTCCTGACTGTCCTGACCACCCTGCCCTATGCTTTGGAGAGTGTTTCCGGAAGTACCACACACAGGTACACCTAGCATAGGGATCACATCTCACAGGACAGGCACACAGGGTCATTAGGGCCCATTCACTCACTGCTGCTGCAAACGTCTCCTTTCACCTGGGACAAAGTGCATAACGCACTTCGCCACATCTTTGGGCGATTTGCGCTTTGCACATTGACCCATGGGGAAGGAGAGGTTTGTTCTATAAAGGTAAAAAAACAAAAAAAAACAAAAAAAAACACCAGTAAGCAAAAAAGTTAATGTTCAGTTAAAAAAGTTAAAGTTTATATGTTCTGTTGCAAAGTTAATAAAATTATTGCGTTGCGGCCTGGTTTTTTCTTTTTTGTTTTTTTACCTTCCAGGTGGACCAACCGATCAACCAGCTGCAGCACTGATGTGCATTCTGACAGAAGCATTGCGCTGCTGTCAGATTACACGCAAGTCAGTGTATGCGGCGCTGCAAGACGAGATTTCTACTCTGCAGTAACAGATACGTTTGCCGAGGCATACGAGCTGAGGAGGAGGCGGCGTTCCTATGCTTTGGCAAACACTTTGTATATAAAAAATAAATAGAATCCCGGCAATGATTTATTCATCCACATCGATTGATGTGAATGGAGAAATCTGGTTTGCCAGGGCATACGAGCTAAGTGGGTATGGATGTAGGGCGGAGCTCCTATGTCCTGGCAGACGCCTTTCCCCTACATTTTTTTTTTTTTGGCAGAGATTTTTTCATCCACATTGATCGATGCGAATGAAGAAATCTGTGCCGTTCATTTTTTTCTTTCAGCCCAGAGGCTGAACGGAAAAAAAAATCTCATTACCTGTATGCTCAATATAAGGAGAGTAGCAGTAACTCCTAATGCTGGCCATACATGTAATGATTGCGGAGACCCTCAAATGCCAGGGCAGTACAAACACCCCACAACTGACCCCATTTTGGAAAGAAGACACCCCAAGGTATTCGCTGAGGGGAATATTGAGTCCATGAAAGATTTAAATTTTTGTCCTAAGTTAGCGGAAAGTGACACTTTGTGAGAAAAAATAAAATAAAAATCAATTTCCGCTAACTTATGCGAAAAAAAAAATTCTATGAACTTGCCAGGCCCCTCATTGGATACCTTGGGGTGTCTTCTTTCCAAAGTGGGGTCACATGTGGGGTATTTATACTGCCCTGGCTTTTTAGGGGCCCTAAAGCGTGAGAAGAAGTCTGGGATCCAAATGTCTAAAAATGCCCTCCTAAAAGGAATTTGGGCACTTTTTCAGCCTAGATGCGCAAAAGTGTCACACATCTGGTATCGCCGTACTCAGGAGAAGCTGGGGAATGTGTTTTGGGGTGTCATTTTACATATACCCATGCTGGGTGAGATAAATATCTTGGTCAAATGCCAACTTTGTATAAAAAAATTGGAAAAGTTGTCTTTTGCCAGGATATTTCTCTCACCCAGCATGGGTATATGAAAAATAACACCCCAAAACACATTCCCCAACTTCTACTGAGTACGGCGATACCAGATGTGTGACACTTTTTTGATGCCAAGGTGGGCAAAGGGGCACATATTCCAAAGTGCACCTTTCGGATTTCGCAGGCCATTTTTTACACATTTTGATTGCAAAGTACTTCTCACACATTTGTGCCCCTAAATTGCCAGGGCAGTATAACTACGCCACAAGTGACCCCATTTTGGAAAGAAGACACCCCAAGGTATTCCGTGAGGGGCATGGCGAGTTCCTAGAATTTTTACATTTTTGCCGCAAGTTAGTGGAATATGAGACTTTGTAAGGAAAAAAGAGAAAAAAAAATAAATCATCATTTTCCGCTAACTTGTGACAAAAAAAAAAAAATTCTAGGAACTCGCTGTGCCCCTCACGACATACCTTGGGGTGTCTTCTTTCCAAAATGGGGTCACTTGTGGCGTAGTTGTACTGCCCTGGCAATTTAGGGGCCCATATGTGTGAGAAGTACTTTGCAATCAAAATGTGTAAAAAATGGCCTGCAAAATCCGAAAGGTGCACTTTGGAATATGTGCCCCTTTGCCCACCTTGGCAGCAAAAAAGTGTGACACATCTGGTATCGCCGTACTCAGGAGAAGTTGGGGAATGTGTTTTGGGGTGTCATTTTACATATACCCATGCTGGGTGAAAAAAATATCTTGGTCAAATGCCAACTTTGTATATAAAAATGGGAAAAGTTGTCTTTTGCCAAGATATTTCTCTCACCCAGCATGGTTATATGTAAAATGACACCCCAAAACACATTCCCCAACTTCTCCTGAGTACGGCGATACCAGATGTGTGACACTTTTTTGCTGCCAAGGTGGGCAAAGGGGCACATATTCCAAAGTGCACCTTTCGGATTTCACCGGTCATTTTTTACACATTTTGATTGCAAAGTTCTTCTCACACATTTGGGCCCCTAAATTGCCAGGGCAGTATAACTACCCCACAAGTGACCCCATTTTGGAAATAAGACACTCCAAGGTATTCTGTGAGGGGCATGGTGAGTTCCTAGAACTTTTTATTTTTTGTCGCAAGTTAGTGGAATATGAGACTTTGTAAGAAAAATAAAAAAATAAAAAATCATCATCATTTTCCGCTAACTTGTGACAAAAAATAAAAAGTTCTATGAACTCACTATGCCCATCAGCGAATACCTTAGGGTGTCTACTTTCCGAAATGGGGTCATTTGTGGGGTTTTTCTACTGTTTGGGCATTGTAGAACCTCAGGAATCATGACAGGTGCTCAGAAAGTCAGAGCTGCTTCAAAAAGCAGAAATTCACATTTTTGTACCATAGTGTGTAAACGCTATAACTTTTACCCAAACCATTTTTTTTTGCCCAAACATTTTTTTTTTTATCAAAGACATGTAGAACAATAAATTTGGCGAAAAATTTATATATGGATGTCGTTTTTTTTGCAAAATTTTACAGCTGAAAGTGAAAAATGTCATTTTTTGGCAAAAAAATCGTTACATTTTGATTAATAACAAAAAAAGTAAAAATGTCAGCAGCAATAAAATACCACCAAATGAAAGCTCTATTAGTGAGAAGAAAAGGAGGTAAAATTCATTTGGGTGGTAAGTTGCATGACCGAGCGATAAACGGTGAAAGTAGTGTAGTGCAGAAGTGTAAAAAGTGCTCTGGTCATGAAGGGGGTTTCAGCTAGCGGGGCTGAAGTGGTTAAATAAAAAAATATATATATATTTTGGGTGAAACGATGTTGGCTATGTGCGGGGTCTGCGCTCCTGAACATAAATGCATAACGGCATAGGCAGGTTTAGCGTAGGACCCGCCTGAACTGAGACCACCTCGTCACTTAGTAGGTAGGCTTAGATGTGTTTTTATCAAAATGTATTGACCAAGTGTCTCAGATTTTATCAATAGAGTGAGGGCTTAGGCCATATGTTATGCTTGCATCTATTATCATAGTGCATTGTTTTCTGTGATTATAAACAATGTTGGCTAGCTATCGTTCAGCAAAGCAATAGAGTCCCAAAAGGCAACAGAGTCCACTACGTGATATGGCAGCGACTGCACCACAGGAACTTGACCAGGTACTTTCACACTACCGTTTTTGCTAGATCCGTTAGGGTTTAGCAAAAATGCTTCCATTACTGATAATACAACCATCTGCATCCGTTATGAACGGATCTGGTTGTATTATCTTTAATTATCTTTATTATCTTTATTATCTTTACCAAGACGGATCCATCATGATCTCAATTGAAAGTCAAAGGGGGACGGATCAGTTTTCTATTGTGTCAGATTGTGTCAGAGAAAATGGATCCGTCCCCATTGACTTGCATTGTGGGGCATGACTGATCCCTTTTGCTCCTTATCCCAGGACGAAAAGCAAACCGCAGCATGCTACGGTTTGCTCTCTGGTATGAGAACGGAATGGAATGCATTTTGGAGCATTCTGTTCTGTTCAGTTTTGTCCCCATTGACAATGAATAGGGGCAAAACGGAAGCATTTTTTCCAGTATTAAGACCCTATGATGCATCTCAATACCGGAAAATATTAACACTAGTGTAAAAGTAGCCTAATATTGCACATCATAAAGTCCTGTTCACACATTCCCGAATGATGGCTGAGGAGACAGCAGAGAAGGAGGATGAGCATTTTGTGCGGGAGAAGCAGTAACTGATGATTATGATGACAAGGAAACTGTATTAAATGTGGCTATGGCCTAACTGCCACAAAGACAGCTGAGATAAGGACACTCTTGTTGTACTAGCTGGTGGCCGGTTCTATTTTCCCACTGAATTGGATGCTGCTGCTTCATCTGTTGCAATAGAGCTGTGGTGCCTTCATGTTTTAATGCCAATAGCCTTTTTAAATCTTGCTATAGGCGATGATTTTGTCTTCCGCAGCTGTGGAAACTGCCAGAGGAGAGATACTCAAAGCAGAGATACGTAGTGGTGCTCAGGCATCAACAGTTCCTGAGATGACCATAATACAAACATATACTGTATTATCCTGTCAGTGTTTTTTGGTGGTTTTGGCTGTATGTTGTCTTGCCTCTTTATTGTCAATTGGGCCACCACCTTCCTCCTCTGATGTCACATGCTCCTCAGCCTCATGATCTGTCTCACAGGTCCTGTCAAACGCATAATCGTTGTCATAGTCCTGACTCTCCACAATACTTATCAGACTGTGGTAAGTCATTGTGGACTCTTTGGATGCAATACCGATTCCCTCCATTGAATTTGCATCAAGTACACTGTCACCATGGCTGCCATTACTGCCACCACCATGGCTACAAGTGCCCCTACCACCAAACACTACACAGCTATGTTTTAGGTCCCCCACCTCCATCTGAACCTCCGTCTCATGGTGACCAAATGCTGACTGTTCTCACACAATTCATCAATAGGGAGTATCTCCACATCATCCTGCTGCAACTAAGGAGAGACCCATCCAGTCCACAGTATTGTTCTCTTTGTCCTCAGTAATAATCAAGGGGTAATCAACACCTGGCGCTCCTGCCAATTAGCTGTTTGAAGAGGATGCTGGGCTCCATGCGAGTGCTGCTTCCTGTTCATTACATTGCCCATAATCTCGGAATACTCTGCAGTGCAGTGTAATGACAAGTACTCACTCCATTGACCTGAATGGAGTGATTACTTGTAATTACACTATGCCCACAGGCAGGGCTGGTTTTAGACAAAATGTGGCCCTGGTCAAAATCAAAAGTGGGGCCCCAAATTTTGTAATAATGTACTAACAACACAGTTACATTCTGTCGATTGTGGCCCTCCCTAACAGATTTACACCCCATAAAGCTCCTCACACAGATCTTCACCCTCATGGTCCAAGAATATGCAACATGCTCCCTCCCTTCACAGGAATGAGTTCCCCTCACTCATGGCATCTGAGAGTGTTTAAAACTGGAAGCGTGGGGAAAGAACCATGTTCTATAAATAAGCCACAGCCTGTACTAGACTTCCAGGCTCATTGTTAGTATATCCCAGTTCAGGTCACTACAGTCGTGGCCAAAAGTTTTGAGAATTACATAAATATTGGAAATTTGAAAAATTGCTGCTTAAGTTTTTATAATAGCAATTTGCATATACTCCAGAATGTTATGAAGAGTGATCAGATGAATTGCATATTCCTTCTTTGCCATGAAAATTAACTTAATCCCCAAAAAACCTTTCCACTGCATTTCATTGCTGTCATTAAAGGACCTTGCTGAGATCATTTCAGTAATCGTCTTGTTAACTCAGGTGAGAATGTTGACGAGCACAAGGCTGGAGATCATTATGTCAGGCTGATTGGGTTAAAATGGCAGACTTGACCTGTTAAAAGGCGGGTGATGCTTGAAATCATTGTTCTTCCATTGTTAACCATGGTGACCTGCAAAGAAACGCGTGCAGCCATCATTGCGTTGCATAAAAATGGCTTCACAGGCAAGGATATTGTGGCTACTAAGATTGCACCTCAATCAACAATTTATAGGATCATCAAGAACTTCAAGGAAAGAGGTTCAATTCTTGTTAAGAAGGCTTCAGGGCGTCCAAGAAAGTCCAGCAAGTGCCCGGATCGTCTCCTAAAGAGGATTCAGCTGCGGGATCGGAGTGCCACCAGTGCAGAGCTTGCTCAGGAATGGCAGCAGGCAGGTGTGAGCGCATCTGCACGCACAGTGAGGCAAAGACTTTTGGAAGATGGCCTGGTGTCAAGAAGGGCAGCAAAGAAGCCACTTCTCTCCAAAAAAACATCAGGGACAGATTGATCTTCTGCAGAAAATTTGGTGAATGGACTGCTGAGGACTGGGGCAAAGTCATATTCTCCGATGAAGCCTCTTTCCGATTGTTTGGGGCATCAGGAAAAAGGCTTGTCTGGAGAAGAAAAGGTGAGCGCTACCATCAGTCCTGTGTCATGCCAACAGTAAAGCATCCTGGGACCATTCATGTGTGGGGTTGCTTCTCATCCAAGGGAGTGGGCTCACTCACAATTGTGCCCAAAAACACAGCCATGAATAAAGAATGGAACCAAAACACCCTCCAACAGCAACTTCTTCCAACAATCCAACAACAGTTTTTGTGAAGAACAATGCATTTTCCAGCACGATGGAGCACCGCGCCATAAGGCAAAAGTGATAACTAAGGGGCTCGGGGACCAAAACGTTGACATTTTGGGTCCATGGCCTAGAAACTCCCCAGATCCTAATCCCATTGAGAACTTGTGGTCAATCCTCAAGAGGCGAGTGGACAAACAAAAACCCACTAATTCTGACAAACTCCAAGAAGTGATTATGAAAGAATGGGTTGCTATCAGTCAGGGATTGGCCCAGAAGTTGATTGAGAGCATGCCCAGTCGGATTGCAGAGGTCCTGGAAAAGAAGGGCCAACACTGCAAATACTGACTCTTTGCATAAATGTCATGTAATTGTCGATAAAAGCCTTTGAAACGTATGAAGTGCGTGTAATTATATTTCACTACATCACAGAAACAACTGAAACAAAGATCTAAAAGCAGTTTAGCAGCAAACTTTGTGAAAACTAATATTTGTGTCATTCTCAAAACTTTTGTCCACGACTGTAGATAACAGCACGGAAATGTGATATAGTTATTTCTATACAGACTAATGGAAAAATTTCCATCTGATGATTGTATTTTGTGATCCACTTGGGGAACTTAACAAAAAGTAAAAAATAAATAAAAAAGTTTTGAAAATATAAAAAAATAAATATAATTAAAATAACCCCCATTCCCCAAAATAAAAAGAAACAAAAAAATTTGCATCATGGGCATCGCCGCATGCGAAAATGCCCATACTGTTAAAATATAAAAAAAAGTTAGAATTGCGGTTTTTTTCATCACTTTATTTCCCCAAAAAATGAAATAAAAAGTGATCAAGACATACACAGCCCAAAGTGGTATTGTCAAAAATTACAGATCATCCCGCAAAAAATAAGCCTCTAGACACCTCCGTAGACATAACTATAAAAAAGTTATGAGGGTCAGAATATTACGATGAGAAGAAAAAAATAGACATCCTGAGCGGGGGGTTCTGTTAGGGTTGCTACCTTTCCCAACAAAAAATAATTGTTACACAAGTTAAAAAGGTTGGGGTGGGTTAATACGGGTGTTTTTTTAATCACATTTTAAGTTTTGCTCCATTTTTTTCTCAATAAAATCAAACTTGTCACTGTTTGGGACACCCTGTGTATTTAAGTTTTATTTAGCCTCTATTTTTAAAATATTTATGTGGGGATTCAACTCACAAACATCTACATTAGAGGCAAGATCCTTAACCACTGGGCTATAGAGCTAAATGCTAAGTCATCACTGAAAAACCTCATAGAAGTTTATCTTCTATTACAAACCTCATAGAAGTCTCTCTTGTATTAGGTCCCATTCACACGTCCGCAAAAGGGTCCGCACCCGTTCCGCAATTTTGCGGAACGGGTGCAAGCCCATTCACTCTCTATGGGCCCGAACGTGAAGCAGAGAGCACACTATGTGCTCTCCGCTTCCGCATTTGAGGAACGCGGCCCCGAACTTCTGGGTTTCGGCCCCGAACTTCTGGTCCGCAGCTCCGCAAAAGATAGAACATTTCCTATTCTTGTCCGCAGCTGCGGACAAAAATAGGCATTTCTATAGGGGGTGTCGGCCGGGTGTGTTGCGGATCCGCAATTTGCGTGTCCACAACACACCACGGATGTGTGAATGGACCCTTATACAAGAGAAACTTCTATGAAGTTTTTTTTTTTGGAACAACATACCATTGAGCTCTATAGCCCAGTGGTTAAGGTTCTTGCCTTTAATGTAGGTGGTTGAGATTTCAAATTCCCACAGAAACATTTCAAATATAGAGTTTAACTCATGTTCATTTACACAGGGTGTCCCCAAGCATAGTGACCAGGGATGAGCGAATTTGATATTTTGAAGTGCGTGTGCTGGTTAGTGTTGTGGTATTTACTGAATTGCATTATGGATTCCGTTACCACGGACCATAACGCAATTCCATGACGGAATACATAACGGAATGCCTTTAGAGGCATTCCATTATACATTCTATCATAAAAGAAGTCTATGGCCTGTACAACCCCTTTATTGGTGTTACTAACCTAAGCAGTGTTAAACCACTACTTTTG
This sequence comes from Bufo gargarizans, assembly GCF_014858855.1. Lineage (NCBI taxonomy): Eukaryota > Metazoa > Chordata > Amphibia > Anura > Bufonidae > Bufo > Bufo gargarizans. Next base: position 430,179,357 of record NC_058080.1, read on the forward strand.
GATGGTATAATATTTTTTCAGTATGTGGTAATGATGGCACTGGATAACAACGGTAATTAGGTGACTGTATACTTCTTTTTTGGGGTACTACAGTTTAACACTGGTTTAGGTGTTTGTATAAACAGTATATTAATGCACACCATAGGTCATTACCTGTTTCTTCAAGATAATAGTCCTAAAGATCGCTAGTCCCAAATTAAGCATAATTTGAGAAAGTGACAGTCCTATAGAAGTAACTGAGTCTAAGACAGTGAAGACCACTTTAAAGGGAGTAAAATATTGATGATGACCTATCCTCAGTATTATTCATTAATATCTGATCGGTGCAGGCCTGAATTCTGGCACCAGAAGTGACCGTAGCACTCAGCTTGGCCAGTGACATTATATCCATTGGCCTAGGGGCAGCTCAGTCCCTTTCCAGTGAATTGTCCTGAGCTGCAGTACCAAGTATAGCCACTGTATAATGAGCTGCGCTGTGCTTGGTGAGGAGGCCGCAGCAGTTGACTGCCTGGACTCAGACTGCCATCAATCAGACAATGATGACCTATCCTGAGGATATTGTACTCCTTGTAAACCCTATCCTGACATGTACAGACCTCTCCTTCCTTAACCTTTCCCTTAACTCGGTGTATCCTGAGATGTGTGGAGCATGATGAAAAAAACAAAACATACATATGATGTAGGCCTCTAATGCAAGCCATCTGCTTCTGCTCAGGAAATGATGTGTGCAACAATGTTACAGTCTGAGCAATCTGATCTTCCGACTGACCTGTATTATATAAAGATCAGCAGATTGTGTCAGATACATTATTATGAAGTTTCCAGACATTTTTGTGGTAAATATATTTTTTTTTTATTTATTTCCAGATCCTCCATCTATGAATATCACTCTAGAAGGTAAGTGATTGCTGTAAGATTACAAACAGAGATGAGCAAAGTTCTCAAAAATTCTACTTGCCTGCTTCGCAGAATTCTACAAAAAAATGGCTTTGTAATGAAGTACGTTGTCAGGAAGCCCATTTCTTTGTAAGTAGTAGTTGCAGTGACAGGGAACGGCGATTGCGCTGCCCCCCGTCATTGTACCCTCTCAGATGCCACATTCATTACTGATTGCGACATCTAAGATCAATATTATGGCATTTCAGGGGTTGATAAAAAAGAAAAAATTAAAATCATCATCATACTCACCTCATCCATTTGAGCGCATAGAGGCTGCAGCTGCCATCTTGCTTGAAGAAACTTTGCGAGGTGCATGATGATGTCATCACGTAGGTCAGAATGGTGACATCATATATTACTGCGCACCAGATTTTGCACAGGAACTTCAAGCAAGATGGTGGCGGCAGCCTCTTTGCACCCAAATGGATGAGGTACGTATTGTAAGTATGATTTACTAATCATAAAGAGTTTATTAGTGTGCAATACAGAAGCGAGGACAGACTGGTTGTCACCAAGATTTTCCCGTTAAATAAATAAGTTAACAGAAAGAGGAGACAATGACTAAAAAATATTCTTTAGACTGGAAAATATGCACTGTACTTTCTCCATGTTGCAATACTTTTTCTATAGGATAATAAAAGTTAGATAGATAGAGACATATGAGATAGATAGATAGATATATATGGATGTAGCAAAGTTAAAAGTCACAGTCATAATGCAGATAGGAGATAGAAGATAATTCCATCTGTGATTTCATACCTTGCTCTCTTAGGTGCTGATACTGATGATATCACCGCTGTGAATGTGAAGGACGGGGATTCTATAACTATGAAGTGCATTGTAGACAGTAACCCGGAGGCTTCCATTATTTGGTATAAAGAAGACATGGAGGTCCAGCGGACTATAAGTGACCGGACTGTCACCCTTACACTCAGCAACATTACCCCGAGTGATGCTGGGAGATATCGGTGTTCTGCAGAGAATGAACATGGGGCCGCACACAGGACGGTAGAAATCATATATCACAGTAAGTATAAAGCATCCCTATTACACTACGTGCAGAATTATTAGGCAAATGAGTATTTTGACCACATCCTCCTCTTTATGCATGTTGTCTTACTCCAAGCTGTATAGGCTCGAAAGCCTACTACCAATTAAGCATATTAGGTGATGTGCATCTGTGTAATGAGAAGGGGTGTGGTCTAATGACATCAACACCCTATATCAGGTGTGCATAATTATTAGGCAACTTCCTTTCCTTTGGCAAAATGGGTCAAAAGAAGGACTTGACAGGCTCAGAAAAGTCAAAAATAGTGAGCTATCTTGCAGAGGGATGCAGCACTCTTAAAATTGCAAAGCTTCTGAAGCGTGATCATCGAACAATCAAGCGTTTCATTCAAAATAGTCAACAGGGTCGCAAGAAGTGTGTGGAAAAACCAAGGCGCAAAATAACTGCCCATGAACTGAGAAAAGTCAAGCGTGCAGCTGCCAAGATGCCACTTGCCACCAGTTTGGCCATATTTCAGAGCTGCAACATCACTGGAGTGCCCAAAAGCACAAGGTGTGCAATACTCAGAGACATGGCCAAGGTAAGAAAGGCTGAAAGACGACCACCACTGAACAAGACACACAAGCTGAAACGTCAAGACTGGGCCAAGAAATATCTCAAGACTGATTTTTCTAAGGTTTTATGGACTGATGAAATGAGAGTGAGTCTTGATGGGCCAGATGGCTGGATTGGTAAAGGGCAGAGAGCTCCAGTCCGACTCAGACGCCAGCAAGGTGGAGGTGGAGTACTGGTTTGGGCTGGTATCATCAAAGATGAGCTTGTGGGGCCTTTTTGGGTTGAGGATGGAGTCAAGCTCAACTCCCAGTCCTACTGCCAGTTTCTGGAAGACACCTTCTTCAAGCAGTGGTACAGGAAGAAGTCTGCAAGGTAAGAAAAACATGATTTTCATGCAGGACAATGCTCCATCACACGCGTCCAAGTACTCCACAACGTGGCTGGCAAGAAAGGGTATAAAAGAAGAAAATCTAATGACATGGCCTCCTTGTTCACCTGATCTGAACCCCATTGAGAACCTGTGGTCCATCATCAAATGTGAGATTTACAAGGAGGGAAAACAGTCCACCTCTCTGAACAGTGTCTGGGAGGCTGTGGTTGCTGCTGCACGCAATGTTGATGGTGAACAGATCAAAACACTGACAGAATCCATGGATGGCAGGCTTTTGAGTGTCCTTGCAAAGAAAGGTGGCTATATTGGTCACTGATTTGTTTTTGTTTTGTTTTGGAATGTCAGAAATGTATATTTGTGAATGTTGAGATGTTATATTGGTTTCACTGGTAAAAATAAATAATTGAAATGGGTATATATTTGTTTTTTGTTAAGTTGCCTAATAATTATGTACAGTAATAGTCACCTGCACACACAGATATCCCCCTAAAATAGCTAAAACTAAAAACAAACTAAAAACTACTTCCAAAAATATTCAGCTTTGAAATTAATGAGTTTTTTTGGTTCATTGAGAACATGGTTGTTGTTCAATAATAAAATTAATCCTCAAAAATACAACTTGCCTAATAATTCTGCACTCCCTGTATATGTGATGTGAGATCTGTTCCCATTATAGATAGGGATGAGCGAATTTCATATTTAAAAATTAGTTTTCGGTTCGTGTTGTGGAATAATGTGAATTGCGTTATGGATTCCGTTACCACGGACCATAACGCAATTCCATGACGGAATGCATAACGGAATGCCTTTAGAGGCATTCCGTTGTTCATTCCGCCATAATATAAGTGTATGGCCTGCATAACGGATCTGTCCGGTTTACGTTATGCAGGAGAGGACTCCAACATGACGTAAACCGGATGGATCCGTTATGCAGGCCATAGAATTATATTATGAAACAAGAATTAAAGGAAAATGAAGATGACATTTCTGAATTTTACTTTTTTGACCGACTTTCCAATTTTTTCCCGCTAACAAAGCAAGGGTTAACAGCCAGACAAAACTTAATATTTATTACCCTGATTCTTTAGTATACAGAAACACCTCATATGTCGACGTAAACTGCTGTACGGGCACATGGCAGGGAGCAGAAGGAAAGGAACGCCATATGGATTTTGGAAGGCAGATTTTGCTGGATTGATTTTTAGACAACATGTCCCATTTGAAGTCCCCCTGATGCACCCCTCAAGTAGAAACTCCCCAAAAATGACCCCATTTTGGAAAATACACCCCTTAAGATATTCAAAACTGATTTAGCAAACTTTGGTAACCCTTTAAGTGTTCCACAAGAATTTAAGGAAAATGTAGATAAATTCCAGAATTTCATTTTGTGGCAGATTTTCCATTTTAATAAATTTTTTCCTGTGAAAAAAGTAAGGTTTAACAGCAAAACAAAACTCAATATGTATTGCTCTGATTCTGTAGTTTACAGAAACACCCCATATGTAAACCGCTGTACGGGCACATGGCAGGGCGCAGAAGAAAAGGAAAGCCATATGGTTTTTGGAAGGCAGATTTTGCTGGGCTAGTTTTTAGACACCATGTCCCATTTGAAGCCCCCCTGATGCTCCCCTAGAGTAGAAACTCCAAAAAAGTTACCCCATTTGGGAATATACAGGAAAAAGTGGCAGTTTTATTGCTACTATTTTAGGGTACATATGATTTTTGGTTGCTCTATATTACACTTTTTGTGAGGCAAGGTAACAAAAAATAGATATTTTGGCACCGTTTTTATTTTTGTTACTTACAATGTTCATCTGACAGGTTAGATCATGTGGTATTTTTATAGAGCAGGTTGTTACGGATGTGACAATACCAAATGTGACTACTTTTTGGGGTTTGTTTCAGTTTTTGTTTCAGTTTTACATAATAAAGCAGTTTTTGTTTCAGTTTTACATAATAAAGATAATAAAGCAGTTTTTGTTTCAGTTTTACATAATAAAGCATTGTTGAAAAAAAAAAGAAAATTTTTGTGTCTCCATATTCTCAAAGCCATATTTTTATTTTTTTTGAAAGATTGTCTTATGTAGGGTCTCATTTTTCGCGGGGTGAGATGTTGGTTTGATTTGTATGATTTTCGTGTGCGTATGACTTTTTGATCGCTTGGTATTACACTTTTTTTGGTTGTTTGTTTCAGTTTTACATAATAAAGCATTGTTGAAAAAAAAAAAGAAAATTTTTGTGTCTCCATATTCTCAAAGCCATAGTTTTTTTTTTTTTTGAAAGATTGTCTTATGTAGGGTCTCATTTTTTGCGGGATGAGATGTTGGTTTGATTTGTATGATTTTCGTGTGCGTATGACTTTTTGATCGCTTGGTATTACACTTTTTTTGGTTGTTTGTTTCAGTTTTACATAATAAAGCATTAAAAAAAAAAATATTTTTAGTGTCTCCATATTCTGAAAGCCATATATTTTTTTTTTCCTTGGGCAACTGTCTTAGGCTACTTTCACACCAGCGCTAGGGGCAGATCTGTCTCGTATCTGCACAGATGGATCCGCACCTATAAATGCAAACAATGGTATCCGTTCAGTGCGGATCCATCTACATAACAGCTGTTTCAGATCTGAGTTTTCACAATCGTGAAAACTCAGATCCGACAGTATATTCTAACAGGCGTTCCCATGGTGACTTGGACGCTTCAAGTTAGAATATACTAAGAATTGTGTACATAACTGCCCCCTGCTGCCTGGCACCACCCAATCTCTTAGGCCTCTTTCACACGGGCGTCAGTTTTTTTGCCCGGGTAAGAGGCGGGCGCGTTGCGGGAAAATGCGCGATTTTTCCGTGTGAGTGCAAAACATTGTCATGCTTTGCACTCACGTGAGAAAAATCGCGCATGTTTGATACCCAAACCCGAACTTCTTCACAGAAGTTTGGGCTTGGGATTGATGTTCTGAAGATTGTATTATTTTCCCTTATAACATAGTTATAAGGGAAAATAATAGCATTCTGAATACAGAATGCATAGTAAAACAGCGCTAGAGGGGTTAAAAAAATAAAAAATAATTTAACTCTCCTTAGTCCACTTGATCGTGAAGCCGGCATCTCCTTGTGTCTCCTCTGCTGAACAGGACCTGGGGTGAGCATTAAATAGAAGTTAAGGACCTTTGATGACGTCACTCCGGTCATCACATGGTACGTCACATGATCTTTTACAATGGTGATTCACCATGGTAAAAGACCGTGTGATGACCGGAGTGACGTCATCAAAGGTCCTTAACCTCTATTTAATGCTCATCCCAGGTCCTGTTCAGCAGAGGAGACACAAGGAGATGCCGGCTTCGCGATCAAGTGGACTAATAAAAGTTAAATTATTTTTTATTTTTTTTAACCCCTCTAGCGCTGTTTTGCTATGCATTCTGTATTCAGAATGCTATTATTTTCCCTTATAACTATGTTATAAGGGAAAATAATAATGATCGGGTCTCCATCCTGATCGTCTCCTAGCAACTGTGCGTGAAAATCGCACCGCATCCGTACTTGCTTGCGGATGCTATGCGATTTTCACGCTTCCCATTCACTTCTATGGGGCCTGCGTCGCGTGAAAATCGGACAATATAGAGCATGCTGCGATTTTCACTCAACGCACAAGTGATGCGTGAAAATCACCGCTCATGTGCACAGCCCCATAGAAATGAATGGGTCAGGATTCAGTGCGGGTGCAATACGTTCACCGCACGCATCGCACCCGCACGGAAAACTCGCCCGTGTGAAAGGGGCCTTACAGGGCGCTGTGATCCAGACAATTAACCCCTCAGGTGCCGCACCTGAGGGGTTAATTGTGTGGATCTCAGCCCCCTGATCGGGTGCTGCCAGGCAGCAGGGGCCAGACCCCCCTCCTTCCCCAGTATTAAAAGCATTGGTGGCCAGTGCGGCACCCCTCCCGCCCTCCCCAGTATTAAAAGCATTGGTGGCCAGTGCGGCACCCCCCCCCCTCCCCAGTATTAAAAGCATTGGTGGCAGTGGCCACAGGCTAACAACCCCCCTCCCCCCCATAATTGGTGGCAGCGGAGTGGCATCCAAAAAGTATGCCTCACTGGGGCAGTCCCTGTTTATACACACAGCTTAGTGTCAGAAGAAAGAGTGGCATGTTCTGCAGAAGCATCTGAAAATGCACTTACAGGGGCGGAACGCCTATAATAGGCCTAGGATTTCTACCATACCTCTTGCTGTCTCTCCTGTCATATCTCCATCATCTTCTGCCTGCTGCTATCTCCGCAAGATGGGGCAGGCTTGCATCTGCCAGATGTTTCCTTCAGCAATGCTTTCTCTGTGCTCCATTCAATGCTGGTGTACAATAGGGGTATGCACCTGCTGCCTCCTGTCATTTATGCTTCCAGGGACATGTGCTTCCTGCCTACCAGCACGGCCCCTGGGCAGGGTTACAAGTTTAAATAGCAGCTTTCTCTCCCAGGAAGTTGCCTGAGCATTGAGTTACTAACAGTAGAGAAGGTTTTCTGTTCTGATCTTCTGTGTTTGACCATTCTGCCTGCTGCCGGCATCAACTACTGGGCCTGTCTGACCCTGAGCCTGTATGTTCCTCTGTACTGGGCTACTACCTGATAACTGCTTCTGACCTGTGGCTTATGTCTGGTTACACTTCAGCTTCTACCTCTGACCATCATCATCATTATTATCTGCTGCCTTTACTCCAGTTTTCTCTAGAATACCACTTCTCACCATCATGTCTGCTATTGGATTTAGTTCTAACCACAACTTGAGCTATTTGTGCGTTACCTGTTGTCAGCTGTCAACCATATTTGCTATTCCTGAAGACCACCCCTTGGTTGATGTAGATCAGGCATGCTCAACCTGCGGCCCTCCAGCTGTTGTAAAACTACAATTCCCACAATGCCCCGCTGTAGGCTGATAGCTGTAGGCTGTTCAGGCATGCTGGGAGTTGTAGTTTTGCAACAGCTGGAGGGCCGCAGGTTGAGCATGCCTGATGTAGATAATCCACACTATATGTGGTTTGACCAGTAGGTCCAACTCACTGTTCATAACAGCCTGCCTGTATTTACTGTATATATGCACAAGTGTTAATGGGTCAGAAGAAATGGTGGTTTGTTCTGAACAAGCCTGGAAAAATTCTCCCTTTAAATTCGGAGCGACAGCAGCCCAATGTGGATATAGAAAGGAGAGGATAACAGTGGCTGCAAGTTGTAGTAGTGGCCGCGATGTACTGTATTGCTAATGATAGGAAAATTAGAAGCAGGGAGTAACAGCTGTGGTAGTATGGCAGCATGGAGCATGGCGTTGGAAGGCAGAAAGTGGTGGTAGCAGTCATATGGTGCAGAACATGATAGTAGGCAGGCAGACAAGGGTAGTGGCAAGATGGGGTACCATCAGCAACAGAAGGTCTATTTGTTGGCCTCAGAAGAAGGAGTGTGATAATCCATGTCTCATTCATTTTGACAAAAGTGATGTTTTGTCCATGGGTGGAGGACAATTTCATCTGTTTGTGTGTAACAAAACTACCTGCTGAACTTAAAACCCTCTTTGACCTGACTGAAGCTGGACAAGCTGGAAGGTTTGAATCCAAAGAAAAAAAACAACAGTCTGGTTTGAATTTTTTTGGGAGCAGCAGCAGCATCAGCTATACAAGCAGATAAATAACGCAAGTTTGTGAATGTTTGCGTGTTTGATTTAAGTGGGTGAAGTAAGATGTGTTGGATTCCTTGCGCTCGAGTGGCAAAGATCCAGCAGTCATGGTCTACATTGGAAACAATGACAAAAAGGTAGGTCCAGAATCCCTAAATATGGTTTTAGGAACTTAGGTCACAATCTCAGGGCAAAAACCTCAAAGGTAGTATTTTTCAAAATACTACCTGTACCACGAGCCACACCAGAAAGGTAGCTGGAGATCAGGGAGGTTAACAAATGGCTCAACATCTGGTGTAGGAAGGAGGGGTTTGGGTTCATGGAGAACTGGTCTGATTTCTCTGTAGGCTATAAGCTTTATTGTAGGGATGGAATGCACCTCAGTGGGGAAGGTGCAGCTGTTTTGGGGGAGAATATGGCTAGAATTTTGGAGAAGTGTTTAAACTAGAAACTGGGGCGGGGGAAGTCAATTACATTATAGGAGGGGAAGATAGTGCAGAGAGAGCCGGGGGTGAGGTAATCAAACTGGGGGAGGACTCTATATATACTAATGCCAGAAATCTGACTAACAAAACAGGTGAAATGGAATTAGTGATATGTGAGGAGGACTATGACATAGTGTGAAGAACTGAGACACGACTGGATGATTGCCATGACCGGGCAGTTAGAAAGGATTGTTACAGGTTGCAGTCTGTTTAGAAAGGAGATGGGGTCTTCCTTCATGTAAAATCCTTTCTAAAGCCCACACTCCGGAAAGATATAAGTGAGGAAAATAAACATGTGGAGTCACAGTGGATAGAAATAGATGGAGGCAAACACAATAATAAAATACTAATAGGAGTTTGTTATAAGCCACGTCATACACAAGAGTCCACAAAAAATCTACTACTAAGGGAGATAGAGGAGGTGGCAAATCATAATGAGGTGGTTATTATGGGAGACTTCAACTACCCAGATATAGACTGCAAAACTTAAACCTGTAAATCTCATAAAGGAGACAACACATACCTCAGATATAACAGCGCCAGATAATGAAGGGGCCTAGACATATATAGTACGACTCCTACACTGACCAAAGCAAAAGCCCCCCAAAATAATAAAAAAAAAAACCTCACATATAGTATGTAGCCAAAGTCTTTTTTTGATAATAATAATAAACAAAGTAAAAACAAAAGGGAGGAGGTGGCTGTAGGACCCCCTCACCCCAAAACCCCTGGTAGTGGAGACCACACTGAAGCGACTCAGGTTGTCAGCCCAATATAATAATAGTATGAATACCCACAGATAATACATGTACATGTAGCCAAAATAATACACAATAGTACATGATAAAACTGTTATTATATATAAAGACAGCATACATGCAATGTATGGGAACCAATAACAAGCCGGAACAATGTCCGGTCACCAAAATACACGCAATGGCGTGATGGTGGGTCCACAGAGTGAGGCCAAAGAGTGTATGCATAAGCTACATGAGACAACAAAATATGGGCGAAAATAACAATGATCAGTTACCCATGATGAGCGGTGCACCCGAGGCTGTCAGTGTGCTAATGCCCCCAACGCACGTTTCGCCAGCCTACTGGCTTCGTCCTGACAAACATAGTAACATAGTACATAAGGCCGAAAAAAGACATTTGTCCATCCAGTTCGGCCTGTTATCCTGAAAGTTGATCCAGAGGAAGGCAAAAATAAACTGTGAGGTAGAAGCCAATTTTCCCCACTTTAGGGGAATAAAAAATTCCTTCCCGACTCCAATCAGGCAATCAGAATAACTCCCTGGATCAGCGACCCCTCTCTAGTAGCTATAGCCTGTAATATTATTACACTCCAGAAATACATCCAGTCCCCTCTTGAATTCCTTTATTGTACTCACCATCACCACCTCCTCAGTCAGAGAGCTCCATAGTCTCACTGCTCTTACCGTAAAGAATCCTTTTCTATGTTTCTGTACAAACCTTCTTTCCTCCAGACGCAGAGGATGTCCCCTCGTCACAGTCACAGTCCTGGGGATAAATAGCTGATGGGAGAGATCTCTGTACTGACCCCTAATATATTTATACATATTAATTAGATCTCCCCTCAGTCGTCTTTTTTCTAAAGTGAATAACCCTAATTTTGATAATCTTTCAGGGTACTGTAGTTGCCCAATTCCTGTTATTACTTTAGTTGCCCTCCTCTGGACCTTCTCCAGCTCTGCTATGTCTGCCTTGTTCATAGGAGCCCAGAACTGTACACAGTACTTCATGTGTGGTCTGACTAATGATTTGTAAAGGGGTAGCACTATGTTCTTATCACGGGCATCTATGCCCCTTTTGATGCAACCCATTATCTTATTGGCTTTGGAAGCAGCTGCCTGACACTGGTTTTTGCAGCTAAGTTTGCTGTTTATTAAAATTCCTAGATCCTGGGGGGCGTGGCTTGGCTGCCGAGTGTAATTGACGCATGATTCAGCAACTCCTGCACAGCAGCGACTTATACCAAGCATTCTACCCCTATTTCCACCTAGATCACCATGTCAAAAGCCTACCTAGCCTCCGGACAAGATGGGTAAACCAAAAAGACTACTTATGACAGTGACACAAAAACAAAAGTTTTAGATTTTAGAAAAACTGACTTTTCTAAAATTAGATTACTGGTATACGAGTCCCTATCAGACTGGAACAGTTTCATTGGAGTCCAGGAGAAATGGGACTACTTAAAAGTGACACTATTGAAGGCAACAGAAAATTGCATTAGGCTTGTCAGTAAAAGCAAAAAAAGGAAGAGACCACTGTGGTACTCAGCAGAAGTGGCCAAAATCATTAAAAACAAAAAGATAGCATTTAGGAATTACAAAAAAAACAAAACGAGGATGACAGACAAATTTATAAGATTAGGCTGAGAGAGGCCAAACAAGTTATAAGAGCTTCTAAAGCACAAGCACAGAAAAGAAATTAGCTCAGTCAGTAAAAAAAGGCGATAAGACATTCTTCAGATACAAAAATGAAAAAAGGAAACTAAGACAAGGAATTACCAAATTAAAAACAAAAGAAGGAAGGTATATGGAAGAAGATAAAGAACTAGCTGACTGCCTCAATGAATACTTCTGTTCAGTTTTTACAAAGGAAAATGAGGGAAAAGGACCTCAGTTAGGAAAGAAGACAAATTAATCTTTTAATGCATGTGTCTTTACAGAGGAAGACGTTCTAAGTCAGCTGTCTAAAATTAATACAAATAAGTCACAGGGGCCTGATGGGATACACCCAAAGCTATTAAAAGAGCTCAGCGGTGAAATAGCAAAACCATTAACAGATTTATTTAACCAATCACTGGCAACAGGAGTCGTCCCAGAAGATTGGAAATTAGCAAATGTTGTGCTCATTCACAAGAAAGGTAGTAGGGGGGAATTGGGCAACTATAGGCCAGTAAGCCTGACATCAATAGTGGGGAAATTAATGGAAACCATACTTAAGGAGAGGATTGAGGAACATCTAAAATTCCATGGATTGAAAGATAAAAAAACAGCATGGGTTTACTTCAGGGAGATCATGTCAAACTAATCTTATTGATTTTTTTGATTGGGTGACTAAAATAATAGATGGAGGAGGTGCAGTAGACATCGCTTATCTAGACTTTAGTAAGGCTTTTGATACTGTCCCATTGGCTTATCAATAAATTAGAGTCTTTGGGCTTGGACTCCCATATTGTTGAATGGATTAGGCAGTGGCTGAGCTGAGGGACAGGCAACAGAGGGTTGTAGTCAATGGAGTATATTCAGACCATGGTCTTGTTACCAGTGGGGTACCTCAGGGATTTGTTCTGGGACCCATATTGTTTAATATCTTTATCAGCGAAATTGCAGAAGGCCTCAATGGAAAGGTGTGTTTTTTTGCTGATGACACAAAGATTTGTAACAGGGTTGATGTTCCTGGAGGGATACACCAAATGGAAAAGGATTTAGGAAAACTAGAGTAATGGTCAAAAATCTGGCAACTAAAATGTAATGTTGATAAGTGCAAGATAATGCACCTGGGACGTAAAAACCCAAGAGCAGAATATAAAATCAGTGATACAGTCCTAACCTCAGTATCTGAGGAATGGGATTTAGGGGTCATTATTTCAGAAGACTTAAAGGTAGGCAGACAATGTCATAGAGCAGCAGGAAATGCTAGCAGAATGCTTGGGTGTATAGGGAGAGGCATTATCAGTAGAAAGAGGGAGGTGTTCATGCCGCTCTACAGAGCACTAGTGAGACCTCATTTGGAGTATTGTGCTCAGTACTGGAGACCATATCTCCAGAAGGATATTGATACTTTGGAGAGAGTTCAGAGAAGAGCTACTAAACTAGTACATGGATTGCAGGATAAAACTTACCAGGAAAGATTAAAGGGCCTTAACATGTATAGCTTGGAAGAAAGACGAGACTGAGGGGATATGTTAGAAACTTTTAAATACATAAAGGGAATCAACAAGGTAAAAGAGGAGAGAATATTTAAAAGAAGAAAAACTGCTACAAGAGGACATAGTTTTAAATTAGAGTGGCAAAGGTTTAAAAGTAATATCAGGAAGTATTACTTTACTGAGAGAGTAGTGGATGCATGGAATAGCCTTCCTGCAGAAGCGGTAGCTGCAAATACAGTGAAGGAGTTTAAGCATGCATAGGATAGGCATAAGGCCATCCTTCATATAAGATAGGGTCAGGGGCTATTCATAGTATTCAGTATATTGGGCAGACTAGATGGGCCAAATGGTTCTTATCTGCCAACACATTCTATGTTTCAGGATACATTTTCTGTAGTTATTAGTAAAACACAAAAACCGCATCAGAGCTTTCTGATTCTCCGGCTGATCCCATTCCAGTACTGCACAGACCTTTTCAGGATCCATGTGAAAACCTGAGGCAGAAAGTAACCCAGAAACTGCAGCTCCTGGACAGCAAACACACATTTCTCCAACTTAGCATACAATTTATTCTCCAGAAGGATCGAGAATACCTGTCTTAAATGATCCTGATGAGTCTCCATATTGGGTCAGTAAATTAGTATTCCATCGAGGTAAATAACAACAAACCTCCACACCAAATGATGAAAAATGTTATTGATAAAGTGCTGGAAGACTGCCGGGGCATTAGTCAAACCAAAGGGCATGACCAGGCTCTCGAAGTGGCCCTCAGGGGTATTGAAGGCCGTCTTCCATTCATTCCCTTCGCTGATTCTTTTTAGAATATAAGCCCTTAGAAAACATCTTGACTCCAACAATCTGATCAAATAAATCTGGGAACAAGGGAAGAGGATAAGGATCACGAACAGTAATGAGATTCAGTTCCCGGAAATCTAGACATGGTCTAAGGGTCCAGTCTTTTTTTTTTTAACAAAAAAGAAGCCAGCTGCCATAGGTGACTTAGATGGCCTAATAAGCACTTTTGTCAAACTATCGTCAATATACTCCCGCATAGCTACTCATTTGGGTTGGGAAAGATTATATAGCTGAGATTTGGGCAATTTAACTCCGGGAAAAAGATTGATCATACTCTCTGTGAGGGGCAACTCCTGATCTCCACCCTCAGAGAAAACTTCAGCAAAATCAGAAAGAAACAAAGGTAGCCCCTTAGTGGAAACCACAGAAATAGATGCGCCGAGACAGTTGTCCATACAAAAATCACTCCAATTACTGATTTGTCTAGCTTGCAAATCAATGGTAGGGTTATGTTTGATCAATCATGGTAAACCAAGTACCAGAGGAGCAGGCAAACCTTTCAGAACAAAACAAGAAATGGAGTCAACATGAGAATCACCCACTCTCAAATGAATATCCTGCACAATATGAGTTAGATACTTTAGCGAGAGAGGAGCGGAATCAATAGCAAATACTGATATCCCTTTGCTTAATGTGCTTGTTATAAAACGATGACTCTGAACAAATTGATAATCAACGAGGTTAACCCCTGCACCACTGTCCACAAATACTTCTAACTCAATATTTTCAGAGTCTAGCGCCACCATGGCAGGCAGGAGAAATCGAGTACTGCAGGTAGAATACAAATATACCTTTTCTGACTCCCCATTTTATGCTACCAAGGGTAATGGAACTCGTTTTATTGGAAATAAACCCTTTTTTTTTTTTCACTTTGAGGCTTCCTAAAAGGACACACATTAATGAAATGTTGTTCTTTACCACAGAAGAAACAGAATCTTCTCTGACCTCTATAGTTCCTATTAACAGGGCAAGAAGAGACCTGACCTAACTGCATAGGTTCATCTTCAGGCACTGGTTCAAGTGTCACTGTGCCCCGAGGGATAGGAGGAACAGTTTTCCCACATGATAGTGCATCCTGGTTGAAGGGAATCTTGCACCTCTCCCTCAGGAGTCTATCAATCAGTACGGCTAGGGACATGGCCGCTTCCAAAGAATCAGGGTTTTAATTAAATGTAAGGGTGTCTTTTAGTCTCTCAGACAGCCCGAGACAGAACTGACTAAGGAGAGCTGGGTTATTTCACTCCGAGTCAGTCGCCCATCTTCTAAATTCAGCACAATATGACTCAGCAGAATGTTTTCCCTGACTCAAGCTATGCAGCTTAGATTCAGCCAGAGAGACCCGGTCTGAATCATCATAAATTATACCCAGGGCTCTGAAAAATTAATCCACTGATCGGAGGGACTGAGAACCAATCGGTAGAGAAAAGGCCCAAGACTGATCATCACCTTTTAGCAGAGAAATGATAATCCCCACTCTTTGATTTTCGTCTCCAGATGAGATCGGACATAGACGAAGATACAATCTACAAGATTCCCTGAACCGAACAAAGTTATCACTTCCCCTAGAAAATTTATCTGGGAGAGCGACCTTAGGTTCAAGGCTGGCCTGGTTCCCACCAGCGGAGCCAGACGCCAGGAATCTCTGACACAGTACAACAGAATTACAGAGGTAAGCTAGCTCCCAAGATAATTCCTGCATGCAATCCACCAGTGCATCAACAGCTTCCATTTTGCAAAGAGCAAGGGAAAAAAAATGACTGTATGGGCGGTTTATAATTTCCCGGTAGGTGAGGGAAGGAAAGCAAACCAAATACAACAAAAGCAACAAAACACCAGGCTAGGCCCCAAGGCTAGGGAACAGGGAAAGGTCACCACTTGTCAATCCCTGAGCCTTTCCCTGACTGCTGACAACATAAGCAAATCCTTTAGGTGGAAGTGCTCATGCGCTGGAACCTAAGCCTAGCTTAAACTGAAACAAACCCTCAGCTAGGGAGCTGGAGATAAGACGACCGGTTCCTAGTGCTATGTGCTGGAACAAGTGTCTTCCTGAGGCCTAGCCAGAACACACAACAAAAGGGAGCAGTAGGACTTAGCTTAAGACGGACGGGAGCAGGAGATCCACCAAACACCAGCTGAGAACTCCAGAAGCAAATATAAACAGCAAGAACTATAGTGAGAGGTGGGTATAAATAGCACCACTAAACAGCTAATGAGTAGAACCTGTGGGGAGGTGGGATCCTGCCCGAAACCACAACAAAGAAAAAAAGAACAAACTGTCAGATAGACTCACGTGCAGCAAGTCTGTCAGATCTTCTCAGGCCTCTCACAGGGCAGGGTGTGACACTGACATTCAGCATAAACCATTCCTTTTTTTCCAAAAAGGAGGACCATTCTTTGTAGTCTAACTTGTTTATTGGTCAACAGTTCGTTTGATTGATTGGTAAAACAGGAGTATTTGATTGGTAAAACTATAAGAATACAAATAGCATGTATAAGTATAAAGTATAGATAGCATGTACTATAACATTAACAGTCATCAGTGAAGGCACGTGGTAAAATTGCTGCCTATACATAGGATAACATGGCTAGTTAACAGTACTAACAACTTCCCTGAGTAACAATTACAACTAGCTGAACAGCTCTGCATAACATAATATCCCTGAAACAAAGGTAGATCTCTCACCAGATATGATATTACAAGAATGGTGGATTTTGAGAAGGAGATATGCAGATGGACAGCTCTGCTGATGTACCCTGGAGACTGGAGACTTCTCTTTCCCAGAATGCTTTTAACTCCCACAATGCTTTCCACCACCGCTCTTTGAATCCAGAGGGGAGACAAACCAGGCTGGTGTAGTGAGCTGCATCTATATTTATTTATATAAGGAGATATATAATGCGAGTTTGACCGCGACGCGTGGTTGATTAAGTGTGTGACTTAAGATTAAGTGACTTTAGATTCAGGGACTTCAGTGGGGGACTGTAATTAGCCAGTTTCTTAGTACTACATTATATTGTATTTTTTACTTTGCTGGTGTAATCCCCATTTAGTATGTGTTGCACAATTGACAACGCAGTCCAGTGTACATCTTGCATGATGTATACAGTCCTGGAACAGGAGTTCAAGGGTGCATATCTTTGTTCAAGATGTGAGCAAATTACCCGTTTGGAATCGCTAATCGAGTCTCTAAATGGGCAAGTTGCAACACTGAGAGGCATTGACAATTTGCAAAAGAGTTTGCTTCTCACCGAGCAAGCACTCTTTGGGGTAGATGAGGGGGAGGGTGACAGAGAGGAGGCTGAGGAAAGTGAGGTAGCTAGCTGGGTAACAGTTAGAAAGCGGGGTAGAGGGAAGAGTGCCAGGGAGGCTAGCCCTGATCTGACACACCCCAACAAGTTTGCACGTTTGGCAGATGAGGGGGATGTCAGTCCAGGGATGGCACTGCCGCATCCAGACACTTCCTCTGCCAGTCAGGAGAATGCCAGCTCCGGTAAGCATGGGACCAGGAGAGCAGGGCAGGCCAGACAGGTGCTGGTAGTGGGAGACTCAATTATTAGGGGAACAGATAGGGAAATCTGTCACAAAGACCGTGATCGCCGAACAGTGTGCTGTCTTCCTGGCGCCAGAGTTCGACACATCGTGGATCGGGTTGACAGATTACTGGGAAGGGCTGGAGAAGATCCAGCGGTCATGGTCCATATCGGAACCAATGACAAAGTTAGGGGTAGGTGGAGAGTCCTTAAAAATGATTTCAGGGATTTAGGTCAAAAGCTGAGGGCAAGGACCTCAAAGGTAGTATTTTCCGAAATACTACCTGTACCACGGGCCACACAAGAGAGGCAGCGGGAGATTAGGGAAATTAACAAGTGGCTCAAGAACTGGTGTAGGAAGGAAGGGTTTGGGTTCCTGGAGAACTGGGCCGACTTCTCTATCGGCTACAGGCTCTATCGTAGGGACGGGCTGCACCTCAATGGGGAAGGGGCAGCTGTGTTGGGGAAGAAGATGGCTAGAAGGTTGGAGGAGTGTTTAAACTAGGGACTGGGGGGGAGGGTAATTATGTATAGAATGGCAAGATAGTGCAGATAGAGACCGGGGCAAGGTAGTGGGACTGGGGAGGAATGGAAGGAGGGACTAGAACAGTTCAGAAGGAAAGGTGTAGAGTAAAAAATATACATAAACCTCTCAAATGTATGTATACTAATGCCAGAAGCCTGACTAATAAAACTGGTGAACTGGAATTAGTGATGTGAGAGGAGGACTATGACATAGTGGGAATAACTGAGACATGGCTGGATGATAGCTATGACATAGTGGGAATAACTGAGACATGGCTGGATGATAGCTATGACATAGTGGGAATAACTGAGACATGGCTGGATGATAGCTATGACTGGGCAGTTAATGTACAGGGTTACAGCCTGTTTAGAAAGGATCGTCAAAACCGGAGAGGGGGGAGGGGTCTGCCTTTATGTAAAGTCCTGTCTAAAGCCCACACTCCGGGAAGATATAAGTGAGGGACATGGACATGTGGAGTCACTGTGAGTAGAGATACATGGCGCTAAAAACAATAATAAATTACTAATAGGAGTTTACTATAAACCACCTAATATACCAGAGTCCACAGAAAATCTACTACTAAACGAGATAGACGAGACGGCAAATCATAATGAGGTGGTTATTATGGGGGACTTTAACTACCCAGATATAGACTGGGAAACTGAAACTTGTATATCTCATAAAGGAAACAGGTTCTTGGCAATAACCAAAGACAATCACCTCTCCCAACTGGTTCAGGACCCGACTAGAGGGGGGCCATAGGCCTAACTAAATGGGATAAAGTCCTCACAAATAAAAATACAGCCACAAAATGGGATATCTTTAAAAGCATCCTAAAATCTCATTGTGATAGGTACATACCGTATGGGAATAAAAGGTTAAGGAACAAAAAGAAACCAATGTGGATAAACAGAACTGTAAAGAAAGCAATAAATGACAAAAAGAAAGCATATAAAACATTAAAACAGGAGGGGAGCACGGAAGCACTGAAAAACTATAAGGAAAAAAATGGAATATGTAAAAAACAAATAAAAGCGGCCAAACTAGAGACTGAGAGATTAATTGCCAAAGAGAGTAAAACTAACCCTAAAATGTTCTTCAATTATATACATGCTAAAAAGTATAAATCTGAAGGTGTCGGCCCGTTAAAGAGTAATGAGGGGGGAGTCGCAGAGAGCGACGAGGAGAAAGCAAAGCTGTTAAATATTTTTTTCTCCAATGTATTCACTGAGGAAAATAAACTGTCAGATGACATGCCGAATGTTGAAATAAATTCCCCATTAAAAGTGTCCTGTCTGACCCAGGAAGAAGTACAACAGCGACTTAAAAAGATTAAAATAGACAAATCGCCAGGACCGGATGACATACACCCCCGTATCCTAAGGGAATTAAGTAATGTCATAGCCAGACCCTTATTTCTGATATTTGCAGATTCTATATTGACAGGGAATGTCCCACAGGATTGGCGCATGGCAAATGTGGTGCCAATATTCAAAAAGGGTCCAAAAACAGAGCCTGGAAACTATAGGCCGGTAAGTTTAACATCTGTTGTGGTTAAACAGTTTGAAGGTTTTCTGAGAGATGCTATGTTAGAGCATCTTAACGGAAATAAGCAAATAACGCCATATCAGCATGGCTTCGTGAGGGATCGGTCATGTCAGACTAATTTAATCAGTTTCTATGAGGAGGTAAGTTCTAGACTTGACAGCGGCGAATCAATGGATGTCGTGTATCTGGACTTCTCCAAAGCATTTGACACTGAACCACATAAAAGGTTAGTATATAAAATGGGAATGCTCGGACTGGGAGAAAACATCTGTATGTGGGTAAGTAACTGGCTCAATGATAGAAAACAGAGGGTGGTTATTAATGGTACACACTCAGAATGGGTCAATGTCACTAGTGGGGTACCTCAGGGGTCAGTATTGGGCCCTATTCTCTTCAATATATTTATTAATGATCTTGTAGAAGGCTTGCATAGTAAAATATCAATTTTCGCAGATGACACTAAACTGTGTAAAGTAATTAACACTGATGAGGACAGTATACTATTACAGAGCGATCTGGATAGATTGGAGGCTTGGGCAGATAAGTGGCAGATGAGGTTTAACACTGACAAATGTAAAGTTATGCACATGGGAAGGAAAAATGCAAGTCACCCGTACTTATTAAATGGTAAAACACTCGGTAACACTGACATGGAAAAGGATCTAGGAATTTTAATAAACAGCAAACTAAGCTGCAAAAACCAGTGTCAGGCAGCTGCTGTGTACAGTGTACAGTTCTGGGCTCCAGTGAACAAAGCAGACATAGCAGAGCTGGAGAGGGTCCAGAGGAGGGCAACTAAAGTAATAACTGGAATGGGGCAACTACAGTACCCTGAAAGATTATCAAAATTAGGGTTATTCACTTTAGAAAAAAGACGACTAAGAGGAGATCTAATTAATATGTATAAATATATCAGGGGTCAGTACAGAGATCTCTCCCATCAGCTATTTATCCCCAGGACTGTGACTGACGAGGGGACATCCTCTGCGTCTGGAGGAAAGAAGGTTTGTACACAAACATAGAAGAGGATTCTTTACGGTAAGAGCAGTGAGACTATGGAGCTCTCTGCCTGAGGAGGTGGTGATGGTGAGTACAATAAAGGAATTCAAGAGGGGCCTGGATGTATTTCTGGAGTGTAATAATATTACAGGCTATTGCTACTAGAGAGAGATCGTTGATCCAGGGATTTATTCTGATTGCCTGATTGGAGTCGGGAAGGAATTTTTATTCCCCTAAAGTAAGGAAAATTGGCTTCTACCTCACAGGTTTTTTTTGCCTTCCTCTGGATCAACTTGCAGGATGACACTTATGATGATGTACTTATGTACTATGTTACCCACAATACAGTAGTCTTTGTAACAAGAAAAACAAAGTGCAATACAACTTAACACCGCTAGATGGTGCTATAACCACACTAATCACTACAGAAATACCAACACTTTTGGCAGAATGAACCAAAATCACTTTCTAACCCTGCTGGGCAGAACAGTGACGTGTATTACCGTAAAAAGAAAAAAAATCTTTGCCGCTCAGAGGTGCTGTTATCTGTTCTAAAGCCATTTTTGCTGTGTATTAGTGGCAAAACCAAAATATATTTGCTGTTTAGCGGTGCAGTTAACGTATATCTTTTAAAGCCTTTTGTGGCCTGTATTACTGTAAAAATAAAATATATATTTGCCGGTCAGCGGTGCAGTTATGTTTTAAAGCAATCTTTTGCTTGGTATTAGTGGCAAAACTGAAATATATTTTCAGTTAAATATATTTTGCTGTTTAGCGGTGCAGTTACCATATATCTTTTAAAGCCTTTTCTGGCATGTATTACTATAAAAAGACAAAATATATTTGCCGCTCAGCTGTTCAGTTATCTGTGGTAAAGCCTTTTGCAATGTGTATTAGCCGGAAAAAGAAAATATATATTTGCCGTTCAGCGGTCCAGTTATCTGTGGTAAAGCCTTTTGCAATGTGTATTAGCCGGAAAAAGAAAATATATATTTGCCGTTCAGCGGTACAGTTATCTGTTGTAAAGCCTTTTGTGAGGTGTATTAGCGGAAAAAGAAAAAAATACATTTGCCGATCAGCAGTGCGCTTATCTGTGGTAAAGCATTCTGTGACGTGTATTAGCGGAAAAACAAAAAATACATTTGCCGATCAGCAGTGCGCTTATCTGTGGTAAAGCATTCTGTGACGTGTATTAGCGGAAAAACAAAAAATACATTTGCCACTCAACGGTCAAGTTATTTGTGGTAAAGTCTTTTGTGACGTGTATTAGCTGAAAAAGAAAAAATATATTTGCCAGTCTGCCGTGCAGTTATCTGTTGTAAAGCCAATTTTGCCATGTATTAGTGGCAAACCAAAAATATATTTGCCATTCAGCGTTGCACTTATATGTTGAAAAGCCGTATGTAGTGTAAAAGTGGAAATAAATTAGGGCCTGTTTGCCGTTCAGCGGTGCAGTTACATATTCGATAGGCCGGTCTGCCGTGTACTAGTGGCAAAAGAATAATATATTCACCGTTCAGCGGTGGAACTCACAAAGGAGAGGAACTGCTCCATGTCCTTTAGCAAGAAATAAAATCCTGGCTTTTTCCGCCACAACTCAAAATCAGAAAAATGGTGACCGACAATGTGAAAAACATGGTGTCGGTGCTGCATGAAAGAGGGCTGAGCCATGTGCCCTGAATTGCACACGTATTCAATCTGGTTGTCAATAGAGATGTCGCGAACATAAAATTTTCCGTTTGCGAACGGCGAACGCGGATATCTGCAAATGTTCGCGAACCGGGCGAACCGCCATTGACTTCAATAGGCAGGCGAATTTTAAAACCCACAGCGACTCTTTCTAGCCATAGTAGTGATGGAAAAGTTGTTTCAAAGGGACTAACACCTGGACTGTGGTATGCCGAAAGGGGGATCCATGGCAAAACTCCCATGGAAAATTACATAGTTGACGCAGAGTTGGATTTTAATCCATAAAGGGCATGAATCACCTAACAATCCTATTTTTTTTTTTAACAACATCCAGTGTGTGTATACGATCAGGTATGATGTATCGATCAGGTAGTGTAAGGGTTACGCCCGCTTCACAGACAGTGACAGACCAAACTCCCCTTTTAATGCACCGCAAACAACCGCAAATAGTCCATTTGCCCAACCGCAAACTTCCTATTTGCACAAGGTTGGATACCAAGCTAGCCATGTCCCGTTGATGTCATTGAAGGTTTCTTCCTCCACCCAGCCACGTACAACACCAAGGGTCCCCGAAAGGTGAATTGAATTGATTTTTCGAAACGGGGAGATGGTTAAAAGAACGCTGGCTCCCTCCCTTTTGTTTGAATCCACATCACGGTCACTGCGTATGCGCCGTGCAATTTACTGTCATACCCGATATGAGTGGTATTTTCTGTAGTACTAGGGCCTAGATGCGCAAAGGTTCCCAAATTCCTTTTAGGAGGGCATTTTTAGACATTTGGATCCCAGACTTCTTCTCACGCTTTAGGGCCCCTAAAAAGCCAGGGCAGTATAAATACCCCATTTTGGAAAGAAGACACCCCAAGGTATTCAATGAGGGGCATGGCGAGTTCATAGAAATAATTTTTTTGGGCATAAGTTTGCGGAAATTGATTTTTTTTAGTTTTTTCTCACAAAGTCTCAATTTCCGCTAACTTGGGACAAAAATTTTAATCTTTCATGGACTCAATATGCCCCTCAGCGAATACCTTGGGGTGTCTTCTTTCCAAAATGGTGTCATTTGTGGGGTGTTTGTACTGTCCTGGCATTTGAGGGTCTCCGCAATCATTACATGTATGGCCAGCATTAGGAGTTTCTGCTATTCTCCTTATATTGAGCATACATGTAATGAGATTTTTTTTTCCGTTCAGCCTCTGGGCTGAAAGAAAAAAATGAACGGCACAGATTTCTTCATTCGCATCGATCAATGTGGATGAAAAAATCTCTGCCCAAAAGAAAAAAGGAGGGGAAAGGCATCTGCCAGGACATAGGAGCTCCGCCCAACATCCATACCCACTTAGCTCGTATGCCCTGGCAAACCCGATTTCTCCATTCACATCAATCGATGTGGATGAATAAATCATTGCCGGGATTTTTTTATTTTATTTTTTATATATATATATATATATATATATATACAAAGTGTTTGCCAAAGCATATGAACACCGCCTTTCTGACTTCCGGTAATTTGGTAACATTTCCGCCACTTTCTGCTTATACCGGGGGTCTAGTAGCGTGGCCACTCAGTACAGGTCGTTCTCCTTCATCCTTTTTATACAAGGGTCCCTCAACAGACATGACAGCATGAAAGACCCCATTTGCACAAGGTTTGATGGCGAGCTACTCAATTCTCGTTCCTCCTCCTCACTGATGTCATTGACGGTCTGTTCCTCCCCCCCCCAGCCACGTACAACACCACGGGTCCCAGATAGGTGACAACAACAAGCACCCTGGGATGCCTGCTGTGGTTGGTCTTCCTCCTCCTCAAAGCCACATTCCTCCTCTGACTCCTATTCCTCATACTCCTCTTGCAGCGTTGCCGCAGGTCCGGCAAGCGATGATGACAAGGCTGTTTCTGGTGGTGATGGTGACCACAACTCTTCCTCTTCACGCTCATCTACAGCCTGATCCAGCACTCTTCGCAGGGCACGCTCCAGGAAGAAAACAAATGGGATGAGGTCGCTGATGGTGCCTTCGGTGCAACTGACTAGGTTTGTCACCTCCTCAAAAGGACGCATGAGGAAAACTCTAACTCCTATTCCCTATCAGATCTGAAAGCCAAACTCGATTATAACCATACAAATACCTCCCCTCTACTTTTCCTAAAATCATATATGCAACAAAATATAAATGATAAAGATTTCTCCCGTTCACCAGTCTGGTTAGAGAACCTTTTAGATAGTGCACAATATCCGACCAAAATAATCTCCCAGCTATACGAGAAACTAAGAATGCCAAATGCTAACTTTACCCCAGCGTACATTAGACTTTGGGAAAGAGATCTAAACAAAACGTTCTCCAGACAAGACATAGATAAGATACTGATATCCCCGCACAGAGCTTCAAGATGTGTTAGAATTCAAGAAAATTGCTTTAAAGTAATGACTAGGTGGTATAAAACTCCGGACAAAACATGTCTATACTCTACATCAGCATCCGACACATGTTGGAGGTGTTTAAAAGCCAGGGGTTCTTTCATACATATTTGGTGGGAATGTCCTCCCTTAAAGGAATGGTGGGAAAAGATATTTAAGTTATGTAACGAAGTGTGCTCTTCTTCCCTGGCTCCTCGACCAGAGATAGCTTTGTTAAATTTATTTCCTACAGCCACTAAAACCTTAAACATAGGCTTATTTAAACAATTGATTAATGCAGCCAGATTTTTGATCCCACTCAATTGGCTGTCACCAGAAGTCCCATCGATCGACAAATGGTGTTCTAGAGTGGACCAGATATATAGGCTGGAGGAAATATCCAACTGGGAATGTAGATCTATTCATAAATTTAGATCCATCTGGCTGGCCTGGGAAACTTATAGAGGTTTCAAGAAGAATTAGATACGGGTCGCTCAGTGGTAGAGGGATTCTCTCATTTCTCTCATTTCTCTCATTTCTCACATTTCCTTCCACTTTCGATAACATAAACACAATCACACCTTTACGTGGGAAAGATGGTGTTTGACTAAGGAAGCGGGTCCAGGGCTGAGACTCTTCTCTTGGAATATGGTCCTTTAACCAGAATAGTAGTTACTAGTTACTTATTATTGTAATATTATTATTAGAATAATACTAATAATAGAACAAAAGTCGTAAGGTCTAATATGTATCTTGTGATCTAAATACATCATAAAGTTGGTGATCTGTAATTCTCTTTTGTGTTTTTACGTGGTGTATGGAGACATGTCATTACTCTCCTACACACTTCTGTTATTTGTACTCTTGCTTTTACAAATAAAACTTTTTTTTGAAAAAAAAAAAAAAAAAAAGGACGCATGAGCCTACAGGCATTGAGCATGAGCGTCCAGTAACGTGGCAAAAAAATTCCCAGCTCCGCAGAGGCTGTCCTAGCACCTAGGACATACAAATACTCGTTGACGGCTTTTTCTTGTTGGAGCAGGCGGTCGAACATTAGGAGTGTTGAATTCCAACGTGTCGGGCTGTCGCAAATCAAGCGCCTCACTGGCATGTTGTTTCGCCGCTGAATGTCTGAAAAGTGCGCCATGGCCGTGTAGGAACGCCTGAAATGGCCACACACCTTCCTGGCCTGCTTGAGGACGTCCTGTAAGCCTGGGTACTTAGACACAAAGCGTTGTACGATGAGATTCAACACATGTGCCATGCACGGCACATGTGACAACTTGCCCAAATTCAATGCCGCAAACAAATTGCTTCCATTGTCACACACCACTTTGCCGATCTGCTGTTGGTGCGGGGTCAGCCACTGATCCACCTGTGCATTCATGGCGGACAGGATTGCTTGTCCGGTGTGGCTCTCTGCTTTCAGGCAAGTCAACCCCAAGACAGCGTGACACTGTCGTATCCGGGATGTGGAATAGCCCCTGGGGAGCTGGGGGGATTCAGTTGATGTGCAGCCAGACGCCGCAGCAGAAGAGGACTCAGTCGAGGAGGTTATGGAAGAGGATGGAGTAGGAGGAGTAGAGGAGGTGGCAGTAGGCCTGCCTGCAAGTCGTGGCGGTGTCACCAACTCCGCTGCAGAGCCACGCATTCCTTTGCTTGGCAGCCGTCATCAGGTTGACCCAATGCACAGTGTAGGTGATATATCTGCCCTGACCCTGCTTTGCAGACCAGGTATCAGTGGTCAGATGGACCCTTGCCCCAACACTGTATGCCAGAAATGCCATGACTTCCTTTTCAATCACTGAGTAGAGGTTTGGGATTGCCTAATTTGAAAAAAAAAATTGGCTGGGTACCTTCCACTGTCCCAATAGCGAATATTTTTTTGAAGGCCTCAGACTCAACCAGCTGGTATGGTAAAAGCTGGCAGGCTAAGAGTTCCGTCAAGCCAGATGTCAGACGCCGGGCAAGGGGGTGACTCTGTGACATTGGCTTCTTACGCTCAAACATTTCCTTTACAGACACCTGACTGTGGGCAGATGAGATGGAACTGCTGAAGGTGAGAGGCGGAGTGGCGGGTGGTTGAGAGGGGGCAAGGAGGACAGCAGTGGTTGACGTGGCTGAAGATGCTGGACCAGGAGGAGGATGGTGGCTTTGAGCTTGTGTGCTGCTTCTACTCGTCATCATGTGTTGATTCCATAAGCGATTGTGATGTGCGATCATGTGCCTTCGCAAAGCAGTTGAACCGAGGTGGGTGTTGGATTTCCCACGACTCAGTTTCTTTTGGCACAGGTTTCAAATGGCATCGCTGTTGTCATAGGCAGACACACAAAAAAAATGCCACACTGCTGAGCTTTGCAATGACGGCATTCTGGTGGTGGCAACAGCATGCATTGTTTGGCGTGCTGTCTGGCTGACCCCGGGTGCCGATACATGCTGTCTGACTGTGCCACTAGCTCCTTGCGACGACCTCCCCCTGCTTCCAACTCATCTCCTCCTTCTCTCTGTCTCCCCTTCTGAACTTTCCCCCTCTTCTTCTTATCTTCGAGCAGGCACCCACGTGGCATCCACGGACACATCGTCATCATCAACCACTTCACTTGTATCTGACACCTCAGCAAAGGAAGCAGCAGCGGGTACAACATCATCATCATCATCACACTGTACTTCTATGTGAGTAATGCTGCCTGACTGAGACATATCCCTGTTATCTACATCCCCTGGCAATAATGGTTGCGCATCACTAATTTCATCCAACTGATGTGTAAATAACTCCTCTGAGGAATCAAGTGAAGCGGCTGTGGTGGCTGTGGTGGTAGTGGTGGTGGTGGTGGCGGGCGGGAGAGTGGTAACTTGAGAGCAGGTGACCAAAGCTGAGCTGAAGGAGGATGGTGCGTTAAGGTTCTTAGCTGAAGCTGTTGAAGATTGGGTGACATTTGTAAGCCAGTCAACTATTTTCTCCGAATTTTTTGTGTTCAGGGTACGTGGCCTCTGAACACTGGGCATTATTCCAGGGCCAGTGGAAATCACAGCACCACGACCACGACGGCCCCTGCGGGGTGGCCTGCCTCTGCCTGTAATTTTTTTTTAGATAAGTGGTACTATGCGTGCAAGGTACTGTGCCACCCTATATAAGTGGTGGGCAGTGGGCACAGTACAGTCTGTGTGGACCTGACACACACGGGCTTGCAAATGTGATTATATCACAGAAAATTATTAAATAGATATTTTTTTTATCTGCAAGATATTTGAGTGAATAACACCCTGTAACAGTATGAGTGGAGGCCTAGCCAGTGGCCACAATACAGTCTGTGTGGGCGCCTGACACACACGGGCTTGCAAATGTAATTATGTCACAGAAAAATATTAAATAGAATTTTTTTTTTATCTGCAAGGTATTTTCTGTCACTCCCTGTATGAATGGTGTGCATGTGCTGACTGTGACTGAGCCTGCAGCCTCTCACACACGGGAAACCAGGCAACTGCAATATATATATATATATATATATATATAAAAGAAAAAAAAAAGCACACTGATGTACCAGCCCTGAAAAGGGCTTTTTGGGGTGCTGTCAGGACGCTGTCCTTACAGCAGATGAGTCTGTGGACACAGAACAATGCCCTAGCTAACGCTTTCCCTATTGAATCAGCAGCAGCAGCACTGTCCCTCCTCTCACTGTGAATTCAGCTTCCGAATGAATCTAAAATGGATGCTGTCCTGGAGGTGGGAGGGTCTAGGAGGGAGGGTCTGCTGCTGATTGGCTGGAATGTGTCTGCTGACTGTGAGGTACAGGGTCAAAGTTTACTCAATGATGATGTATAGGGGGCGGACCGAACATCGCATATGTTCGCTCGCCGCGGCGAACGTGACAAGCCATGTCCCCGGGAACTGTTCACCGTCGAATAGTTAGGGACATCACTAGTTGTCAAGCGGTCCATGAAGTCTTCCATCCTAAAAATGACTAGGAAACTTTGCAACTTTGCAGTGCAGCCACTCTTACACCGCAAAGCACACCCTCCTTGAGCTGCAGCGGCAGAACAGCATCCCCCAACATACTCTGATATGCAACATTTTCACCCGTTAGAATTACACCCTCCATTTGTTGGACCAACTATACGAACAGAGAAAGGCCATTAATGGTTTCTTGATGATCCAAGCGGACAGAAGTACCCTCCTGTGTAACTACGACGTCAGGCAGTGGCAGCTCATGCCATTTGCTCATGCCCTTTGAGGAGGCCACATTATTTGTCAGTTGCCAGGACTACGGAATGAACAACATCATTCCTCTGCTTCATGTCCTTGAACAGATGCTGCTAAATCTGGCTGGTCAGGGGACTAGAGACGTGGCGCCTAGAAAGAGGGCAGCAGAGTTTGATATATTTGTCTGTCAAGATCTCTGTTTACAGTCAATGAATGGGAACATCATTTATTGCAAGGATATGCAAACACCTACCAATGGTGTATTGACCCCCAGAGGTAGGTCATCGGCACAAAGGAGCAGTCATTTTCACAGCTCGTGGTATCCTCCTGGAAGCTTAACCTCTGCATGTCGACAGTCTGCATTGTAAAGCTTGTCTAAAAGAAAAATCCTGCAGTGCACCCCCTTGGAAGAAACTCCAGCACAGGCTACTCTGCTCCTTCAAAAACAATGGACTCTGTACAGCGTAACACTGATGTATAATTTCTCATATACCAGACTGAAAGAGTATTCTGAGCCCACTGAGCTGCCGAGAAGCAGAAGGTTCTTGCCATTGAGGTGGGCTCAGAGCTGAATCTAAAAGCCAAATTTTCCTGTTTACCTGGACTCATAGGAAAGGACAGAGATCCACTGGTTGTGCTCATACAGATTTCATTCAAGCCTCCACTCACCAAGGCAAGCATAGAGGACCAGATTGTGTGGACAGGTTGGTTCTGCGGGAAGTACAAAGAGGACCATCTATTGGTGGTGTTACCAGAGACATTTACTTTACTCCCGCTCTTCCTGTATAACGGCTCTGAGGCACTCACAACTATCGTAGCGACGTGGTTCCAAATAAGCTTAGACTGTTGTTTTGGTAAGCTTGTGATCAGTTCTCAGGACTTTATGTGGCTAGTAGAGATGTGGACCGGGTATGACGTGTCTGTATAGTTTTTTCTCCGTGGGCGTCAAACCTCGCATGGACATTTCTTATGCCATCCACGCAGAGGACTTTAAGACTTTATGGAATAATATTCATAAATCAAAGGACGAGGTCACGTTGGAGGAAGTGGACAATTTATTCCAATGTCTTTATTCGCATTTCTTCAGACACTTTAGAATCCACTTATCATCAATAGTGATGAGCAGCAGGGGTCATATTCGAAATTTGTGATCTTTCGCAAATATTTTGTAGAATATTCATTGAATATTCGCAAATTCGAATATTCTTTATATTCTACTTTTTCTTTTACAAAAAAAATCGCCACATATGCGAATATTACGCGATCAATACAGGCGTGGGTCAAAAACAAATATATAGCAATATAAAATATAGTGCTATATATTCATTTTTTAGAATATTTGTCATTTTTTACGATCTGAAGTCATGATTCCTCCCTGCTTAAGTTACTTAAGCAGGGAGGAATCATGACTTAAGATGGAAAAAAAATGACAAATATTCTAAAAAACGAATATACAGTTATAGAGCAATATAGCTAATATAGTGCTTTATTTGTTTGTAAAAAAAAAAAAAAACTATCTAGCTAATATAGTGCTATAATCTTTTTTTTTAATAATCGTAATTTTTTTCCAATCTGAACTTCGGATGAGAATTTTTTTTTACAGCTATTAGACAAAGAAGATTATAGCACTATATTAACTAAATTGCTCTACACTTGTTTTTTTGAATATTCGCTATATTGCTATATATTCTTGTTTTAGAATATTACGAATATTCTAAAAAAGGAATATATAGCACTATATCGAATATATTAGTTTTTTTGAATATTCATCATATTTTTTTCTAATCTGTACAGTTTTTCCACCTCGGCATACTCCTCCCCGGCAAGCGTCCCTGTCACCATTGGAACGCCTGTGGTTTAGAATATACCATCGGATCTGAGTTTTCACAATCTTACTGAGATCGTGAAAACTCAGATCTGATGTTATATTCTAACCACCTGGCGTTCCCATGGTGACAGGGACGCTTGTTGGGGAGGAGTATGCCGAAGTGGAACAACTTGACAGATTGAAAAAAAAAGACGAATATTCTAGAAAATGAATATATTCTATATAGTGCTATATATTTTTAGAATATTCATATTTTCCCATCTAAAGTCATGATTTCTCCCTGCTTAAGTTGCTTGTGGGCCAATGACTCATTGACCCACAAGCAAGAAGCAGGGAGGAATCATGTGTTCAGATGGAAAAAATGATGAATATTCGCTATAATGAATATATAGCACTATATTCGAAATATTCATGAATTCTCGATGTTGCGATATTCGAGATAAAAATTCGCTATTCGAATATTCGCGCTTAACACTAATCAGCAACCCAGCTCATCAAGGTGACGGCATCTGTGGCATCAGCGCATTGTGAAGGAAAAGTGAAGTTCCTCAGTAAGGACTACCTAATCCGAGTGCTGGGATTCATCACGGAGCTGGCCATCAATAACAACCAGTATTGAACACATGTACGACTCTCATCTCGGACCTTATCCACAATGTTCGGGACCCCCCAAACGTCTTAAATGTCTCAGACATGATCCCTGCAGTGCTTACTACATTTTATACCCCTTCTTACTGATCTGTTACAGCGGCTATGAGACCTGCACATGCTAAGGCTTATTTCTGAAGATTTTCGGGTGTTGCCTGTACCGACTAGTTACCATCCAGCTGTGATTGTGTAGCCTGCACTGTAGGAATGAGCTGGAGTCGGCGTGTTTGCTGGACTGTTCTCATGATCAATATGTATTACCATTGTGGTCACCCCGACACTGGTTGTCAATTCATTCTTGTTGATTAAGGGTATTTTCACACTAGCGTTTTTCTTTTCCGGCACTGAGTTCCGTCAAAAGGGCTCAATGCCGGAAAAGAACTGATCAGGTATATCCCCATGCATTCTGAATGGAGAGTAATCTGTTTAGGATGCATAAGGATGTCTTCCGTTCAGTCATTTTGACTGATCAGGCAAAAGAGAAAAACGTAGCATACGGTTTTATCTCCAGCGAAAAAAAATGAAGACTTGCCTGAATGCATAGGAATGTATTAGTGCCGGATCCGGCAAATGCGCAGACCGAAAAAAAGGTGAAAAAAATAAATGCCGGATCCGTTTTGCCGGATGACACTGGAAAGACTGATCGGTCAAAAAAATGCATTGAAATGCCGGATCAGGCATTTTTAAGACTGATCAGGATCCTGATCAGTCCTACTAATGCCATCACTTAGCATACGTTTTGCCTGATTCGGCAGGCAGTTCCGGAGATGCAACTGCTTGCTGGATCACTCTGCCGCAAGTTTAAAAGTAGCCTAAAGCCTTTTGTTTTTTAAATCTTGTGGTTTTGCCCCTTCTGTGCCTGCTGTGTCCTGTTTGTGAAATAAATGGGGGTTTTTTCTGCCCCGTTTAAAAAAATAAAATAATAAAATAGGCGTGTGATTTGGTCGCCAAAAGCAGGAGTGTGTACAAGACACATAATACAGGTAAATATTCCCTTTACATGTCATCTCTGTTTTGGATCCACTCTTGTTTTTTTTGGGCATTAGCAATACTGATGGAATATTGAGCAAATGCTGACCGAGTGAAGGTGAATGCTCCACAGACAGGATCCGTTTTTGTGGGTTATTGTTCTGACGGATCAGAGGAAGGGCAAAATAATCAGTGACGTCAACACAGACTTACTGCTGACCCCCTCTCCGCTCTGTCGGGGGCTCTACTTGTATCAGTGTTTAATAGAACATGTTCTGTAGACATCTATGTGGAATCAGCTGCCGACGGTGTAAAAGGAGTGCGCTTCTTCTTAGTGCTAACATCGACCTGTAAGGCTGCGTTAATACTTGATGTATTTGGTCAGTTTTGGCCCCGTGACTGCCCAAATAAGTGAAGTGTGCAGTGATTCTAAGAGCGACGCCTGTCAACTGCATGTCATACTGACTCACAGTATTATTTCACTACCAAAGCAGACTCCCTATGCGTGTTACTGCCAGGTACAGTGTTCTACACCACTATGAAGGCTCTCTGCAGCCAGGAAATAGCAGTTTTTTTAACGCAATTTGCCATGAATATATTTGGATCGAACCAAATTTTTCCAAAAAATTTGACGAACAAGCGAATCAATTTTTTTTAAAAAATCACTCATCTCTAGTTACAATTGATGTTACTTAGTACCCTTATGGGCTGGTGCAACTTATAGGGTAAAAAATACAGTAATCCAGAAAATATAGATATCCAGAAAAACTCGCAACTTTCAAAAATGTAATTTTCCTGCTTGTAAGACATAATATCCCCCCCCCAAAAAAAGTTAATAATTAACATTTACCATATGCCACTTTGTGTTAACACAATTTTGTAAGTACCATTTTATTTTTAGAGCTGTGTTAGGGCTTCTTTTATGAGACATGAGTATTTTATTGGGCAAATATGACTTTTTATTGCTTTTTATTTATTTATCTATTTATTTTACTTTTATTTTCTTTAGTTCACTGTGTGGAACAGTGGCAGGATGGGGCACTTTCAGCAAGGCCAGATCTATTTATCGACCTCAGCCAGAGGAGTGTGAAAATCTTCCTGAATCCAGGCTTGTTTCATTTTGACAAAAGTGATGTTGTGAACACAGGCGGTGTTCAACTTGGTCAGTTTGGTCAGTTTGGGTGTCACTACGTCTCCTGTTGTGCTGAAAACCCTCTCCAAGAAGACACTGGAGGCTGGGCAAGAAACAAGATAGAGTGTGCTGTGCCAGTTCTGGTCTCTGTTCCAGTCTGCCTGTCCAGAAATTCATGGGGTCAGGGAACAGGGTATCGGCCAGAGACTGGACAGAGTTTAGGTAAACCTCAACCTGGGAGTTGAGGCGGGAGCTCTCAGCTTCTTGATTGGCATCAGCCTAGCTCGACACATTGAAAAACTGCTCCATCATGTTGAGGCAACTGAAATGGCTGCTGCTGCTTCTACTACTGCTGTGGCTTCCTCTGCTTGTAGAGGTAGAAAGGTGACTCTGCATGTGGCGAAGAGGGGCTTCCCTTTTAGACACATGGGCTTCAAGGGTCTGCTAGTCTAAAGCTGCGGCAAGCTGCGTTCACAGTGTTTCCTGCTAATACAGTAATTTTGCCTCTCTTCAGAGGAAGAAAAACATTCCTCCATTTTGCTTTGATAGCGAGGGTCTAAAAGCTTGGCTACCCAGTAATCATCAGATTGCTTGATGTCAATGATATGCCTGTCACTGCGTAAGCAAGCGAGTCTATGGGTCGACATTTTGGCCAGTGTGCCCAAGGAGCCAGTTCTTTCCAGCTCTGTCCCCCACTGAGACTTTTAGGTTTTGTGGCTGGTTTCAATGTCATTATCATCATCCTCCTCTTTCTTCAGTGGCAATTTCTCATCCTTATCTTCCTCCTCCCTCCTCCTCCATGGGAATTTTTTATTGTGGGTCCCCAACAGCTACAGGGCAGGCAGCAAGATGTGTTAGCATTTCTTCTTACGCCATCGCCCCTTGCATCTATGTCTGTTATATGATAAATATGAGGGAGATGACATCGTTCATGCCACGTTGTCCCTACTGACAATTTTTTTTGTGCACATTAGCTGTGTCTCGGACGAGCTGCCACTGCCTGACTGTGAAACAACACCTTCTTTCTCCTGAGGTGGTCTGGTGCATGACAAAATCATTCACAGCTTTCCACTGCTCGAGTTGAAACATTGTGGATTAAGTGGTGTAGTAGCACACTATTCTGTTGCTGCAAGTCCAGGAGAGCTGTCTTCACCATATAAGAAAGGCCGTAATGCGATGGCGGTCTCCTGGACATGGCAGCACCTTGCACAAGCCAGTGTACTTTAAAAAAAAAAAGCATTGCACGAGGGGCGGAGCCTGCACCGGAGCTGAAAGTGAAGCTCTGCTGTGAACGATTCCCTCAAGAGCCTGTATCTTTAGCACAGACATCCAGACATGGTCAAGATCGGGGGCCAAAGATCTGCTGACATACAGGAGCAAGCCAGAATACAGAACCAAGCTGGTGATTTGGAGAAATTTATTTTAAAAAGCTGCACAGACATATGTGGCAAGGGATTCCAAAATGGCGCCGGAAGCTCCTCGCACGCCGAGGAGCAAACAACAAGCCGGAACTCCCGCTGAGAAGCTAAGAGAGAAATCACCAGGGGCAGACACATTACCATTATCAAGATCATTCTTGAAGAAGGCATTATCGGAAGCCCTGGGGCCTCTCAAGACAGATCTCATCTCCATCAAAGAGGATATGCGACATATAGGGAGAAGGGTAGAAGTGCTGGAAAAAGCGCACACCGCTTTCACAGCTCACCAGAACGCAATCTCCTCTAACATGACCCAGTATCAAATGCACCTGAACGCTCTTTACACAATGTTGGAGGACCAAGAAAACAGGGGCAGGCGCAATAACCTGCGCTTTAGAGGTATCCTTGAATCTGTGGGCCCTGAAGAGATACCTGAGACCGTGATGCAGATTTGCTTAAAACTCTTGGGCCCTGACTCCTCACACAAAGTCATCATTGAGCGTGCCCACAGGGCACTTCGCCCCAAACCTCAGCCTGAAGAACCACTAAGGGATGTGATCTGCAAATTCCTGCATTTCCCAGCTAAAGAGGCAATACTTAATAGTGCAAGGAATACCTTACAGCTGTCCTGAGAAGACAATCCTATATCCATCTATTAGGATCTAGCCCAATCCACATTAAATAAGCGCAAAGCACTAAAGCCGCTCACTGACCTGTTGCAGAACAGAAAAGTCATATACAGATGGCTATTCCCATTTGGACTTTCATTTTTCCACAACGGGCGCAGGATATCTATCCAATCACACGGAGACCTGGATAAAGCATATGATCTTCTACAGATCCCACCACTACCCATTGAAAACTGGGAAACCGTCCAAGACCTCTCCGCCCTACCAATCCTGCCCTCAGATGTGCCTTGGGAGACACCCCGTACACAAAAATCCCAAAGATCCAAGAGAAATTGCCAAGCTTCATCATCCAAGCATCTGGCACTCACAGATGATTAAGAAGTACTATACTCCACTTCAAGGATCCTTATATCTAGCTTCTACGTGTACAGAGGACATTCCAAGCACAAAATCCGAAAAGACCCAAGAAAAATTGCCACGCTACACCTTCCAAGGGACTATCGCCTACAGATGATTAGGAGGATTTTTGTCTTATCCCAGAGACCCCAATTTCTAGCTGCTACACATGCAGGCTATCAGCATAGTATAAATGTATTTCCCTTGTTCTTTTATTCTACCGTCAGCCCTTTGATAGCTACCCCTGAAGCTCCTAGCCCCTAGCCATGTTAGGATCCAAGCCTAAGATTTAATTGAGGGTTCGTCACTGTCGTTCTCAGGGAAGAGAACTAGGGTTGAGCGAACCCGAACTGTAAAGTTCGGGTTCGTACCGAACTTTAGATTTTTGGGCACCCGAACCCGAACATTTACGTAAAAGTTTGGGTTTGGGTTCGGTGTTCGGCGATTTTTATGGCGCTTTTTGAAAGACTGCACAGCATCTACTTGCCCCATAAGGCCATCACAGCAATGCCTACTATTGGTATGGCTGTGATTGGCCAACTGCAGCATGTGACCCAGCCTCTATTTAAGCTGGAGTCACGTAGCGCCGCCCATCACTCTGCTCAGATTAGTGTAGGGAGAGGATGCAGCTGCTGTGAGGGAGAGATCAGGAAGAAATCTTATGAAAAACTGCTTTTTTACTCAGCGATCTGCAGCAAATGTGTTTTGTGGGTGCAGTGCACAATTTTCTTTAAGCCTGCCCTGAGCAAACTACTGCTGAAAACTAATTTTTTTTTACTTCAGTTTGTCAATATCAATACATAATTGGCAGCCATTTTATGCAACAATAGTGCACCAGCACAGGATATCTGTATGTCTGCAAGTCTAGAAATGCAGCTTTTTGCTCACTAGGGTTAAAAAATAACCTTTTTTTCATATAGTTAAGTATTTCATAAGTATCACATTTAGGCCAGAAATACAGCTTTTTGCTTACTGGGGTTAAAAAACCCTCTGATATACTGCACATCTGGGATTAGACGTGCATAAGTTAATGTGAAATTTAGGCCACAAATACCACTGTCGTGGCCGTTCTGCCACAGCTACAGGTCCTACTACCTACTACCTCTGGTCCCAGTAGCCGCCAAAATCTACAGCAATATTTGGTCGGGCCTAATGCCATTCTAAGGATGGTAAGGCCTGAGCAAGTACAGGCGCTAGTCAATTGGGTGGCCGACAGTGGATCCAGCATGTTCACATTATCTCCCACCCAGTCTTCTGCAGAAAACGCACAGGTGGCACCTAAAACCCATGCCCATCAGTCTGTCACATCACCCCTGTGCATTTCGGGGAACCTGTCTGAGCCTCAAGTCATGCAGCAGTCTCTTATGCTATTTGAAGAGTCTGCTGACAGGGTTTCCCAAGGGCATCCACCTAGCCCTTCCCCAGGGGTGGAAGACATAGAATGCACTGACACACAACCCCTTATGTTTCCTGATGAGGACATGGAAATACCACCTCAGAACGTCTCTGATGATGACGAAACACAGGTGCAGACCGAAAAGGAGGTCAGGGAGGAAGATTGAGTGGAAGACGATGCAGGGGACAATGAGGTCCTAGACCCCATATGGAATGAAGGTCGTGCCACTGACTTTGAGAGTTCGGAGGAAGAGGCAGTGGTGAGACCGAGCCAACAGCGTAGCAAAAGCGAGAGTAGGGTGCAAAAACAGAGCAGCCGTCGTCAAAACAGTTTGCCTGCTACTGGCCAGGGACCAAGCACACCAAAGGCAGCTTCAAGGAGTTCCCTGGCATGGCACTTCATTACACAATGTGCTGACGACAAGACCCAAGTGGTTTGCAAGCTGTGCCATCAGAGCCTGAAGCGAGGCATTAACGTTCTGAACCTTAGCACAACCTGCATGACCAGACATCTACAGGCGAGACACGGGCTGCAGTGGAGTAAGCACCTTCAAAACCTCCTCCCTCTTCTGCTGCTGCATCAGCCTCTTCCTCCACCTCTGGAGGAATGTTCGCATCTGCCGCCTAGCAAACAGAGGATGTGCCACCAACAACACCACCTCCGTCACCAAGCAAGTCCACCATGTCACACGGAAGCATTCAGCTCTCCATCTCACAAACCTTTGATAGAAAGCTTAAATTCCCACCTAGCCACCCTCGATCCCTGGCCCTGAATGCCAGCATTTCTAAACTACTGGCCTTTGCAATGCTGTCATTCAGGCTGGTGGAGATAAACAGCTTCAAACAGCTCATGTTGCTTGCTGTCCCACAGTACGTCGTTCTCAGCCGCAACTACTTCTCCAAGAGAGCCGTGCCTTCCCTGCACAACCAAGTATCAGATAAAATCAAGTGTGCACTGAACAACGCCATCTGTGGCAAGGTCCACCTAACCACAGATACGTGGACCAGTAAGCACGGCCAGGGACGCTATATCTCCCTAACTGCACACTGGGTAAATGTAGTGGTGGCTGCGCCCCAGGCAGAGAGCTGTTTGGCGCATGTCCTTCCGCCGCCAAGGATCGCAGGGCATCATTCTTTGCCTCCTGTTGCCTCTTCTTCCTACTCGGCTTCCTCTTCTACCACCTCCTCATCCGGTCAGCGACAGACCTTCACCACCAACTTCAGCACAGCCAGGGGTAAACGTCAGCAAGCCGTTCTGAAAAGGATGTGTTTGGGGGACAGGCCCCACACCGTGCAGGAGTTGTGGCGGGGTATAGAACAACAGACCGACGAGTGGTTGCTACCAGTTAGCCTCAAGCCCAACCTGGTGGTGTGCGATAATGGGCAAAATCTCGTTGCAGCTCTGGGACTAGCCGGTTTGACACACATCCCTTGCCTGGCGCATGTGCTGAATTTGGTGGTGCAGAAATTCATTCACAACTACCCCGACATGTCTGAGCTGCTGCATGAAGTGTGGGCCGTCTGTGCGCGCTTCCGGCATTCACATCCTGCCGCTGCTCGGCTGTCTGCTTTACAGCGTAACTTCGGCCTTCCCGCTCACCGACTCATATGCGACGTGCCCACCAGATGGAACTCCACCTTGCACATGCTGGACAGACTGTGCGAGCAGCAGCAGGCCATAGTGGAGTTTCAGCTGCAGCACGCACGGGTCAGTCGCACTACAGAACAGCACCACTTCACCACCAATGACTGGGCCTCCATGCGAGACCTGTGTGCCCTGTTGCGCTGTTTTGAGTACTCCACCAACATGGCCAGTGGCGATGACGCCGTTATCAGCGTTACAATACCACTTCTATGTCTCCTTGAGAAAACACTTAGGGCGATGATGGAAGAAGATGTGGCCCAGGACGAGGAGGAGGAAGAGGGGTCATCTCTAACACTTTCAGGCCAGTCTTTTAGAAGTGGCTCAGAAAGAGGATTTTTTTCAACAGCAGAGGCCAGGTACAAATTTGGCCAACCAGGGCCCACTACTGGAGGAGGAGGAGGATGGGGATGAAGCATGTTCACAGCGGGGTGGCATCCAACGCAGCTCGGGCCCATCACTGGTGCGTGGCTGGGGTGACACTTAGGACGCAGACGATACGCCTCCCACAGAGAATAGCTTGTCCTTACCAAAGGGCAGCCTGGCACACATGAGCAACTACATGCTGCAGTGCTTGCGCAACGACTGCAAAGTTGCCCACATTTTAACGTGTGCTGACTACTGGGTGGCCACCCTGCTGGATCCCCGTTACAAAGACAATGTGCCGTCCTTAATTCCCTCACTAAAGCTTGATCGGAAGATGAGCGACTACATGCGCACGCTGGTAGACGCGCTTCTGAGAACATTCCCGACTGACGCCGGGTGACAAGTGGAAGCACAAGGCGAAGGCAGGGGAGGAGGAAGAGGTCGCCAACGCAGCTATGTCAGCGCCAGCACCTCAGAAGGCAGGGTTAGCATGGCCGACATGTGGAAAATCTTTGTCACCGGCCCCAACTGCTGATATGGAGCATGTTAGCAGGAGGCGGCATTTGAACAACATGGTGGAACGGTACCTGTGCACACGACTACACGTACTGACTGATGGTTCTGTCCCATTCAACTTCTGGGTCTCCAAATTGTCCACATGGCCAGAGCTTGCCCTGTATGCCTTGGAGGTGCTGGCCTGCCCTGCAGCCAGTGTACTCTCTGAACATGTATTTAGCACAGCAGGAGGCGTCATTACAGACAGACGCAGCCGCCTGTCCACAGCCAACGTAGACAAGCTCACATTCATTAAAATAAACCAGGCCTGGATCCCACAAGACTTGTCTGTACCTTTTGCAGAATAGACAGTTCTAACAGCCTCAACCATCCATCCTTGTACTCAAGTGGACTTATTCCTTTTTTTATTTTTTTATTTGTCTCAATATTTTAAGGGATACCCCTATGTAAATGCAAAATAACACACATCTGTGTTGGCTACTTATTCCTCCTTCGCCGCCGCCGCTTCCACCTAGACCGCCACGTGAGCCTACACGGCCACATCCACCCATTCACCGCCTCCTCAACCTCTTCCTCCTACATCATTCCTAATTTTTTTAAGGTATTTTATGTTTTTTTATTTATTTCCCTATCCACATTTGTTTACAGAGCATTTGCCATGCTCTTAAGCACATTTTGCTGCCTTTTTCAGCCCTCTTGCCCTTTCCATGACATTTTTACAGCCATTTTAGTGCTCAAAAGTTCGGGTCCACATTGACTTCAATGGGGTTTGGGTCCCGAACACGATTTTTTTTTTTTTCAAGTTTGGCCGAACCTGCCGAACCCGAACAGCCAGGTGTCCACTTAACTCTAAAGAGAACCCTTCTTCCCCCCCATGCTTTCAGGATCTAACATCCAGAAAGTTTTTTTTGTATCGTTCTCGTTTTTATGTATTTTGTTTTTTCATTTTTATTTTTTTTTGACAGGAGACACGAGATTGCATTCCTCTTAGTCCTAGGGTAGAATTGACACCCAGGGAACACCGCCGCTCCACCTTTGGAGGCTAAGTACCTTATATCAACAGTCACATCCATCTCTAAGACACTTACTAGTGCTAAATATCCTTACCCACCAATAAACCAATGGCTGACATTTGTGTAACCTCATTCAATGTCAAAGGGTTTAACTCCCCTTCAAAGCGCAGACAGATATTATCATATGTTAAAAGAGAAAATTGCTCAGTTTTGTTTCTTCAAGAAACTCATTTTAAATTTTACAAATATCCTAACCTCTCCCATTCGTCCTTCGCACAATTGTTCCATTGCGGCTCCAATTCATCAGCCTCCAGAGGTGTGAGCATCGGATTCCAAAAGGGTCTTCCATTTACATATGTGTCGCATGTCCAAGATACTGAGGGTAGATACATCTTAGTCAAAGGCTCCATAGCTAATAAAATGTATACCTTCCTAAATGTATATGCACCTAATGTCAACCAAATCACTTGGCTGATGGAAGTCCTCCCCCTTCTAGAGCAACATGGAGAGGGTGTGATGGTGTTTGGTGGAGATATTAACATAGCACTTGAACCTTCTCTGGATTATTCATCCAAGAAATCCTCGATTTCCACCAGGGCTCTCAAAAGTTTAAAAAGGAAACTGCATCAAAGTTCCTTATGTGATGCCTGTAGACTATTGAATCCCTACAGA
Organism: Bufo gargarizans; assembly: GCF_014858855.1. Classification (NCBI taxonomy): domain Eukaryota; kingdom Metazoa; phylum Chordata; class Amphibia; order Anura; family Bufonidae; genus Bufo; species Bufo gargarizans. The sequence continues at coordinate 430,220,663 of NC_058080.1, forward strand.
CATGATTACACCTTTTTCTCTCCTACGCATGGCACATATCATAGGCTCGACTATATATTTATATCTAAAGAACATTTACAACTTTGCTCTAGAGCCTGAATAGGTAATATTTTGCTTTCTGACCATTCTCCTGTGTCCCTTACCATCTCAGCCCTGTCCTTGTCCCCACAAACTTTTAGGTGGCGGTTGAACTACTTGCCCCAGTGAAACTTTTGGAACGCTTTTAGAAGTCACTAGAGGAATTTTTTTCCTTGTACTCTCTCCCAGAGACTTTACCACACATACTATGGGACTATCATAAAGCATATATGAGAGGACAATTCATTAGTCTAGGCTCCCAACTTAAAAAAAAGAGATGAGGGCCAGGGTAGAGGAACTGCTTTCTAAAATTCACCATTTGGAAAGCCTACATAAAAAGTACCTCCTTAACATACAATCGGCTAAATATTACCTTTATTCACAATTTAAATATTTCGCCCACGGGGATAAGGCCTCTAAATTTTTGATGTAATGCATCAAACAGAGAAAATCCCACAATTACATCCACAGAGTTAAAACCAAAGAGGGCAAAGAAGTCTTCTCTACCCCCGTTATTGCAAAACAATTTCAGAAATACTACTCTTCATTATACAACTTAAGAGAAGCTGGAAGAGAACTTTATCCCCCTCCATCTTCTAAAGAAACAACAACATCTTTTCTCTCCTCTCTCTCACTACCTACCCTGTCCTCCTCACATAAACAAGCCCTACAGACTCCATTCTCTTTAGAGAAATTGGAAAGGGCTTATGAAAAGTCCAGGGCCAGGTGGCCAACCAGCCCTATACTATAGTACATTTTATAAGACACTGAGTCCATACCTTTTATCATTGTTCAATAGCTCCCTCTCTGGAGTACCACTTTCATGCGATATGACTAGAGCCCATATCACTCTGATTCCCAAGGAGGGAAAAGATGGTTCTCAGTGTGCAAATTACTGTCCTATTTCCCTTCTAAACTTAGATTTGAAGCTACTAGCCAAGATGTTGGCTGCTAGATTATCCAAACTTCTCCCATTGTTAATTTACAGAGACCAAGAAGGTTTCATTCAGGGCAGGGAGGGCAAAGATAATATCACAAGGGTCCTGAATGCCATCTTTTATGCCAAAAAGACATAACACCCTCTTGTGCTTATTAGTACCGATGCCGAGAAGGCATTTGGTAGAGTAAATTGGGACTATATGAGAGAGATATTGAAGATGTTCAGTATTCCCGACCCATTTATTAATGCCACTTTCTCCCTCTACACAAATCCCTCAGCATCAATTATTATTAATGATTCTCTCTCCCCTTCCTTCACTATTCGAAACGGCACAAGACAGGGGTGCCCCCTCTCACCATTACTCTTCGTGTTGGTGATGGAATCCCTACTCCAAGTAATTAGGTTTTAACAGAGAAATCGAAGGACTCCTTCTTGGTCATCAGAACCATAAAGTTGCCGCCTTTGCAGTTGATCTACTTGTCATGACCACCAACCTAATCAAAGCCTTACCACACATTTACAATTGCCTCAACCGCTTTAGACTCCTATCTGACTTTAAAGTCAATATGAATAAATCACACATATTGAGCATTAACATACCAGAGCTCGTTAAAACAAACCTAATGGTGAGCTCCACATTTAATTGGAATACTCCACACATCACATACCTTTGGAGTGAGGATAGGATCTGACCCTACCTCACTTTTTCAACTTAACTACACCTCCCTCCTGCATTCTATAGAAGATCAACTGTCCAATTTCGAAAGATTAGCCTTTTCATTTGGGATGGGAAAAAAACACGACTAGCTTATAACACCCTTAGTAGTCCCAAGCAATTTGGTGGGACGGCTCTCCCGGATCCTGAGTTATATGGCAGAGCTAGTCTTATATCAAGATTGATCTTCTGGCTTGGCGACTCTGAGGAGAAATCCTGGCTCCCTATAGAGCAGACCGACTTTAATCTCACATTTGTTCCCAGAGTGCAAATTTCCTCCACTCCTGGTTTCCTTCCTAAAATCATTTGTCACCAGGAATATCCCCAGGAGTGCACTATTAAGACCTCTGACATGTTTGGAAGGTCTCATTTCTAGTCGGCTTAAAAGATCCAAACTAATATCCCAAATTTATAAAAAGCTAATTTCTCCAGTACTATTACACAAACCGTCATTTATTGGTCTCTGGGAGAGAGATCTGGGGACCTCTTTTACCCATAAAGGCTTATCACAACTTCTTATCATACCCCATAAGTCATCAAGATGCGTGCAAACATAGGAGAATGGTTATAAAATCCTAACCTGTTGGTACAAGACTCCAGAGCTAAGGTGTCTCTATAACCCAAATAATTCAGACTCCTTTTGGAGATGTCTAACCGAAAGAGGAACCTTCTTCCACATATGGTGGACTTGTCCCTCCATACAATCCTTGTGGACCAAGATTTTCAGCAAAGCTAATAGCATCTGCAATCTTAAACTTAAAATGACACTTCAACTCACTTTGTTAGGCACCCCTCCTGAGGTTGAACCAGGGAACCTACACCTCTCTTTAGATCCCTCTTGAGCGCAGCCCGCTTACTAATCCCTTGATTTTGGCTGTCCTCTGACCTTCCTTCAATGTCCCAATGGATAAATAAAGTTGATAAGTTATACAGATTTGAAGAAATAGCCACATGGGAAGACCGTAAGATCCGTCAGTTCAGACTACAATGGCAAAAATAGGCTGAATATAGAAAATTCTGACCAAACACGGGTCTTGTCTTTCCCTTCGAAATATAGGGTAAACAAGCTCAACATCTAAAATCCCCTGGCTTAATATTTCCAGGCTTAATACTTCCTTAACCCCTTACTTGCATTGACTTGCAATATACAGTCAGGTCCATAAATATTGGGACATCAACACAATTGTAACATTTTTGGCTCTATACACCACCACAATGGTTTTGAAATTAACTCTGGACCTTTTATCTGTTCATTGTAATTGGGATAATGAGGGAATCACACACACCTGGCCATGGAACAGCTGAGAAGCCAATTGTCCCAATACTTTTGGTTCCTTAACAAGTGTGAGGCACATATGCAAACTGCTGTAATTCCTGCACCGTTCACCTGATTTGGATATAAATAGCCTCAAATTAAAGCTGACAGTCTGCAGGTAAAGAACATCTTGTTTGTTTCATTTCAAATCTATTGTGGGGTGTATAGAGCCAAAAATGTTCGAATTGTGTCGATGTACCAATACTTATGGACCTGACTGTACCTCTTGTCTTTGTTTATTCAGGTTTCTCACAGCTATGTACCATATGTATGTATACAATATTATCCATACTTGTAGAATTCAGCTGATGTTTTTAATAAAGAAATTAATAAAAAAAAAAAAAGCATTGCACAACTAGGTTAATGACGTGCATCATGCAGCGAGCATATGTTATTTTCCCCAGGTTCAGCTCTGCCACAATGTTGCAGCTATTGTCGTTGACCACGTTGCCCAGCTGGAGTTTGCAGGGTGACAGCCAAGACGATGATTAATGTTTGATCTACTTTAGCAACTGCCAGCCTGTGTGGCTTACTATGAAACAAGATGATCAGCTCCAACACTGCACAGCAATGCGTGACTTGACCCACGTGATAGGAAGAGTGGAAGCAAGTCTGTTGTATGGATGTTTTAGCAGGAGAAGAAGCAACTGGTGTTGAAGACACTGCATTGCTTTTGAATGTGGGTTGGCTGCCACAAAGTAAAAGAAGGAATAATTGTTCTGATTAAGAATGGTGGCTACTTAGATTTTCCCAAAGGATCCGGTGATGTTGTGTTATGAGCTACAATAGACCTCTGGTACCTGTGTTTGTGTTTCACCATCAACAGCTTATTTGAATCCTGCACATCATGTACACAGCTCTGGTTTTGCAAGTCCCTCATGTTGAGGAATCAATGCCATACTGGAGTTTCTCACACAGCTCTAGAGGAAGCTGAGCTTGGCGTAGGGCTGGCGCACCCACAGTATTAGCAGCATCACCAGTTCCAGAGGTGACTCCAATATAGGCAGATCTGGCCATGCCAGTTCTTTTGGTGGTTTTGGCAGTACATTGCCTCCACTCTATATTGACACTATGACCACCACCCTTCTCCTCAGATTTCTCCTCTTCCTCTTTAGCACCCCGGAACCAGCTCCCAGGTGATGTCCAACACACAATTATCACTGGAGTCATCACCCTCCCAACAGCTTTTATCAGACGGTGATATATCATGGTGGGCTTCTTGGCCCCCATCCCCATTCCCTGCTCTGTAAAAAGCATTTTTGAAAGCCATGATTGTATTTTACATTTTTCTGGCAATGAAGTTATGTCAGTTTGTTTTAAATGGTTTGACACTTTTATAAGCATTTTTGGTCACTTTATTACCCCATGTGTACAAGCCCCTAGATATGACTTTGGATTCATGTTTTCTTGTTATGGTTCAAATTTTAATTTATTGTCTATGTATTAATTTGCACCCAGATGGAGACTCCAATCACATTACACAAATTATCCTAGCAACAATCGGAACAATCTGCCTCCTGCTGCTTGCATTGCTTGCATTTGCTTGCTGGAGGTAATGTATATTAATTATCTCATCAATGTTTTCTTATATCTGATAATTGTGAACTGTCCCACATCAGTCTGTGCTTCTGTATCTTATTGATCTGTGCGCTGGATGGTGTAGGGCTTTCTGAGTTAATAGAACCAAGAATCCGAGGAATGACCATTTAGTAAAGAGCATCACTCTCTCTGGAGGACCCAACTTTTACATTCTTTCCATCAATAGTTTTAAAATTATTCATGGCCACAATGTAGTACCTCATTTATCCTGTGGGGGCACTGCAGAAAAAAAAGAGCACCTGCAGACAAGTTCTCCCAGATTAAAAGTAATTGCTGCAATTTAAAAAAATAAAAAATAAAAATAGAACTCCTGGATGTTTTTCTTCTTTCATTTTGTGTTTATGTTTCACCTTTTTTTGTGATGAGTGATATTTGCAGCAGTAATAATTGTGACATATTTAATGTTTCTATAGAAAAAAACAGAAGAAGCTGACAAGTGCTGAGGTACAGTATGGTCCGAGCTCATCTGTGTATTACATGAATGACAATTCATTTCAATGACATCTAATATTATACTTTAGAGTGTTGAGGAGGAATAAACTCACTGGTAAAGTAAGGAATGTGAAACCTCTTTAAGACAGTCACCAAAAATTGCATTTATGAAAGTTTTTCTAGAGGGATGGTCCATTCAAGATGGTCAGTGTCATGGTGGGGATTGGGGGAAACCCCCCACCGTACAATGTGGGGAAGAAGGGGTAGCAACTAGGCCTGGATGCTGGGAGAAGGGAGCTGATCACCTTCTACTGCAACCCTCATCCTAGTCCTGACCTCCTAACCGCATGAGCGAACCAAGATGATAGGAGGGCTCATGCACCGTAACCTCGGACCCTAACTGGCCCTGATGATCCTTGGGATAGAGGTCAGGAAAAGGAGATGACCAGTTCATCCACAACACGGATGAACTGGAGTATCCATCAGGCCTAACAGCAAGGAGAGGAGCAGACAGTAAGCAGAGGACAAACTCAACAGGTAAGTGTCCTGTGGCAGAATGACAACAGACCACAGGACCACAACGTCACTTACCTGCCCACAACAACTAAAAGGAATGAGTCATCCGCACCACAACCACTGGATCCTGTGAAAAGCACTGAAGCCCAAAGACACAAATCTGGACTCATTACCAACACCAAACACAGAAGCAGTGGTAACTGCCTGGACCACCATGCGGCAAAATGCATGGCGGACCCAGACATCGTTGCTTAACTGAGTTGTTGTTTCCCCTCCGGGGAACCCCAGGGACTCCCTTCCGGAGGTACAGACAAACAGGGGAAATATAAAACAACCATGCTGGACTACAAATTCCAAATAAACCAGACATGGGACACCAAATGACATACAACAACGACCCTGAACATCACACACTATACTCAAAACAACAAGTGAGGATAGGTAAAGGAATAGAAACAGGGAAGACAAGGGGAAGACATTGCAAATGACATTGATGTCAAACTAGGGTGGCCCTCAGAAAGCCTTAAAGAAAGGAGCAAGCTCCTTCTAAAAAAAAAAAGGCAGACATAACATTGATCTCAGTCCCTCTATATAAAGAGAGCTGAAACCACACCCAGCTCCACCTTGCTCACACCTTAACCCCGTGCACACCAGAAAAGAAGAGGAAAAGGCTTAAAGGGAAAGCACACACGCATGCAATACAACAACACGTTGCCACCGGCAATCTACCTCCAAGCCATGACAGGCAGTATACAATAGTAGACGATAGAATGGTGTGAATAAGGAGTGGTCTTGTCAAAGAAGTGGTCTTCTTAAAAAGGTGGTCTTCTGGAGAAGTTTCCCTGGATATATTTTCTAGCTTAGGACACAGGGTTGCACTTGCCTTTCTTTTATCTCACACAATAGTTTTATGTTCTTAAAAAGTAATTTCATTTTCTTACCTGTTACTTGCAATTGACTTAAAATTGCATCTTTGGTCCTTCAGATGGAAGCCACATATACTGATCTGAGGAGATCAGATATCACAAGTATATACGATCAGCTGAAGGTAACTATGATGATATCATGACACTTAATAGTGTGAAGTTTTCCGTCTATTATCATTATAATTAACTATGGAGATGACATAATGTAACTGCCCCCTGCATATTTGGTCGGCTCATACCTTGCCTGACAGTCTGATTGCTTGGGTTATGCAGTCACAATTGTTGTCAGAAATGTTTCCTAAGCAATCGGATTAATCAATCTCAGATTAATCAGCCTTCAGGCAGATTTCAGAGAAAGGGTGAGGAGGCAGGGCTGATCCTAAACCAAAGGAAGTTCATTTAGATCCTCAGCTGGTAAATAGTCACACTCCCACTGTGACATAAAGCCTAGTATGTCAATGTGTATTAAAAGTTCAATTATGTAGAGTACCAAAACCAGAGCTAATCAACTTGGCATTTGTTGTTCGTTTGGGTCAGAAAATCTGGACCCTGAACACAGAGAATGTTCCAACTCTTCTTCCCTTAAATCCCCCTTTTTCTTTGATCCTATTTTGTCTCATGTTACAAGTAAAACTGACAAATATTTACAGCAATATTCTCTGCGTGTTCTGCTGCAGTGGCTAGGTTTGTGGTAGCTCCAATGCTACGCTTGATCAACCAGACAACGTTAAACGTGTTGCTGCTCTCAAGAAGGGATGGTAAGATGTGGTGCACCCCAATGGGAAATAAGTCCAGAGAGTCATGATCTGGAGTAAACCAGGGTGCTTCTTCAAAAATGCAGATGAGGCATAGGGCTGCCTTCTCCAGTCTCCTCCCTGGCAGAAGGCTGATTTGGATGGACAGATGCATTTTTTTTTCAGCCTTACAAACTATGTTGTAATGTTAGAAGTAGAGTTTCATGCTGAGGAAAGGCCTAATAGGTGTCCGTCTCTCTCACAAAAGGCTGGTATCGTGGCCAAAGGCTGGTGGCCCAGGCTCTGTGCCAAAGTGTGCACATCTTAGCTTCTTCTTCTGGTCACTCAATAGTCTTCCCCTAACTGTAGAATACTAGGGGCTCTGACTTCTCTCCTTATATACATTGTCTAGCTGAACTAAAACCTTCTAGTGGAAGGGGTGAAGAAACTCAGCACAAACGAATACATTGTAACACAAATACATAGACTTGCATACGAGCTTCAATGATACTCAAAGGAAATTATGCAGCAGTTTTTCCAAACAAACAAGTTTTAAAACATAATAACAGTTAAACCAGACATAAAAAGGTCAGTCTGTCTGGTATTGGTGGTAAACAAGTCTGGTTTTTCCCCTCCAAAATATGCTCTTCTTTAACTCTTATGGTAGCTGTGGTAAATTACCAGCTTCTCTTTATTAGCTAGAAAGTCCCAAAAGTCTCTCAGTATTTATTAATACTTTCCACAGTGCTGTGCAAATGCAGTACAAATATACAGGATATACAGTATCTCACAAAAGTGAGTACACCCCTCACATTTTTGTAGATATTTTATCAAATTTTTTCATGGGACAAGACTGAAGATATGACACTTTGATACAATGTAAATTAGTCAGTTAGCAGGTTGGATAGCAGTGTAAATTCAGTGCCTTAAGTATGTCACAGTACATGTTGGTATTCATGGTTCCCTCAATGAACTGTTGGTCCCCACAGCCGGCAGCGCTCATATGCAGCCTCAAACCATGACACTCCCACCACCATGCTTGACTGTAGGTAAGACACACTTGTCTTTGTATTCCTTACCTGGTTGCCGCCACACATTATTGACAACATCTGAACCAAATAAGTTTATCTTGGTCTCATCAGACCACAGGACATAGTTCCAGTAATCCATCTTTAGAAGAGGCTTCCTTCTGAGATGACAGCCATGCACCCAATTTCATTCAGTGTGCAGAGTTTGGTCTGAGAACTGACAGACTGACCCCCCCCCCCCCCACTTCCACACCCCTTTAATCTCTGCAGCAATGCTGGCAACACTCATACGTCTATTTTGAAAAGACAACCTCTGGATATGACGCTGACCAACTTTTTGGGTCGACCATAGCAAGGCCTGTTCTGAGTGGAACCTGTCTTGTTAATAAAATTGCTGTATGGTCTTGGCCACCGTGCTGCCGCTCAGTCTCAGAGTGTCGGCAATCTTCTTATAGCCTCGGCCATCTTTATGTAGAGCAATCATTCTTATTTTCAGATCCTCAGAGAGTTCTTTGCCATGAGGAGCCATGTTGAACTTCCTATGACCAGTATGAGTGGGAGAACGATAACACCAAATTTAACACACCTGCTCCCCATTCAAACCTGAGACCTTCTAACACTAACGAGTCACATGACATCGGGGAGGAAAATGGTTAATTGGGCACAATTTGGGCATTTTCACTTAGGGGTGTACTCACTTTTGTTGCCAGTGGTTTAGACATTAATGGCTGTGTGATGAGTTATTTTAAGGGGCACGCCCAATTTGCACTATTATACAAGCCGTACACTGACTACTTTACATTGTATCAAAGTGTCAGATCTTTAGTGTTGTCCCAGGAAAAGATAGAAGAAAATATTTACAAAAATGTATATCACAACGTACATATAAAATGCAGTCACACCGTATTAAACAGAATAAGTCAATGCAAGTTAACCCTTTAAAGTAAAATAAATTTAGGACTTGATGACACTCCTATGTATGTCTCTAAGGCAGCTGACTGCAGCAAGAGCCTATCCCCATCTGTCTGCATTAGGACAAAAATATTGTTAGACCTGCTTTCCTGCTAAACCCCATCTAATAATCTGGTCAGCATCCAAAAATGGAATATTATGGGCTTATGCACACAGCTGTAGTTTTTTTTTTCGTTTTTTTTTTTTGATCAGATGCAGATCTACGGTATTCAACGGGGCCACAAAAGATGGTTGTGCTGTTTGCATCTATATTTTCGTTCCGCGGCCCTGCAAAAAAATAGGACATGTCCTATATTTGTGCATTTTTTGGACAAATATAGGACATTTCTGCAGGAGTAAAAAAAAATAAAAAATGGCAGCATGCACTCGACTGGGATCCATGTTTTCTAGATACGCAATTTGGACGGCAAAACACTTACTGCCATGTGCATGAGCTCTAATCCCTGTGTTTCTGCTGGATTTCCAATTTTGCTGGAGTCCAATTTTTCTTGTTTATATTTTTGCAAAAATTTCAATAACCTCAGAAATCGAACCCAAGGGTCCGATAGAAGAAATGATTCCATTATTCTCAGGGCCCAATTCCCATATCATCAATAAAGTTTAAAATATTTGAATTCAAAGAGAAAGAGCCTAATGGTGAGTAATTGGCTCCAAAGGAAACTGAGTATTTTTTCTCCTGGATATTTGGGGCCCAGTAATGTATCAGAACCTGGGCCCCTGTGAGGATCCTCTGGTGTTCTGGAAGGCCAGCTTCATGCTGATTGTATGCTTATTAGCATTATAGGAGAGATTCTAGACCCTTCTGAGGCAGTTTTGCTAAAATATCCCACAAATTGGGATTCAGATGTTGGTTTCTATGCTGATTACTATTGTCTTCATCATATTCAGATGATATCATTAATTGTACTTGTTTTATCTTGCAGCCTGAGATCCCGGCGGACACCAATGTTATAGGATCAGATGAGGCTGCAGCTAATAATTATGAAAACATCCAAAAGAAAAATGTTTTAAAATGAGATTAAAATTACCTGTAATAACCATTGGTCCATAGTTCTTATGTAAGGTATTGCTGGTAGTACTACAGATTTACCTCTATTTGTTCTCTCTTTGTTTCATCATTGTCTCAAGGAATGTTATAATTACAGATGAGCGAAGTATTAGAAATCCAGTTCGACTGCTTTGTGGAATTTTACAAAAGCGCATTTCTTTGGAAGTAGTGGGTGCAATGACAGGGAACAGCGATTGCAGCGATCCCCGTCATTGTATCCCTCAGATACATCTGACATAAATATTAAAATGTAAAATAAAATAAATAAATAAAATCATACTTACCTCTTCCATTTGATTGCGAAGAGCAAGCCGTCACCATCTGGATTGAAGATCCAGCGCAAAATCTTGTGCGGCTCGTGATGACATCAGTACGACGGCCGACATGGTAACGTCATACGTCACCGCACATGGGAATTCACAAGGGATCTTCAATTAGGATGGTGGCGGACAGATCTTCATCCTCAAATGGATGAGGTAAGTATGATTTTTTTACATTTTTCAGAGAAATCGATTAGTTTCCATAAAGCACGAGAAAAATCGGATTTGTTGTGAATTTAATTTTACTTGAACTTCAGATCGAAATGCACTTTGTGGACTTTGATTCGCTGTACAATAGTTATAAAGGCTAAAATGTGTAGAAACCCTCTTATTGCCTATATACAGTACATGAAGCTATGACCCATAATGTATGAGTGTTCCTCTGACCTAAGGGAGTTACGCAGGTACAAAGTACTGGGCAAGTAAAGGAGGGGGGGGGGGGGGGGTCCTGGAACCAAAATCTAAATATACTGTAGGTAGTAATAAAGTCCTGTGAGCACAGCTTCATTTCTACACTGTTATCATTTGCTGCTCAGATATTATTGCTACTTAAGAACCAATTATATCAGTCTGACATCAAAATATAGGGCGGGGGGGGGGGGCGGGGGACGGTCCCCTAATCAGAACCCTCATTTATTTATTAGAGAAAAGAATAGCTACAAAGTATATCTCTGCAGGACCCAGCTCATCCATGTGCTACACGAACAGGCTACTGATTGCCATGTAAAATGTGTGATACTTTGTTTCACCTGTGGAGGCGCCGCAGAAACAAGTATAAAAGTGCCAAAGACAAAAAGCTACAATCAGATCACAGCTTTCAATACAAGTTTAAAACCTAATACACTATAATGTTTAGCTCTGATGTTGAACAAACAAAAATTGCAACAATCAGTGAAAGTCAGTGGTGTTATATCAAAGGGATTGTCCAACGGAAAATATTCTACAATTCTCAAACCAGCCCCTGGATCTGAATACTTTTGCAATTGCATGTAATTAAAAATGTATTATAACTCCTTTGTTATTCAATTAAAGCTATCGGTATAGCGCCACCTGCTGTTTGCTCTTTTTTTCTAATTTCTCTGTCCTGCTCCCTGAGATGGGATCAAATGCTAAGTTTTATCCTTCAACTGCCACTATCTGCAGCAGAAAGAACACACTCCCTGAGAAGGGACACGCCATCTAAGCTGCCAGCTTCAAATTCATCTAGCAGAGCCTATGGAGCAATGAATGGAGAGATCCCTGGATCCATGTGAGCTACAGGGCTGGTTCTAGCTTTGTCAGAAAGAGATTGTCCTGTACTAGATTATGTGTTATTTTTATTTAGTACAGTAGTTATGGGAGAACCCCTTCAAATGTTTTTGGGTCACTCTGTGATTTTAGAGAGTTAGCGTCTATCTACTGTATTAAGCCACTTAAGATAACGTTGTCTACAGTGATATATAACATTATAGTCGTAGAAGATTATTTTTATTCAAATTTTACATTTTTATTCTGCAAGCTCTGATGAGACAATAGCATGTGGTTGAGGCACCGTCCTTACACTGAGAAAATACCAAAAGCATAACTAATGTTAATGGGGCATCTACAGCTCTGGAGGACCTGACGTGTCCAGATACTACATAGATGACCACTGCGCTAATGAAGAGTAAGCGACCATTCAGAAAGGAAAGTCCAACTATGGTCAGAGTACTGGCATCGCCTGTGATTGGCCTTCTATTTGGGGGCACAGCAGCTTGACAGTGGTTTACAAAATTGGAGTACCCCTTTAACAGAAAAAAGATGATAAATGGCTTGGATATAAATAATAGTAGCAGATAATTTGGGTTATCAACATATATAATTTTTTTCATAGAAAAATTAAAATTTGTTGAGCAAACACCCTTTCCCTTAGGAAGGAATGAGGTCTATGCGGTCTGAACAATTTCATATTATTTACACCAGAAAATTACTTTACTTTAATTTAAATGGTAAATTACACCTGAAATGTACACCAGCTTCTACGTGCAGGAGATTCCAGTTTCTGGTGCACGGTCCTCCAAAAATAATTTAAAGACCTATGGCTTCTAATAAATTTGGAGCATCTTACATCAGCGGCACCACACGCCAAAATAAATTATCCCCATTGTGTAAGCCAAAAAAAACACATTGAAACTTCTCCAGAAGACCATACCATTATCTCGAGAAGATTTCTCATGACAGATTTTCGGTTATATTATCTATTATCCATACATTCACATACTGTTATCTACCCATAGTTGGTAACAGTCCAAGGAAAGAGGGGGGTCATTCACAAAGGGAAAGAAAGGGGAAAAGTTTGTGCAAATTTAATCCAAAATGTGGTTTTGCATTTTCTAATTCAGTAAACTAGGAAGGGAAACAGGACAGGAAAGTTGAAGACAGATGATCACATGCAGGCTTGGACTGGCCCACAGAGGAACAGGTGAATCCCCTGGTAGGCCTCTAGTTCCACATCTCCTGCACAAGTGGCACATGGCACTGAAGACTAACATATAAATTGGATGGCTAAGATGCTATGTAGTGTTGAGCGAGCATGCTCAGCCAAACTGGTGTTCGAATCGACCATCGCTGTGTTCGGCCAAATACCACATATGCTCGAGCGTGATGCTCAAGTCAGTGTATTTAAATCTAATTTAGCCTCTATTTCTGCTGGAATTTCAACTCACAACCTTCTACATAAGAGGCAAGGACCTTAACCACTCAGCTATAAAGCTGAATGATAAACTGTGTCAGTAAAACCTCATAGTAGTTTGTAATGTAGTAAGTATTCCTTTACAGCAGACGTATAATTTTATATTTCACAGCAGGTTTGCATGTAGCCATATAGTATAGTGGTTAAGATTCTTGGCTCTAATGTAGAAGGTTGTGAGTTCAAATCCCAGCAGAAACGTTTCAGAAATAGAAGCTAAATTTAATTTAAACACACACATGTATATATATTTATAAGTTTTTATCCATAATATATGAACATATATTATTATATATTTAGAAAATATAATATATTATAATATATGTAAATATATTATTGCTAAAAACATCAGTAGTAGTTTCCCACATATTATGCCCAAACAGAAAAAGAAAAAGTCTTGGATACGTTGCCTGGACTCCTCGCTCTGCAGATCCTAATATAGTGATGTGGGTCAAGTTCACTTAAAGTCCAAACTGTACAAAATAGGAAATACTCCTGAAGTACTCTTTCACACCACGCGGTTATACATCAACAGATCCGGGCATGGGGCGGAATTCAAGTGCACATAGATATACCTCCCCTCATTCAAAACCTATAAAAGCCAAGGGGTCGCAGAATAGTGAAGCACTTTCACATATACAGTATATTCCATACTGTATACATATATTATATTTGTGGTCAGGGCGACGGTCCCTGGATGAAGGAGCTAGCGCTGACCTCTGGCTGGTGAATGCCGGAAGCCTGTAACGAGGTTAGGCCTAAAAGGGGGCCTATCCTAAAGGAAGAGCTAATAAAGGGGAAGGGAGGGAGGGGTACCTGGCTGCACGTCCCGTCCGTTGCACTCCTAGGAATAAATAGCAAGGGTGCGGGGCCTATGCCCCTCCCACAAATACAGGCTGCACGGCAGCCTTATCTACTTGTGGTCAGGGCGACGGTCCCTGGATGAAGGAGCTAGCGCTGACCTCTGGCTGGTGAATGCCGGAAGCCTGTAACGAGGATAGGCCTAAAAGGGGCCAAAAAGGAGACACAATCGTACCACAGACACTTTATTGTACCGTTACAGGGCAAGAGAACAGAAAGCATCACGGATTTCGGATTGGGGATTCGGAACGTACCTAGCGAAACATGATTACTTCCAGCGCCCCATGCACCTGATGACATGAGGGGGTATCTGGTGCCTTGATGCCGCAGAGGCCGCCCCAATACGAAAGGAATGCCCCGAGATGCCCTTCGGGTCGTGACCTAACCCCGCCACTAATGAACGCACATGTGACATGAACTGAGGCATGGACAACGGCCCTCCCTTGAAGGAGAGTAGGGGGCTGTCTGCTGCAGCAGCCTGCAGGGCCACAGATAACTGACGCAGCACCTTGACCGGGCACCAGGCGTTGTGTGAGGGATAGAAAGACACCAGGGTTGGAGGCCCTGTCTGAGCGGTCTTGGTAGATGGAATGCTCAGCACAAACAGGTCGTGATGCCAGGACAAGTGCTGCTTCTGGAGATGACGGCCGTTGCGGACGGAGGTGGTGAATTCCCCTGGACGAAAGAACCCGTAAAACCCTAGGTAAAGGGCAGCTTTGATGATTGTGCTAATCAAGGGCCCAAAAGGATCACCATACAGAGCCAGGGACAATTGCCTGAATAAGGACCCGGACATGGGTTGCCGGACCACCGGCCTGCTTGCACCGGCTTTCTCAATGCCCCAGAGCGTGGCCTTGATGGCCTGTGAAGTAAAGAACGAAATCCGGGCCGGATTGTCCAATGTGAACTGATGTTGCACCCCCGCTAAATACAGGCGGATGGTATTGTGAGCGAGCCCGAGGTTGGCATGGCAATGTGTGCGATAAAGGCCATAATAAATGACACGTCATCCACGTCGCCCTGTGGATGACTCTCGGCAAATTTCCTAAATAAATTCCAGCCCGTACGGTAGTTCCTGACTGTATTTTCAGACAAGCTCTGGTGCAACAGGTCCTTTGCTTTGCTGATCAATGATGTTAGTCCCACACCAGGTCGCTGTATGCCGGAACGTCTGCCCCTGTTACGTCTGCGAGTGGCATGTTCTGAAAGAAGACATCGACGTTAAACCTGGACAGCGCATCAGCAGCCGTATTCTTTGAACCCTGAATGTGGGAACACTCAAAGCAAAAATTGTGTACCATGGACAACCACACCAGCCTACGCATGAGAGACATGATCTTAGGGGATTTGGCTCTGCCATTGCGGATGATGTCGACCAAGTCCTGACTATCGGTGATGAATAATACCCTTGAGTTTGACTGCTGCCACCACTGGATAGATCTCCAACAAGGGAGAAGACCGAAGGGCCTGCCCGTCCAGCATAATCTGGGACGGCCAGGCACCGGCCAGCCAGTGGTTGCCAAATATGGCCGCAAAGCCCTTGGATGCAGCCGCGTCAGAATAGACCGTGGGAGAGGACGGGTCCCGGGGGGGAATAAACAACCTGACGCCATTCCATGAGGACATAAACGTGCTCCACATGGACAGGTCTGCCATGGCCAGAGGCGTACATAGGAATCACTGGGCCCCATAGCAAAAATCTGAATTGGGCCCCTTAACCCCGCCCACTACCCACAATGGCCCCTCCCACTTCCTGACTTTGCTCCTCCCATGCCACACCCCCATTAAATAAATTTATACATGACCTACAGAAACTGTTAGGGGTTTCCTGGGGGTGACCTGTCACATGGGATATCTGCTGCAGCCTGCAGGTCTCCTTATTTGGGGTGCCATGTTAGGCTACTTTCACACTTGCGTTCGGGTCTCCGCTTGTGAGTTCCGTTTGAAGGCTCTCACAAGCGGCACCGAACGGATCCGTCCAGCCCTAATGCATTCTGAGTGGATGCGGATCCGCTCAGAATGCATCAGTATGGCTCCGTCTGTCCTCCGCTCAGCAGGCGGACACTTGAACGCTGCTTGCAGCGTTCGGGTGTCCGCCTGGCCGTGCGGAGGCAAACGGATCCGTCCAGACTTACAATGTAAGTCAATGGGGACGGATCCGTTTGAAGTTGACACAGTATGGCTCAATTTTCAAACGGATCCGTCCCCCATTGACTTTCAATGTAAAGTCAAAACGGATCCGTTTGCACTATCATGAACAAAAAAAAAAAATGTTTTTTTTTTTTTGTTCATGTTAATGCAAACGGATCCGTTCTGAACGGATCTAAGCGTTTGCATTATAGGTGCGGATCCGTCTGTGCAGACACCAGACGGATCCGCTCTGAACGCAAGTGTGAAAGTAGCCTTAAAGGGAATCTGTCACTAGCAATTTACCCCCAATTTTTTTTTCATGAATCCATGTTTAACAGAGTACCTGTTTTCCATCTGTCTTGTTCTTTTGATTGTGAGTCTTGTCATGTCTTCAAAAAATCGATTCTTATGATATGTAAATGAAGCTGTAAGGAGCCCAGAGGGGCGTTATTCTTTCTCCACGGTGCCCAGGAACGCCCCTCTGAAGTGCCGTGCCCGGCTAAGTTTGAAAACTAATAACGCCTCCAAGTTCATCTAAATCGCCTCCCAGAGGCGCGGCTAAGTGCTCAACACCCCCCTCCTCAGTGCCGCGCTCTGCGGCAAACACCCCGATCCTCCTCTCGCCGGCATCCCAAATCCCGCGCAGGCGCAGTGCCGTCAGTCATCTTATCATAGCGCAGGCAATCGCCGGCACTGCGCCTGCGCGGGATTTGGGATGCCAGCGAGAGGAGGATCGGATTTGGGAGGCGATTTAGATGAACTTGGAGGCGTTATTAGTTTTCAAATTTAGCCGGGCACGGCACTTCAGAGGGGCGTTCCTGGGCACAGTGGAGAAAGAATAACGCCCCTCTGGGCTCCTTACAGCGTCATTTACATATCATAAGAATCGATTTTTTGAAGAAATGACAAGACTCACAATCCAAAGAACAAGACAGATGGAAAAAAGGTACTCATGGATCCATGTTTAATAAAGTACCTTTTTTCCATCTGTGTTCTTCTTTTCCATGTCAGTCTTGTCCTTTCTTCTAAAAATCGATTCTTGCTGTAAGGACTGGAGCCCAGAGGGGCGTTTTTCTTTCTCCACGGTGCCCAGGAACGGTGCCCCTCTGATTAGTGCCGTGCCCGCCTAAATATGAAAACTACTAACGCCTCCATCATTTAGCTGAATCGCCTCCCAGAGGCGCGGCTAAGTCCTCAACACCCGCCCCCCTCCTCAGCGCCGCGCTCTGCAAACACCCGATCCTCCTCTCGTCGGCGTCCCAAATCCCGCGCAGGCGCAGTGCCGGCGATTGCCTGCGCTCTGATAATACGGCTGAGGGCAACAGCTTCAACATCGTCACTGGGCTCGGCGCATGCCCAGTGACGATGTTGAAGCTGTTGCCCTCAGCCGTATTATCAGAGCGCAGGCAGGCAATCGCCGGCACTGCGCCTGCGCGGGATTTGGGACGCCGACGAGAGGAGGATCGGGTGTTTCAGAGCGCAGCGCTGAGGAGGGGGGCGGGTGTTGAGGACTTAGCCGCGCCTCTGGGAGGCGATTCAGCTAAACATGGGGGGGGGGGGGCCCTGGGGAGAAAAGCAGCCGCATAGCCGGCTGCAGGTCATCAGTGGGCGGGGCCTTATCTGCGCTACGGGCCCCCCAGTGCCGCGGGCCCCATAGCAGTGGCGTGGTCTGCCTCTATGGGCGGTACGCCACTGGCCATGGCCTGTTGGTCCAACCGGACGACACTGTCCTCTTCCGGGGCTGATGGCAGGAGCAGCAAGAGCCGAGACACAAAGGTGTGCCCCTGGGGCATGACCCTCATGGCGAAGTTCAGCCGGCCCAGCAATGATTGGAGACTTGTCTTGGTCAGAAAGCAGGATTTGGCTGCCTCCTGGATGGCTAACCGGATCTGTTGTAATTTCTCCTCTGGGAGCCTTGCTTCCAACTTTACAGAATCCAGAATGACCCCCAGGAAGGTGATCGTTGAGGAAGGACCGACCGTCTTCCCCGCGGCGACCAGAACCTGAAGCGCTGAAAACAACTCCAGCAGGGCGGATAAACCGGAGGGCTGACGGCAGGGGTGCTCCACCAGCAGGAAATCATCCAGGTAGTGGATACACATGGAAGCCTGGCCATGTTCAACCAGAATCCAGTGCAGGTCCTGGGCCAGCCGGTCAAACAGCCAAGGGCTGCTTTTTGAGCCAAACGTTAGACGATTGGCAAAGTAGTATTTGCCTGCCCATCTGATGCCATAATATTGCCACAGATGTGGGAGGATCGGGAGCAACTTAAAGGCATCGGCAATATCAGTTTTAGACAACCAGGCCCCCCTGCCTGCTTCGAGGATGAACCAAATGGCCTCATCGATAGAGGAGTATGTCATACTGAACTCTTCTGATGGTATGAGAGAGTTGATACTAGGGATATGCGAGGAATGAGGAGCCGAGAGATCGTAGATCAGCCTTTTTTTATTTGAGCCTTTTTTAGCCACCACTCCAATCGGGTTGACCCTCCAAACTTCAAAGGGGATTGAGTCGAATGGGCCGATGATGAACCCTTTATCCAACTCCAAGGATAATGCCGCTTGCACCGCCTCAGGATCTTGTCTGGCAGAGAGGAGGTTCTCACACTCCCAATTCGAATGTGGCAGGGCCACCAATCCCGTGTGGAACCCTAGAGACAGGTCAGAGATCAAGTGTTGCACGAACTGCCGATCGTCATGACCCCCCAGGAGCGCCTCCAGGAGATCCACGTTGACGTCGGTCAGTCATGCCTGCTTGGCAGATTTCTTGGGACAGGTGGACCTGGGATGTGCCCGAAAGCAGACCGTGCACACGTGAAGGGCCCTGCACCCACTGAACATGCAGTGACCAAAGTTGAAATTATTGCATATCTGGCTCTTGCCCAGATACACAATAGGCCTGCCAAACTTGTCCATGAGGGCCAGGCCCCTGGGGACACCCGATGTTCCCGGAAGGGCTCTGTCCGGATGTGCAGATGCCTCGTTGGGGCACCATTCCGTGGCATGGAAAATTGACTGGCATGCGCCACAAGTGGGGGCTCGGAGACCAGCAAAATGCCTGCAGAAAAGCTCCATATCCAGCACAGCCCAATTGGTCATAAACTGGAACTGTGCTAGGGAGGCTGCGACCCAAATCAGTGACTTGATATAAATAAGCGTCCAGCTCCTCCCTCCTACTCGGCTGCGCTGAGCAGATGACTTCACGGAACAAGCTGAATGCTAGAACAAACTCCGGTATGGATAACTTGCGGTTCAACCGGGCATCCTTTGACCTCATCACCACTGACACTTCCCCGCAATCAATTGTTCTGTGCTCGCTGGCATCGTGCGATGCTATGAGGATAGATGCCACTTTAACCTCTTTGCCTGCCAGTATATCCTTTCTAATATTCTCGGCCAGAAAATGAGCTGGGACAATGGCCGGCGGAGTAGAGGACATACCTGGGGAACCCGCCAACGGCCATGACACCGCAGTCACGGGCGCCACTGACTGCGAAGTGGTGGCGACCCTGGACTCCAGCTCCATGACCCTGTGCTGGATGTCCGCTACTGAGGCAGCCATACTCCCCATTGTGGCATTCAACTGAGCCAGTGATGACTAGATGGTAGGCACTGCCAGCTGCTCACTGGGTGGAACCGGGCTAGATACCAGCAGCCTATAAAGTTCGGCTTTCCTGGCCGAAGCCGGGTGACTGATGCCCCTTCTATTCAATTCTGCCACGAGCTTCGGAATGGTCCAGTTCCTCAGGCATCCATGACCAGCTAGACCGGAAACCACGGACCCGGAGATGGACAAGGCGTCATCGATGTCTGAGGCCTGGGACATGTTGACCGTGTTGTGATAATTCTATGCCCTGGATACCACCTGAGGACAAAACTCTTGTTACTCGTGTGGACACCAGACGTGCCTACGACATCCCGGTGCCCCCCCCCCCCCTTTATACCCCTATCAGTAAGACCACCCCCGGACTAAGGCCGGCCTGATGGACCAGAATTGATACTCACCTGGTTATAGTATTTGATGAAAATGGTACCGATACCGTACTGGAGGCTCGTACCACTGACCGAGGTGGAGGCCTTGTTAACGGGAAGCCGAAGGCACTGAGACCCCCAACGTGCTGCCGTACAAATAAAAACAAATATGAAATCTAAATGCACCGGGAATATTACCAACCTGGTTGCGTCAGGCTGTACCGTCTGCCCCTAAGGGAAAACGAAAAACATGGCCTAAACGTTTTAGGCAAAATGCTGAGGACTGAAGTGCCACCAACCAGGATGATATGCCCCCCGGGCATGCTGCTGGGTCATGCATGCCGCTAAGGGCGGATGTGTGCCAATCTTGGTGAAAAAGACCCCGTGGACGTGCTTAGACACGACACCATGCCACCGAGGCGGCTGACGCGACATTGCCTGAACGCTTCAGACAGACGTGCAACAAGAGACAACCTGGACGTACCAGGCAGGACCACGTGCCACCGGGGTAGCGGACGTAACATTTGACCGACGTTTACAAGCAGACATGCCACAGGAGACAAATATGACAACCTGGACGTTCCAGGCAGGACCACGTGCCACCGGCGTGGCAGACATACTTTGCCTGAACGTTTCAAGCAGACGTGTAACAGGAGATGAGTATGGCACCTGGACGTTCCAGGCGGGACCCGCTGTCCCGGAGTGACCAACACAATAACACTTGAACGCTTCAAGAAGACGTACCACTGTTCATATATCCATGATCTATGTGGCCTTGCAAGCCTCTTTCTCACTCTTCAATGTCATTTAGAGGCCTTTTGTATTTAAGATCTCGTACTTCATGGCATGTAATTTGTATGTGTTTTGTACAAGATATGTATTTGACTGTGTCTATCTCATGAAAATGAAAAACAATAAAATTGTCAATATAAAAAAAAAAGAAGACGTACCACATGAGATAACAGACACCCTGGAGATCCAGGCAGGACACGGAGTGGAGGACGTACTATTGCCTGAACGCTTCAAGCAGACGTATCACAATAAACAAAGTGACAACCTGGGGTTCTAGGCAGGACCACATGCCACCAGAGTGGCGGACGCAACGATGCCTGAACACTTCAAGCAGACGTACAACAATAACCAGGCGACCCACAATGAACAAAGTGACAACCTGGAGTTCAGGGCAGGACCACATGCCACAGAAGAGACAAATGCAACATAGCTTGAACGCTTCAAGCAGACGTACCACACATAGACAAAGTGACAACCTGGACGTTCCAGGGAGAGTCCTGAGTCCCGGGGTGGCCCACAGAATAGCGCCTGAACGTTTCAAGCAAACGAGCAACGAGAGACGGGTGTGACAACCTGGACGTGCCAAGGGGAACCACATGCCACTGGTGCGGCGGGCATGACATGGAAGACGTGTGAACGTGCCTGCGGCCAAACCCCCGTGACACATACCAAACCCGTATGGAACTCAGGACGTGCCACCTACTTGTAAGTAAGGAATCCTTGGAATGGCGTGGAGTGTCAGATAACCGAACAGAAGTAGTCACTGCAATATTATGATGCATGACACCATGTGAATACATTTTTTTTTATTTTTTTTTTATAATTATTTTTTTTTTACTGGGCCAACCCAGCTTTCCTGCCGGAGCCAAAGACCGTAGGCCGTGCTCAAGTAAAACTCTAGGCTCGAGTAAGAATTATGACCGCCGAAACAGACCGGCACTGGGCCAACTTCTATAACGTAATGCAAATGGTGGAATGGTAGTCATCACAGACTAAAAACAGAAAAACACCTTGCCATGAGAATATATATATATATGAAGTTGTCCCGCCGCATATAATCTTCCCATCAGTGTGAAGTGCTCATGTATAGTGGTCAGTGAAAACGCTATGTATGGCGGTCATTGCGACGTGCCCGTCTGTGCAGGGTGTTCTGCTCATGTGTATGCAGCGGTCAGTATAAGCAGTTGCGTATGGCGGTCAGCAAACATGCAGCAATCAGCGGGAAGCGCTTGTGTATATGGTGGTCAGTGGGACGTGCTTGTCCATATGGCAGTGTATAATGTGCCGTGTATACTGGTGTGGGGAAGGCCGCAGGTTGAATGTACCGCCGTGCTCATGAGGAAAAGGGGTGACAGAGGTGGCAGCTTCCATGTGGTTATGACCTGACACCAGGGGGCACATGCGGCGCTGATTGAGACCAATCTTGGTGAAAAAGACCCCGTGGACGTGCTTAGACACGACACCATGCCACCGAGGCGGCTGACGCGACATTGCCTGAACGCTTCAGACAGACGTGCAACAAGAGACAACCTGGACGTATCAGGCAGGACCACGTGCCACCGGGGTAGCGGACGTAACATTTGACCGACGTTTACAAGCAGACATGCCACAGGAGACAAATATGACAACCTGGACGTTCCGGCTGCAGGATGGATCCCTGTAACACGGAGCGAGCATGGCAGGGGGCGGAGCCGCCGGGCGTGCCTAGCAACTGGCCCCCGCAGCCGCCTCTAGCCCACGTGACCGGAACGAGAGCGGCCCTGCGCCATCCGGCCCGCCCCGTGCCGCGAGCAGAGGCCCCTGGATCTCACTCTCTCCCCCCCGACGGACCTCCGTCCCCCTGTACAGGGTAAGTACGTATGTTGCTGCGTGCCCGCTGCTGCCGCCGCCGCCGATGCCCGGCACCGGACTCCCTGTTTACCTCTGGCCGCATGACCTGCCGAACCGCCGACCTGCGATACTCACCTAGACCAGAACGCGATGGTGCGGGACATGCAGGGAAACCAGTATGGACGTGACCCGGAAGTACCTGGCTGCACGTCCCGTCCCTTGCACTCCTAGGAATAAATAGCAAGGGGGCGGGGCCTATGCCCCTTCCACAAATACAGGCTGCACGGCAGCCTTATCTACATATATATATTTTTTTTGCAATTGCACATTTATTTTGTGCTATACATTTTTTACAATTACTAAAAAAATATAAAATATATAAATTATCTTCTATTTCTGCTGGGACTTGAAATCACAACCTTCTATATTAGAGCCAAGAAGCTTAACCACTACACTATACAGCTACATGTTAACCTGCAGTGAAATATGAAATGATACTTCTGCTGTATAGGAATTCTTACTACATTACAAACCACTATGAGTATTTCTGAATCAGTTTATCATTCAGCTTTATAGCTTAATGGCTAAGGTCATTGCCTCTAATGTAGAAGGTCAAATCCCAGCAGGAAATTTTCAGAAATAGAGGCTAAATTAGACTTAAATACACGGGACTAAAGCCATATATGGACATAGCTATATATGGAGTCAGAGCAGAGACTCCTAAGCCGGAAGACTCACACTGGGGGATATCCTCACTGTACAGCGATCTTCTGCATAGACTTGAGTGGGACCTGGCACCCTCTCCTCTTCAGAGCAGGGGGTGCCAGGTTTAATGCTCAGGGACTTCCATTGTGCTTGGGTGCTCTGAAGAGCACCCAAGCATCCCAAAGTGTTCTACTCGAACACTAATGCTATGCAGTACATTGCCTATGTCCATATAAAAGACTGGATGGCGTGGGCAGGTAGCATATGCATGTGGCACCCAGAGGGAATTTTACTGCTGGGCCCTAGGCACCCCACTCCGGCACTGATCGCATAATCCTGGCTGGTGGGCTTAACCACAATGCTGAGAAGTCAGCCTGACAGCCAATCAGGTAGGAGGATATTGACTGGTCTATTGTGCTCTGTGCTAGTTCTAAAGCGGAGATATGGGGGTCATTTACCAAGCTGAAACAAGCCTAAATTAGGCGTATTTCAGGTGCACACAGCGACACATCGGTTAGCTAACTGTGAATTCGCCCCGCTCACGCCAGGTCTAAAATTGTGGGTGGGAAGGGCATGGTCCGTCTCATTCACCATTTTCTATGCCTGTTTTAGGCATAGAAAATGGTCTAAATGTAAGACAGCTTGGAAGCTGCACCTCTTCATAACTGTGGCGGATCCACTGGTAGCTCAGGGTCTTTATTAAGAAAACACTGGTCTTAATAAATGTGCCCCATGATCCAGATCCAGTTTTCTGGCTCCCTGTCCTCCATCTGGAGCAGGGCCTGGACAGATGCAGGGATGCCCTCCTTTTCAGTAGCTCCACGATCAGACCGCAGCAAATTGACTGACTGAGGTTTCTCTCAGCCCCAGTTAGTCACAAGAGCCATAAGACATAGTTCTCTGTGACTAACTGAAGGGTAAGAGATGCATTTCGGGTCCTGCACAGCTCATTCATGTCTTTGCATACTTTTTTTTTTCCTCTTCTGCTTGCAACAAGGGTTGTGGCTTTGCAGAGTCAGGACATGGCCTAGAAGGACTGGGCATGGCTTTCAATGCCCAGCATTTGTAGGTAAAGCAAGTCCCTAATTGGATGTGTTTATCATGTATTTAAATGAAAAAAATAAAAAATAAAAAAATAAACGGATATTGCACATTTTGGGAAATAACCAAGTAACTTCCTCAAATGCCTGATGTGGACAGAAGAGTTGTGTACTCGGAGGACTTAACATGTAAGTAACCGTTCATTAATTGTAGATAGAGATCTATCAGCTGCATATCACCCAGCCGATGTCATATAAGTCTGTATCTACTGACTACTAATATTGTGTAGTTCCCTTATATCATCCAGTGTGTGCGCTGTGTTGTATAGTCATTGTATATAATGTTCTGATATTGATCATAAATTGTAAGGAGCCACAAAAAATATGTCTCATAAATGATGGTAAAGGGACCTGAGGAGACACCACGGTAAAGATGGGTATAATGGGGAAAAGAAGGGGTTAAGAAGATTCCGATAAATGAACCAAATTGTGCCTCTTTAATTTGAAGCAAAAATCTATCACCCACATAAAGTGTATGTAAATACCTCATCTAGATGTTACATTGTCTTTTTTTGAAATTGTAAAAATCTCACACAATGAGACACAGAGTCGGGCAGATTGGGAGAAATTAAGCTCTGATGTTTTTTTACCTGAAATTGTTTTTTGATTTTAGTTCCAATCTCATGAAAATAATATTTATTATAATTTATCTAATATGTGAGATGTTACCCGAGAGATAACAACTTATCTTTTACTCTGTAAATTTCTCATTGACATAGGATACAGGATAGCTTCATTTACATGATATGAATGATGAGAGTGATTGTGCTGAAAATGGGATAGATGCCGTAGTGGGAGTGGGAATTTCTGCAATGTCCTTGCATAGAGTTGAGGGGACACCTGAATGTTCGGGTTCGCCACGTTCGGCAGAACTTTGCAAAAAAGTTCGAGTTCGGGACCCGAACTTGATCCCGAACCCCAACCACATTTAAGTCAATTGGGACCCGAACTTTGGAGAACTAAAATGGCTCTAAAAAAGTCATGGAAAGGGCTACAAAAGGCAGCAAAATGTGGTAAAGAGCATGGCAAGTGCCCTGTAACCAAATGTGGATAGGAAAATTACTTAAAATAACATAAAATACGCGCACAAAAAAAATATAATCTTGATCTAAGAGGAGGTCAATATGGAGAAGGAGGTTGAAGAAGCGGTGGATGTGGCGGTGGAGGAGGAGGAGGTAGCCTACACATTTTTTTTTTTTTTTTTTTTTTTAATTAAATTTGGGTAGACCCCAAAGCATTGGGAAATACAAAAAATAGAAAACAAAGAGAGTACAACAATTGCTGGGTAAGGCCGGTATACATGTCTATTCTGCACAAGTTACGGACAAGTCCTGTGGGATCATTTTATTGAACGTGAGCTTGTCCATGTTGGCTGTGGACAGACGACTGCACTTGTCTGTGATGACGCCTCCTGCCGTGCTAAACACACGTTCAGACAATACACTGGCTGCAGGGCAGACCAGCACCTCCAAGGTGTAAAGGGCGAGCTCAGGCCATGTGCCCAATTTGAAGACCCAGAAGTTGAATGGGCAAACCCATCATTCAGTACTTGTAGGCGTTTGCACACATACTATAATCTGTAGTGCTTTTTTTTTTTTTTGTCTCAGACAATGTCTTCAGAATACTATTAGACCAAATACATGACAGACAATAAGGAGACATGCTTACCCCGTCCATTCATTACAAGGTAACATTACAACAGAGACTGGGACTAGGAGAAATTCATTCTATCTAGTACAGGAAAACAGTGGTACCTCCATAGATTGATAGATAGATAGATAGATAGATAGATAGATGTGTTTCAAGAAAGTGTGAACAGCACAGCAGTATTCTATGATGGCGGGTGCCAGTGGCTGATGAAGAGATCCAAGCTTCCAATACCAATAATCCTAGAAAATCCACGGCACTTCCTTCAGTAAAAGCGTGTAGTTTATTCACCAATAGCAACGTTTCGGTTCGCACACTGGAACCTTTTTCAAGCAGTGATACAGAAAAGGAGTGCACTTAGCATATACAGTACAGACCAAAAGTTTGGACGCACCTTCTCATTCAAAGAGTTTTCTTTATTTTCATGACTATGAAAATTGTAGATTCACACTGAAGGCATCAAAACTATGAATTAACACATGTGGAATTATATACATAACAAAAAAGTGTGAAACAACTGAAAATATGTCATATTCTAGGTTCTTCAAAGTAGCCACCTTTTGCTTTGATTACTGCTTTGCACACTCTTGGCATTCTCTTGATGAGCTTCAAGAGGTAGTCCCCTGAAATGGTTTTCACTTCACAGGTGTGCCCTGTCAGGTTTAGTAAGTGGGATTTCTTGCCTTATAAATGGGGTTGGGACCATCAGTTGCGTTGAGGAGAAGTCAGGTGGATACACAGCTGATAGTCTTACTGAATAGACTGTTAGAATTTGTATTATGGCAAGAAAAAAGCAGCTAAGTAAAGAAAAACGAGTGGCCATCATTACTTTAAGAAATGAAGGTCAGTCAGTCAGCCGAAAAATTGGGAAAACTTTGAAAGTAAGGGCTATTTGACCATGAAGGAGAGTGATGGGGTGCTGCGCCAGATGACCTGGCCTCCACAGTCACCGGACCTGAACCCAATCGAGATGGTTTGGGGTGAGCTGGACCGCAGAGTGAAGGCAAAAGGGCCGACAAGTGCTAAGCATCTCTGGAAACTCCTTCAAGACTGTTGGAAGACCATTTCAGGGGGCTACCTCTTGAAGCTCATCAAGAGAATGCCAAGAGTGTGCAAAGGAGTAATCAAAGCAAAAGGTGGCTACTTTGAAGAACCTAGAATATGACATATTTTCAGTTGTTTCACACTTTTTTGTTATGTATATAATTCCACATGTGTTAATTCATAGTTTTGATGCCTTCATAGTCATGAAAATAAAGAAAACTCTTTGAATGAGAAGGTGTGTCCAAACTTTTGTTCTGTACTGTATATAGCATGTTCCGTGTCAATTAATCAATAACATAATTAAGTACAAAAAGTGATAACATTAATAAAAGTATATCTCAAAATCCAATTATACAAGATTCAAAAACAAGTGAAGCCCATACTGAACGTATAAGTGACCTAAATGTATGTATCCTCAATAGTGCATGTATATAAGAGACCATAGGTCATATTTCATGATGATTAAAGAGGACCTTTCACTAGTTTAAAAAGTAAAAACTAACTATATCAGTGGGCAGAGCGGCGCCCAGGGGTCCCCCTGCACTTACTAGTATGTCTGGGCGCCGCTCCGTTCGCCCGGTATAGGCTCCGGTGTCTGCAGCTCCTTCTTTTGTACTGGGTGGGGTTTTTGTATTAGGGTTGTCCCTTGCTGCAGCGCTGGCCAATCGTAGCGCACAGCTCATAGCCTGGGACTCACAGGCTATGAGCTGTGCGCTACGATTGGCCAGCGCTGCAGCAAGGGACAACCCTAATACAAAAACCCCGCCCAGTACAACAGAGGGAGCTGCAGACACCGGAGCCTATACCGGGCGAACGGAGCGGCGCCCAGACATACTAGTAAGTGCAGGGGGACCCCTGGGCGCCGCTCTGCCCACTGATATAGTTAGTTTTTACTTTTTAAACTAGTGAAAGGTCCTCTTTAAGACATTCATTAACACCCAGTTGATCTGATAAATAAAATAATTAAAAACAATAGTTGAACGTTTGTAACCTAATTCGGATCCGAGCGACACATGGAGATCTGGCGTGGTGTAGAAAATAACTGCGCCTGCGCAGCATTGCTTCCACAAATCCTCCTGGTGTAGGCAGTCTTCTATGAGCGGATGTGTCACCTGATCAACAGGTCAACTGACCGGAGGATCAGGTGACCAGAATGCTGAGTGAGGCCTATTTGTAAACGTTGCTACAGCAACCATCACATGACTAAGGTCCTGTATTTTCTTGACAAACCTTTTGCAGGATCTATGTCTCCATTTGTTTTATAGGAAGATAAAGATAACCCCCATCACCCTAATATAATAACCTATCTCCACATCCGCAATTCCCGGATAGCAGAGAAATACATCTCAATTAAGTAATCATTATTATTGACTGACAACGTGAGTTGCAGACTAAATTCCTGCAGCTATTCCTGCATCAACATCTGCTGATATTGCTAAATGCCACCAGTTGTAGCCGTAGGCAGCACCAGCCACACTGCATTTGTCCCCAAATACAGAGTCTAGCCGTGCCCGCCAGTCCCCCAACACAGCAGAGTAAAGCTGTAATGACAGGGAGGATTGGCCCCCACACAAACCTAGATAGATAGATGATAGATAATAGATAGATGATAGATAGATAGATAATAGATAGATAATAGATAGATAGATAGATAGATAGATAATAGATAGATAGATAGATAGATAGATAGATAGATAGATAGATAGAGATGAGCGGCAGGGGCAATATTCAAATTTGCGATATTTCACGATTTGCTAAAGATTGCAAAAATCGGCAAAGTAATATGCACATATTGCGTGCACAGTACAGACGTGGGTCACTGTTTCTACATTTTTCAAGCTGCTAGAAGTTTCCTGAGACTGGAGAAAATGGTTGGCACGGCGGAACATTACAATAGCTTAAAGGGCTTCTGTCACCCCACTAAACTAATATTATTATTTTTTTGTGTACTTATAATCCCTATCCTGCGATATTGCCATACATTATGTTATTAATAATTTTTGTTCAGTAGATTTAGCAAAAAACATACTTTTAAGATATGCTAATTACCTGTCTACCAGCAAGTAGGGCGTGTACTTGCTGGTAGCAGCCGCAAAAAAACGCCCCCTCCTTCTGTTGATTGACAGGGCCAGCCACGATCTCCTCCTCCTCCGGCCGGCCCTGTCAGCATTTCAAAAATTGCGCGCCTGTGTTGATTCGGCGCAGGCGCTCTGAAATAAGGAGGCTCGCCTCCTCAGCACTCCCTCAGTGCGCCTGCGCCGATGACGTCTTCTCTTTCGGTGACGTCATCGGCGCAGGCGCACTGAGGGAGTGCTGAGGAGGCGAGCCTCCTTATCTCAGAGCGCCTGCGCCGAATCAACACAGGCGCAATTTTTGAAATGCTGACATGGCCGGCCGGAGGAGGAGATCGTGGCTGGCCCTGTCAATCAACAGAAGGAGGGGGCGGTTTTCTACGGCTGCTACCAGCAAGTACACGCCCTACTTGCTGGTAGACAGGTAATTAGCATATCATAAAAGTATGTTTTTTGCTAAATCTACTGAACGAATATTATTAATAACATAATGTATAGATATATCGCAGGATAGGGATTATAAGTACACAAAAAAAAAAAAAAGAGTTTAGTGGGGTGACAAAAGCCCTTTAATATGCAGATAGAGTGCTCCAATATATTTGCGATTGTGAAATCGGCACTAATGATGCGCATAGTTTGGCGTAATACGTGCAACTTCACATTTTAGAAGGTCTGGCTACATATTTCTGATTGGTGCACTATGTATTGTTGTGAACTTGTGACATCCCAGCACTATATATGTATGTATGTATGGACAGCAGAACCTATCACACTGCCTAACACCCTGCACTGGAACCGAACTACTAACTAACTAACTAACTAATGTAATTAAACAGTAAAGCACAGAGCACAGCAATGTCACTGCTCTCTCTCTCAGAACTCCATAAATCTACAGAAAATGGCTGCTGGGGGAGGTTCTTATATAGTAAGGGGTCGGCAACATTCCTATTGGTTGCTAGGGATGTTGCTAAGCTCAGACAGAGATATTGCAGCCTTCTCCTTGGCCCACAAGCAAGAAGGGAGGTTACTGATGAAAACAAAATCTAGAATATATAGAACTAAATTCTAAATCTTCGCAAATTCTCAGAGTGGCAATATTTGCGATTAAAATCCGCAATTCGAATATTTGCGCCCAACACTATAAATAGATAGCAATAGGAAAATGGCAGCACAGGATAACAAAGTAGTCAGAGGTGCAAGCCCAAAAGGGTCAAGACAAACAACCAATAATACAAAAAATAGCAAATCAGGCAGCACTCTCAAAGAGAAAAAATGAAAAGTTTATCCACCCATGCAGGACGCGACGTTTCGGGTCCACACTGGAGCCTCTCAAGCAAATAGTGATAGTGATCATGTGATATATAAACATAAAGTGCAGGTGCATGGCATAACCAATCAATAATATACACATAAATATAAGATAAAGTGTTGTCATCAATAGATCATGATTATACCCAGTAATAATATACATGATTGTGCAGACGTGACATTGTTATCAACAAACATATAAATATAAAATACATTTAATTGACCAATTAATAAGATGTCATACACATGAATAAATCATGTGTATATAGTGTCCAGAGGGAGGTGACTTATCAGGGATAGGCCAGTAATAAAAAAAACGCGTCATACTACTGCGTTCTTTACCAGGAACCATGTTAATCCCTAGTTGCCAAGAGGAAGCGAAGAGCACCCCAGCAAACTATAGCGCATGCCGCGCACAATGTGCAGAGGTTGCCAAGAGGCCATAACTAGAACAGGCAGATAGGGCAGATCATGGGCGCATGAATGACAGGTGCACTTTATGTGAAGGCTGCCAAGAAGGCACACCAAACGCAACAACATAAATGATAGTAACCTAAAATCACCCATCCAATTGGGATCTCAATATGGGGTGAAACAGGGTTCTCCTGTAAATATATGAGTATTAGAAGAGATACCCACGATGGGGTGGGGGCAAGGGGTACATATAACACACACCGTGAAGAATGTACCTGCGCCCAAGGGGTGGCAATAGGGAATCACCCCCACACAACAGCGGGAGGATTCACCATACAGCCCCCCACTTACCATTCCCTACATTTTGTCGTCTCAGTATGGTGTGTCCAAGCCCAATGGAATATACTAAGAAAAAAAAAGGAATAAAATGATAAAACAAACACTTGATTTCTCAAGGAAACATAAAAGGAGTCATAATGTTTAAAAACATAAAACATACAAAAACATATCAATTCAAAAAATAGTAGGCAGTTCCCCCGGCGAGTCATCAATCTTGATCACCGAATAGATGGGACACTATAAATGAAAGAGAAAAAAGGAAAATTAGAAAAATGCAAAACTAAAATATTTACAACTGGTTAACCACCTGCATTATAGGATTCACATGGTCGGATATACCAGGGATGAGGGCAAACTACTTCATCGGCACACCTAATTTGAAGTCAACATTTAGACCATGCGGTTTAAGTCCAATATATACAGTACAGACCAAAAGTTTGGACACACCTTCTCATTCAAAGAGTTTTCTTTATTTTCATGACTATGAGAATTGTAGATTCACACTGAAGGCATCAAAACTATGAATTAACACATGTGGAATTATATACATAACAAAAAAGTGTGAAACAACTGAAAATATGTCATATTCTAGGTTCTTCAAAGTAGCCACCTTTTGCTTTGATTACTGCTTTGAACACTCTTGGCATTCTCTTGATGAGCTTCAAGAGGTAGTCACCTGAAATGGTTTTCACTTCACAGGTGTGCCCTGTCAGGTTTAATAAGTGGGATTTCTTGCCTTATAAATGGGGTTGGGACCATCAGTTGCATTGTGGAGAAGTCAGGTGGATACACAGCTGATAGTCCTACTGAATAGACTGTTAGAATTTGTATTATGGCAAGAAAAAAGCAGCTAAGTAAAGAAAAACTAGTGGCCATCATTACTTTTAGAAATGAAGGTCAGTCAGTCCGAAAAATTGGGAAAACTTTGAAAGTGTCCCCAAGTGCAGTCACAAAAACCATCAAGCGCTACAAAGAAACTGGCTCACATGAGGACCGCCCCAGGAAAGGAAGACCAAGAGTCACCTCTGCTGCGGAGGATAAGTTCATTCGAGTCACCAGCCTCAGAAATCGCAGGTTAACAGCAGCTCAGATTAGAGACCAGGTCAATGCCACACAGAGTTCTAGCAGCAGACACATCTCTAGAACAACTGTTAAGAGGAGACTATGTGAATCAGGCCTTCATGGTAGAATATCTGCTAGGAAACCACTGCTAAGGACAGGCAACAAGCAGAAGAGACTTGTTTGGGCTAAAGAACACAAGGAATGGACATTAGACCAGTGGAAATCTGTTCTTTGGTCTGATGAGTCCAAATTTGAGATCTTTGGTTCCAACCACTGTGTCTTTGTGCGACGCAGAAAAGGTGAACGGATGGACTCTACATGCCTGGTTCCCACCGTGAAGCATGGAGGAGGAGGTGTGATGGTGTGGGGGTGTTTTGCTGGTGACACTGTTGGGGATTTATTCAAAATAGAAGGCATACTGAACCAGCATGGCTACCACAGCATCTTGCAGCGGCATGCTATTCCATCCGGTTTGCGTTTAGTTGGACCTTCATTTATTTTTCAACAGGACAATGACCTCAAACACACCTCCAGGCTGTGTAAGGGCTATTTGACCATGAAGGAGAGTGATGGGGTGCTGCACCAGATGACCTGGCCTCCACAGTCACCGGACCTGAACCCAATCAAGATGGTTTGGGGTGAGCTGGACCGCAGAGTGAAGGCAAAAGGGCCAACAAGTGCTAAGCATCTCTGGGAACTCCTTCAAGACTGTTGGAAGACCATTTCAGGTGACTACCTCTTGAAGCTCATCAAGAGAATGTCAAGAGTGTGCAAAGCAGTAATCAATGCAAAAGGTGGCTACTTTGAAGAACCTAGAATATGACATATTTTCAGTTGTTTCACACTTTTTTGTTATGTATATAATTCCACATGTGTTAATTCATAGTTTTGATGCCTTTAGTGTGAATCTACAATTTTCATAGTCATGAAAATAAAGAAAACTCTTTGAATGAGAAGGTGTGTCCAAACTTTTGGTCTGTACTGTACAGGGAGTGCAGAATTATTAGGCAAGTTGTATTTTTGAGGATTAATTTTATTATTGAACAACAACCATGTTCTCAATGAACCCAAAAAACTCATTAATATCAAAGCTGAATATTTTTGGAAGTAGTTTTTAGTTTGTTTTTAGTTTTAGCTATTTTAGGGGGATATCTGTGTGTGCAGGTGACTATTACTGTACATAATTATTAGGCAACTTAACAAAAAACAAATATATACCCATTTCAATTATTTATTTTTACCAGTGAAACCAATATAACATCTCAACATTCACAAATATACATTTCTGACATTCAAAAACAAAACAAAAACAAATCAGTGACCAATATAGCCACCTTTCTTTGCAAGGACACTCAAAAGCCTGCCATCCATGGATTCTGTCAGTGTTTTGATCTGTTCACCATCAACATTGCGTGCAGCAGCAACCACAGCCTCCCAGACACTGTTCAGAGAGGTGTACTGTTTTCCCTCCTTGTAAATCTCACATTTGATGATGGACCACAGGTTCTCAATGGGGTTCAGATCAGGTGAACAAGGAGGCCATGTCATTAGATTTTCTTCTTTTATACCCTTTCTTGCCAGCCACGTTGTGGAGTACTTGGACGCGTGTGATGGAGCATTGTCCTGCATGAAAATCATGTTTTTCTTACCTTGCAGACTTCTTCCTGTACCACTGCTTGAAGAAGGTGTCTTCCAGAAACTGGCAGTAGGACTGGGAGTTGAGCTTGACTCCATCCTCAACCCAAAAAGGCCCCACAAGCTCATCTTTGATGATACCAGCCCAAACCAGTACTCGACCTCCACCTTGCTGGCGTCTGAGTCGGACTGGAGCTCTCTGCCCTTTACCAATCCAGCCATCTGGCCCATCAAGACTCACTCTCATTTCATCAGTCCATAAAACCTTAGAAAAATCAGTCTTGAGATATTTCTTGGCCCAGTCTTGACGTTTCAGCTTGTGTGTCTTGTTCAGTGGTGGTCGTCTTTCAGCCTTTCTTACCTTGGCCATGTCTCTGAGTATTGCACACCTTGTGCTTTTGGGCACTCCAGTGATGTTGCAGCTCTGAAATATGGCCAAACTGGTGGCAAGTGGCATCTTGGCAGCTGCACGCTTGACTTTTCTCAGTTCATGGGCAGTTATTTTGCGCCTTGGTTTTTCCACACGCTTCTTGCGACCCTGTTGACTATTTTGAATGAAACGCTTGATTGTTCGATGATCACGCTTCAGAAGCTTTGCAATTTTAAGAGTGCTGCATCCCTCTGCAAGATATCTCACCATTTTTGACTTTTCTGAGCCTGTCAAGTCCTTCTTTTGACCCATTTTGCCAAAGGAAAGGAAGTTGCCTAATAATTATGCACACCTGATATAGGGTGTTGATGTCATTAGACCACACCCCTTCTCATTACAGAGATGCACATCACCTAATATGCTTAATTGGTAGTAGGCTTTCGAGCCTATACAGCTTGGAGTAAGACAACATGCATAAAGAGGATGATGTGGTCAAAATACTCATTTGCCTAATAATTCTGCACGTAGTGTATATGATAGATAGATAGATAATAGAAGATAGATAGATAATAGAAGATAGATAGGTAGATAGATAGATAGATAGATGATAGACCCTATAGATAGATAACACCCTTTAGTCTCTTAGTACTCCTAGTGTCTCTTTTTGTTAATTTTTTTTTATGAATTTATGCTTTCTCTCCCCCTCCCTATGCTCTTGGATGCAATCACAGCAGTAGTAAATGATATCTGAGTGACCCTAATATGCATAGCTGTGGGTAAATGCAAGTTTGACTGCGTTTAAAAACACTCCGCACCGGTACATGTGTTATGCTTTTTCATATTCCAAAGTTTCCAAAAATTTCTCCTTATCGAAGACATATGATATTTAAACACATACAGTGCCATGGGATACAGATTTGTTGGGGAACCAAGCATCTAAAAATGATACCTTGACAGGGTCAGAATGCCAGTCTATATGACACACACAAACGTTAATTATCAGAAGACAAAGTGGCTATTTGCGAACAAGCCTATAGGAATTCCCTCCGTCCCTTTTAAGGGTCCATTCACACATCCGTGTGTGTTTTGCGGATCCACAAAACACGGACAGCGGCAATGTGCGTTCCGCATTTTGCAGACCGCACATTGCCGGCACTAAGAGAATATGCCTATTCTTGTCCGCTATTGCGGACAAGAATAGGAGGACGTTCTTTTTTTTTTCAGGATCGGAATTGCGGACCCGGAAGTGCGGGTCCTCAATTCCGGATCGGGGCCACACCTCGTGCCACCCCATAGAAATGAATGGGTCCGCAATTCCGTTCCGCAAATTGGAGCAGCAGCAGTGCAGTGTGAATGTGGAAAGGCCAGGGAATCAGTGGCACGTCGCTGCAATAGTAGCGGCAGCAGCAGAAGCAGCATTGCATGATGGAGTGTACAAGGCAGTAGATCGACTGTCTATGGGTGATAGTAATAGTAGTAGTAGTAGTAGTAATAGTAGTGGTAGTAGTAATAGTAGTAGTAGCAGTAGTAGTAGTAGTCGTAGTGGTAGTAGTAATAGTAGTAGTAGTAGTAATAGTAGTGGTAGTAGTAGTAGTAATAGTAGTAGTGTTAATGGTAGTGGTTATAGTGGCTTATGTGTAGCATTAATAGCAGTGGCAGTATGGGATTAGAAGCAAGGAGCAGCAGCTGAGGCGTTGGTGGCAGTCATATATTGCATGTTGGCAGCCAGGCAGAAGCAGTGTCATTATGGCGGCAATGGCACGATGGAGGCAATAGCATATGGAACATAATGGTAGGCAGACAGCAGCAGTGGCATGAAGGTGGCATCAGTGTCAACATGAAGGCCACAAGTAGTAGTGGTATGATGGCTGTAGTGGCATAAAAGAGGCAGCAGCAGCCTTACTGAAAACAATGGTAGGCAGTCAGCAGAAGTGGTATGGTAGCAGGAGCGGCATGAAGGAGGCAGCAGCCATATAGAAATGTCAGCGGCAGTGGCATTATGGAAGCTGAGGTATGATGGAGGCAGCAGCAGCCTTATAGAACATGATGGTAGGCAGGCAGCAGCAGTGGTATGATGTAGGCAGCAGCAGCCATACAAATATGATAGAAGTTAGGGGACAGAAGTGGCATAAGGGGGGCATTGGTATAATGGATGGATGCAGGCCGGCAGACAGCAACTCTGGCAAGATAGGGCCCCATAAAAAAATGTATTTGAAGAGGCTGGAGATGCCCTGGCATGGATTTTGGACTAGTGGTTCACATTTTCAATGAGGGTTCAAATGCTGTATCTATTCTCTGGATGGTTGAACACCTGTGTACTTTTGAAACTTTTTAAACTAACTTTTGTCTTTCTGTCTATCTACAGTGAGGAACAGAAGCATTTGAACACCCTGCAATTTTGCAAGTTCTCCCACTTAGGCTACTTTCACACTAGCAGCACGGACCTCCGGCAGGGTGAACAGCCTGCTGGATCCGTCCTGCTGCTAGTGACCGTGTGCCCACGGACTGCTGCTCCGTCCCCATTGACTTTAATGGGGGCGGAGTTCCGGCGGAGGCATCGCAGCGCACGGCGAGAGGCTGCCGGAATAAAACGACGACATGTCCAACATTTATTCCAGCAGCCTCTCGCTGTGCACTGCCGTGCTACCACGGGAACTCCGCCCCGCCCCCATTATAGTCAATGGGCACTGAGTGGCAGTCCGGAGGCACACATTCACTAGCGGCAGGAGGGATCCGGCAGGCTGTTCACCCGACAGAACAGCCTGCCGGAGGTCCGTGCCGCTAGTGTGAAAGTAGCCTAAGTGGGAGAACTTGCAAAATCGCAGGGTGTTCAAATACTTCTGTTCCTCACTGTAGATAGATAGATAGACAGACAGAAATTATCGGTAGATATATATATTTTTTCATTTTTTTATTTTTTTTACACTAGGTCCCAGAGAATGCACCGACATAGCTGAGAAAATGGAGTTTAAAAAATATTTGTTTTTCTTGGATTATTATTTTGCTTTAATTCTGATTGGATCTCAGCTGTGGAGCGGTAAATATGACCTTATATCCCATTTATGTGGTATATGACTGTGTGCGGTATTATGTTTATTATGTACATTGTCTCACTGGCATGTTAGCTTTCCTTAGAGAGAAGTAGAGAGACATGAGGCAATGCTTTATGGGAAAAATACTTTCCATATGACAGAAACCTGCTTCTTGTCATGAAGACTTCTCCTGTCTGTTTCCACCATCATGACACATAGATGTCACATAGAAGGTTTCCCACTCAGGACTAATCAGCCTCCTACTTTGTGCTCATGATGCCTAAAAGGCTGAAACAGATCTGTCCACAGATAGACATCTTAGAAATGACTGTATCTGTTCACATTAAAAGACATACAGGGGTTTCCCAAGATCTGGTGGATTTCAAGAAACCCTTTTACTGTGTAGGATATTGAGAAATAAAATTCCGTCCCCTTGAGCAGTCCATGCTATTGTGATGTTCTCCTTTCTTATTGGGGAACAAGGCTTAGGCAAGGTCCGTCTGACGCTCTATGTACAAAGATATTCTCCCCTCTAAGCACTGACATTGCAAAGTCTTAAAAGGGCTATCACATAAAATGTATTCCTATGCCATGAATAGGGCATTAAAAATGAAGTATTACTGCAATGTATATGTACCCCCTGCACAGCCCCCTTCCCCCCCAGGGGCTGGTATAGTGACCTCATAGTGAAGCAAGCAGCTCAGACACCTTTCATCATTTATCCTCACTTCATATATGTAAATATTAGAGATGAGCGAATAATGTTTGCACATCCTAAATTTCTGTGACATTCAGTGTAATTTACTTGTGCATACACTTACAAAACCTGCACTACTGT
This sequence comes from Bufo gargarizans, assembly GCF_014858855.1. Taxonomy (NCBI): domain Eukaryota; kingdom Metazoa; phylum Chordata; class Amphibia; order Anura; family Bufonidae; genus Bufo; species Bufo gargarizans. The sequence continues at coordinate 430,259,146 of NC_058080.1, forward strand.
ACGTGTGATATACCTGCAAGTATATATACCATCTAATATGCTCAAGGCAAGCAGTAAGGGACGGGGAAGTGGCTGTGCTGTTGATGGTGCACGCAGAGGCATTGGACCTGGGCACGGTGAAACTGTGCCTGCTGCCAGAGCACAAGAAACACAATTATCCACAATACCCAGCTTCATGTCCCAGTTTGCAGGGCGGCGCAGGACACCACTCTCGAAGTCACACTAGTGCGACCAGGTGGTCGGTTGGATTGCAGCAGATAATGCTTCCAGTCAGTTAAGCACCACCCTGTCTTCCACAAAGTCCAGTCTCAGTAGCCAAGAGTCTGGTCAACAGAATCCTCACCCTGATCCTCCTACCTACCACCATGGAGAGTCTTGGCAAACAAATGATTCCACACTCGGATAGTCCAAGGAGATCCATTCCTTGTTTTGGGCCTCTCGCCAAGCCCGCTTGAAGAGGGACATGAGGAGATCTTGTGCACTGATTCCCAAACTTTTGAGCATCCACAGTCAGAAGAAGATGACGGTGGGGAACGGCAATTAGTGTTTCACGAGGTGGATGATGATGAGACACAGTTACCAATAAGTCAACGGCAATTAGTGTCTCAAGAGGTTGATGATGAGGATGAGACACAGTTATCAATAGGAGAGGTTCTTGTTAGGTCAACAAGTCAGGAGTATGACCTGAGTGAGGAAGTGAAAGAGGATGTGGTGGACGATGAAATCACTGACCCAATCTGGGAAGGTGGCAAGCAGAGCAAGGACAACAGTACAGCACCGCAACAGGCTAAAAGAGGCATTGGGGTGGGAAAAGGGAGAAGGCGGCTCACACAAAACAGGCCCATATCTTTTCCCTGGAGCACCCTCTTGCTGCAATCTCCCTTGCCAAGGGGTAAGTATTGCGCAGTCTGGCACTTATTTGAGGAAAGTGCAGACGATAAATGAATTGTAATTTGTCACCTGTGCCGTATCAAAATGACCAGGGGCGTGAACACTAGCAACCTCACCACCACCAGCATGATCCACCACATGGCATGAAAGCACCCTAACAGTTGGGCCAAACGCCTGGGTCCACTATCAGTGTCTGCAGGCCACACCACAACCTCCTCTTCCCCTGCGTTAGGTGCTGGCCACTACACTGTCCAAGACACAGGCCTGGATGCCTCCCGCCCTGCACCTGGACCTTCGCAAGTACCATCAGCTAGCACATTCACTTCTGTGTCCCAGCGCAGCGTACAGATGTCCGTACCCCAGGCCTTTTAACGAAAGTGCAAATACCCAGCCACCCACCCACATGCCATAGCACTAAATGTGCCTCTTTCCAAATTGCTGGCCCTGGAAATGTTGCCATTTAGGCTTGTGGACACTGAGGCCTTCAACAGCCTGATGGCAGCAGCCATCCCTCGTTACTCAGTCCCCAGTCGCTACTATTTTTCCCAGTGTGTCGTCCCCACCTTACACGAGCATGTGTCCCATAATATCACCAGTGCCCTGACCATCGCAGTTACTGGGAAGGTCCACTTAACCACAGACACATGGACAAGTGCATTCAGCCATGGACACTACATTTCCCTGACTGCACACTGGGTAAATGTTGTGAAAGCTGGGAGAGAGTCATACCCTGGGATGGCATAGGTGCTACCAACGCCAAGGATTATAGGCCCTACTTCCATCAGGATTTCCGTCGCAACCCCCCTTCTCCACCTCCTCCTCCACTTCCAACTCTGAATTCTCATCTTGCAGCACCAGTCAGCCATCAGTCAGTAGCTGGAAGCAGTGTAGCACTGCAGTAAGGAAGCGGCAACAGGCCGTGCTGAAACTAATTTGCTTAGGTGAAAAACAGCACACCACCGCAGAGTTGTGGTAGGGTATAAGGGACCAAGCTGAACTGTGGCTCTCGCCACTCAACCTATAACCAGGCATGGTTGTGTTTGATTATGGCTGTAACCTGGTGGCGGCTTTAGAGCTCGGCAAGCTCACACACATACCATGCCTAGCCCATGTGTTCAACTTAGTGTTTCATCGGTTTCTCAAAACCCACCCCAATTTGCCTGAGCTACTGGTGAAGGTGCGCCGCGTGTGTGCCCATTTCCAAAAGTAATCTACAGCTGCCGCGTGTCTGGCAACACTGCAGCAGCGCTTGAAATTGCCAGCTCACCGACTGTTGTGCGACGTGAGCCCGTGCTGGAACTCCACGTTCCACATGCTGACCAGGCTTTGTGAGCAGCAGAGGGCAGTAGTAGAGTACCAGCTGCAACATGGTCGTCGCCTTTCCATTCAGCTTCCGCACTTCACAAGCGAGGAGTGGGCATGGATGTCTGACCTTTGTGAGGATTTACGCAACTTTGAGGAATTAACATAGATGGTGAGCGGGGATAGCGCTATTATCAGCTTAACCATCCCACTTCTGTGTCTACTGAAATGCTCGCTGCTCACAATAAAGGTGGACTCTTTGCATGTTGAAGAGATGGAAATTGGGGAAGACATTTCACAGGGTGATAGCCAGACCACCCTCAGTTCATCTTATCAGCGCAAATTGGATGATGATGAGGAGGAGGAGCAAGAGACGGTTGCCTCCGCTACAGAGGGTAGTACCCATTGCAGGTTTATTCCATCTGTTCAGCATGGATGGGCTAAAGAGGAGGAAGAGGATGAGGAGATTGAGAGTCATCCTCCTGATGAGGACAGCAAATTCTTGTCTGTTGGGACTCTGGCACACATGGCTGACTTTATGTTATGCTGCCTTTCCCGTGACCCTTGCGTTTTACGCATTTTGGCCAACTCTGATTACTGGATATTCACCCTTCTCGACCCCCGCTACAAAGATAACTTCTCATCTCTCATTTCTGTGGTAGAGAGGACAAGCAAAATGGTGCAATACCAGAAGGTCCTTATGGAAAAATTGCTCCAAAAATTTTCCAGCTGACAATGCTGGCGGCAGAGTACGTAGTTCCTTGGGCAACCGAAGAGGGGAGACAAGGGGAACACACAGCAGTTCCAACAGAGGCAGGGCAACACTCTCTGAAGCCTGGGACACTTCAATGACACCCCGCCAGCACCCTCACCCTGATGCATGGCCTAGTGTCACAAAGAGGGAAAAGTTTTGGAAGATGGTGAAGGAGTACATAGCAGATCGTGTCAGCGTCCTCAATGATCCCTCTATGCCTTACAACTATTGGGTGTCCAAGCTGTACACGTGGCACGAACTGGCGCTCTACGCCTTGGAGGTGCTGGCCTGCTCTGCCGCCAGCGTTTTGTCAGAGCGGGTATTTAGTGCTTCTAGGGGCATAATAACTGATTAGCGCAACCGCCTGTCAACTAAAAATGCTGACAGGTTGACTATTATCAAAATGAACAAGGCCTGGATTGCCCCCGACTTCTCTACTCCACCAGAGGAAAGTGGCTGAACATAAAGGCACTTTAAATGTGGCTATAATGGTGTACACTGTATTCCCATGCACCCCTTCCACCACAAAAAAGGGTATATGCTTCAATCTTCCTTTTCTTGTCCTCCTCCTTAGTGATGAGCGGCATAAGGCAATATTCAAATTCACGATATTTCGACAAATTCAAGAATTCGTGATCTCCAGTCATTGTTTACCTGATAGCGAAAAAATCAGCAATGTATTATATTCACAATAAATAAGCGATTAAAATATTCAACACTATTTGCGAATACGAATATATAGCACTATATTCTAAATATTCACAAGTAGTGATATTCGTGATTAAAATTTGCGATTCGAATATCCGCGCTCAACACTACTCCTCCACTCCTAATGTTTTTGATGGCCAGATCAGCAGCAGGCATTCGCCCTTAATGTTTTAGCGGCTCAGTTCAGCAGCAGACCCTCACCCCTAATGTTTTAGAAGGTAAAATCAGCAACAGGCCCTTGCCCATGAAATAGGAAAAAAAGGATTGCGCTGCAGGAGAGTATGCTTAAAAGTCCAAAAATTATATGTGTTCTATTGTCTATGGAAATCTTCAGTCAAATAGGTTCATCCATACACATCAAACACAACTGCGGTGTGGAAATCTGAAATAAAATAGAAACCGCACTATGGTGTAGTAACTTCTCAAAAAGAGTGTAACCTGATAATAGGTTATACTCACAAGACTCAGATGGTATTAGGCGTAAAAAGCAGGCTCAGCGCTGTCATCCACCCAGGAACTGCACACCTTGGATGTCGTTCACTAGACCACACGGACGGACAGGGTGCTTTACTGCTTATGTGAAATCTTGCACAAGCACAAGCAGGATCCCAAAATAAGCACCACTTTGGCAGAATATCACCAAACTCCACACTCTTCAAGGTCTCGGAGAAAAGATGTCAACCAATAGTGAAGTACGTACCACAGTGTTGAATAAAAAGGATTTATTATACTCACAAAGAACGCAAGTTTTGGAGCAAGTTAAAACAAGTACACAAAGCCCGACCCGGGTTTCGCCATGATGCTTCGTCTGGGGCGTGTATTCCTAAGTGGATACAGCTGAAAATAAAGGATCCAGGGATCCTCCCCTGTTGGGCGTCATGAGACTTTTCAAATAACAATTTCTTCTAAAATATATATATACACACATACATACTATCCTCCCCCGCACGCAGACGGGCTAGAAAAGTGAATAAATAGTTACTAAAATAAGATCTAAAACCTAGTACAATCGTATTTGGGACCTACATCTCCCTACCATAGACAGCGCAGACCTATTATTCAAACATCATTTAAAGGATTATTATTATTTTTTTTTTTTTATATTATGCAGGCATTCACATCACATTCAATATTAAGTCCCTGGGGTTGAATGGTGTTTAATAAAAACATCCACTCCACCTCCCTTTTATTTAATATTGAAATAAAATCCCCTCCCCGTATAGGGGTGCGGACCAACTCAATACCAGTGAAGAGGAGCCCCCTGGGATTTTTTTGGGTGTTGAAATTTTCAAATGAAGGGAGACGCTGTGGGTCTCCAGTCCTTTTTTGATGTTGCAAATATGTTCTTGCACTCGGGTCTTCAAACTACGTGTGGTTCTCCCCACATATTGGAGGCCACACGGGCACTCCAATAAATAAATGACACCCACATTATTACATGACAGATTGCCTTTTATTTTAAAATTAGTACCTGCTCTTTTTTTAGATGCTACAGAGTCCACAAACATTTTTCGATCTTTAAAGATGCGGTTTTTGCAAGGTATGCAAAAACCGCACCATGTGAACTTACTCTTGTGTGCAATCTGATGTTTTTTATTGGTAGCAAAGCTAGCACTATGCACTAACCTATTTGTAAGGTTACTAGCTCTTTTAAAAACAAGAGGGGGTTTCTCTGTCAAATTCTTACTCAAAACAGGGTCATTTTTGAGTATGTGCCAATTTTTATTGATCTTCTGTTTGATATGGCCCGCTTTGTTATTGTATTGTGTTATGAACATATATCTAGAGTCTTTCTTTTTTTCTTCACTTTTTTTGTCTACTAGAATTGGGGTGATGTCCCGCTTGTCTTCTATTTCTCTTATACAGTGATCCAAAAGATCTTCTTGGTATCCCTTTTCAAGAAATCTAGTCTTTATCATATGTCCCTGTTCCCTATAATCTTCTAATTTAGTGCAATTCTTAGAGATTCGTTGAAACTGGCTTTTAGGAATATTCCTAAGCCAGGAAGGGTGGTGGCAGATATTTTATTCAATGTAGGTATTGACATCTACAGTCTTAAAAAAGTTCTAGTTTTAAGCCTATTTTCTTCTATAAAAATGACTAAATCTAAAAAATCAACAGAGGTGTCACTAATATGACTGGTGAACTTGAGGTTAAAATAATTCTTATTAATGTCCATTATGAAGGACTCAAGTCCCTCTTTTTCGCCTGACCAGATGAGGAGGCAGTCATCAATGTATCTGCGTCAAATTAAAAGTCGTCCCCTTCCAAGATCTTTATTGAGGATCGTATCTATCCTCCCTCTTTCCCACATGGTCATGAACAGATTTGCAAGGCTGGGGGCGAATTTCGCCCCCATCGCCACGCCGGAGTGCTGGAGATAGAACTGATCACTATATAAGAAGTAATTGTGGGTGAGGCAGAAAGTTACGCAGTCCAAAACGAAGTTCTTTTGTGCTGTCCCCATCTGGGCATCGCTATCTAGAGCTTCTCTAACTCCTCTTATACCTAGATCTTGTGGTATGCAGGTATATAAGGAGGAGACATCGACTGTAGCCAGCCAAATGGTACCTTGTAGTAATCCCATTTCTTCAATCAGACTAATAACACTGGCAGAATTTTTTAGATAGGAGGGGGCCATTGTTACATATTTTTGCAGAAAATAGTCAATATATTCCGAGACTCTGCTGTTCAGGGAATCTATCCCCAAAACTATAGGTCTCCCAGGAGGATGTACTGGATCTTTGTGCATTTTGGGTAAGAAATATATGACCGGTGTGACCGGGTTTTTGATGGAAAGATAGTGAAACTCCTTTTTGTTTAAAACATCACTCTGTAGGCCCCTCTTTAGTATGATATCGAGTTCTTTTTTATAAATGTTTAATGGGTTATTTTTAAGTACCAAATTGGTGTCCTTATCAGACAGTAGTCTATTCATTTCTGACGTATATTGTTCCACATCCATTAAAACCACCCCCCCCCCCCCTTTGTCGGCAGGTTTTATGACAATTTGGTCATTTTTTTCAAGTTTTTTTAAAGCCTCCTTTTCTTTATAGGAGAGATTATGTTTTGTTGGTTTGTTGTTAATATTCTCTAGGCCATTCAAAAGGCTCCTTTTGAAGGCATCTATGCACTCATTGTTTTTGTTCTTAGGGCAAAACTTTGATTTGTTGCGGAGGTCAGTATGTGCGACCCCCACTATTTTCTCACTATTAGTTACCTGCGGAGGCTGGATGTTAAGATGGTATTTTGCTATATTTAATTTTCTGATGTACCTATGGATGTCTAGGAATAGGCCAAATTTATTGATCCCATTGCTGGGAGCAAATTTCAACCCTTTTTGCAGAATGTTTTTTTCTTCTTCTGAAAGAGGATACCTACTTAAGTTAAATATTCCTATTGAGTCCCTTTGCACTTTTTTTCTTTCTGGGTCTGGTTCTTTTCCCCTTCTACTACCTCTGTGTCCTCGATGTAGCCTCTTTTTAGTGGTGTTCTTTTTTGAGGCATATTCGATATTACTTTTGTGATCTTTTCTATTTGAGGGTCCCTCAAATATGTGTGCACACCTGCAGTTCCTGGGTGGATGACAGTGCTGAGCCTGCTTTTTACGCCTAATACCATCTGAGTCTTGTGAGTATAACCTGTTATCAGGTGACAGTCCTTTTGAGAAGTTACTACACCATAGTGCGGTTTCTATTTTATTTCAGATTTCCACACCGCAGTTGTGTTTGATGTGTATGGATGAACCTATTTGACTGAAGATTTCCATAGACAATAGAACACATATATAATTTTTGGACTTTTAAGCATACTCTCCTGCAGCGCAATCCTTTTTTTCCTATTTCATTGTGTGGACTATTTCTACTCACTTGTGTCCTGGATTTTGCAGCGCTAGAGGGTAAAATATCTGAGCAGGAATTGTACCTTATATTTTCTAATTGTTTTAGTGAGTTTTCTCTGTTTAGGTATTTTTGATATTATGGATATTTTTGACTATCGGGCCAGTATGGTCTGCGATATAGATGTTGTTTTTCCGAAAGAAGGTATTGCTAATGACAAGCTGGTTTTGGAAGGTCTTTTTGCTGAATTGGAAAAAGACTTCTCCAAAGAGATTAGAACTATGTGGGATGTGGTGTCTTTAGAAAAATATCTTTCAGAAAAAATGATCCCAGAAGGTCTGAGGTGGCAGCTTCCACTTAATTCAGAGAATAAAGAAGATAAGGAAGAATGGGAGTCAGTCATGAATGAGTGTAGTTTTGGAGTCATGACATTCATTATTTGTAAAAGAAAACAAAAACTTAGAAAGATTAATGAAAATATTGAAAAAATTCAGGTGTCTCTTGCACCACATAAAAAAAAACAGCGAATACACTATGCTTTCGAGACAATGCCAAAAAAATATTGAAAAACTAGAAACAGAAGTAAAGACAAAAAAATGCTAAAAGTTATTGAAAGTTTGTGAAGATTACCGTAAAAATAGAATATATAAATGGAAATCGACGGTCAATATGGAACATAAGGGAGTGATAGAAGTAGATGTGGATATATCTGACAGTTTCTATGGGAACCGTAAACAGATAGAAAAGACTAACATCAGAAGTTATACGCAACATCCTCCACCTTTGATGGGGAATGGCGAGTTTCGCAATAATAGGAGTTTTTTTGAAGAGCAGCCAAAAGATTGGTATGCTCCCACGAGGTGGGAGAATGAATATGTACCACATTTTAACGAAGATAATCAGTTTTATAAATATAACCAGTATAAAAAAGGAGCACCATATATGTACAATCGTAGGGGACATTATAATTCATCCACCCAAAATAGGACTGGAAATACATATGTCTATCCAACTAGGGATCAATTAAGATTAAATAATTGTAAAGATCCCTCCAAAACTAAAAATGGCATTAACCCTGCCAAACTAGGAGTTTCGGGCATTTCTAGTGCATGTGAAAATATATTGCGTAGTGCGCAACAGAAAGAACAAAACCATAAGGAGACAGAAGTTGCCAAAGACATTAACCATCGGTCTACCAATAAAGATAAAAACTTATCCAATACAGATCAACATGCAGCAACTTTGAGTCAAAATTTTCCGCATCAGGGTATGCGAGGGGTACAGAGGGACCCTCAAATAGAAAAGATCACAAAAGTAATATCGAATATGCCTCAAAAAAGAACACCACTAAAAAGAGGCTACATCGAGGACACAGAGGTAGTAGAAGGGGAAAAGAACCAGACCCAGAAAGAAAAAAAGTGCAAAGGGACTCAATAGGAATATTTAACTTAAGTAGGTATCCTCTTTCAGAAGAAGAAAAAAACATTCTGCAAAAAGGGTTGAAATTTGCTCCCAGCAATGGGATCAATAAATTTGGCCTATTCCTAGACATCCATAGGTACATCAGAAAATTAAATATAGCAAAATACCATCTTAACATCCAGCCCCCGCAGGTAACTAATAGTGAGAAAATAGTGGGGGTCGCACATACTGACCTCCGCAACAAATCGAAGTTTTGCCCTAAGAACAAAAACAATGAGTGCATAGATGCCTTCAAAAGGAGCCTTTTGAATGGCCTAGAGAATATTAACAACAAACCAACAAAACATAATCTCTCCTATAAAAAAACTTGAAAAAAATGACCAAATTGTCATAAAACCTGCCGACAAAGGGGGGGGGGGGGGGGGGTTTAATGGATGTGGAACAATATACGTCAGAAATTAATAGACTACTGTCTGATAAGGACACCTATTTGGTACTTAAAAATAACCCATTAAACATTTATAAAAAAGAACTCGATATCATACTAAAGAGGGGCCTACAGAGTGATGTTTTAAACAAAAAGGAGTTTCACTATCTTTCCATCAAAAACCCGGTCACACCGGTCATATATTTCTTACCCAAAATGCACAAAGATCCAGTACATCCTCCTGGGAGACCTATAGTTTCGGGGATAGATTCCCTGAACAGCAGAGTCTCGGAATATATTGACTATTTTCTGCAAAAATATGTAACAATGGCCCCCTCCTATCTAAAAAATTCTGCCAGTGTTATTAGTCTGATTGAAGAAATGGGATTACTACAAGGTACCATTTGGCTGGCTACAGTCGATGTCTCCTCCTTATATACCTGCATACCACCAGATCTAGGTATAAGAGGAGTTAGAGAAGCTCTAGATAGCGATGCCCAGATGGGGACAGCACAAAAGAACTTCGTTTTGGACTGCGTAACTTTCTGCCTCACCCACAATTACTTCTTATATAGTGATCAGTTCTATCTCCAGCACTCCGGCGTGGCGATGGGGGCGAAATTCGCCCCCAGCCTTGCAAATCTGTTCATGACCATGTGGGAAAGAGGGAGGATAGATACGATCCTCAATAAAGATCTTGGAAGGGGACGACTTTTAATTTGACGCAGATACATTGATGACTGCCTCCTCATCTGGTCAGGCGAAAAAGAGGGACTCGAGTCCTTCATAACGGACATTAATAAGAATTATTTTAACCTCAAGTTCACCAGTCATATTAGTGACACCTCTGTTGATTTTTTAGATTTAGTCATTTTTATAGAAGAAAATAGGCTTAAAACTAGAACTTTTTTAAGACTGTAGATGTCAATACCTACATTGAATTAAATATCTGCCACCACCCTTCCTGGCTTAGGAATATTCCTAAAAGCCAGTTTCAACGAATCTCTAAGAATTGCACTAAACTAGAAGATTATAGGTAGTGGCGTCGCTAGAGGGGGGCGAGGGGGGGCAATTGCCCCCCCTATGTTGTCCCTTGCCCCCCCGGGTGCCCCCCCGCTGATTCCCCAGAGTGAATACTAATGAGTGCTTCCATTATGGAAGCGCTCATTAGTACCGAAGGACCAGGAAGTGGTGAACGCTCTGTACTCACCACTTCCTGGTCCTCGGCTGTCGGCTGTGCAGGGCTGCGCACAGCGTAAGGTCGCTCTGTGACCTCACGCTGTGCGCGCCAGTTTAGAGCACAGTCGACTGAGGAGAAAATGGCAGGCGGCGTCCGTCCAGGAGCAGGAGAGGTAAGTGTTTTTATTTTTTATTTTATAGAAAATGTGGCTGCTGGGGGCATTATGGGGGCTAATTGGAGGCATATGGGGCATTTGGAGGCATATGGGGGCTAATTGGAGGCATATTTGGGGGCTAATTGGAGGCATATGGGGGCATTTGGAGGCATATGGGGGCTAATTGGAGGCATATTTGGGGGCTAATTGGAGGCATATTTGGGGCTAATAGGAGGCATATGGGGCTAATAGGAGGCATATGGGGCTAATATGAGGCATATGGGGGCTAATATGAGGCATAATGGGGCTAATAGGAGGCATATGGGGGCTAATAGGAGGCATATGGGGGCTAATAGGAGGCATATGGGGGCTAATTGGAGGCATATGGGGGCTAATTGGAGGCATATGGGGCTAATTGGAGGCATATGGGGCTAATTGGAGGCATATGGGGCTAATTGGAGGCATATGGGGGCTAATAGGAGGCATATGGGGCTAATAGGAGGCATATGGGGCTAATAGGAGGCATATGGGGCTAATATGAGGCATATGGGGGCTAATAGGAGGCATATGGGGGCTAATAGGAGGCATATGGGGCTAATATGAGGCATATGGGGGCTAATAGGAGGCATATGGGGGCTAATAGGAGGCATATGGGGGCTAATTGGAGGCATATGGGGGCTAATTGGAGGCATATGGGGCTAATTGGAGGCATATGGGGGCTAATAGGAGGCATATGGGGGCTAATAGGAGGCATATGGGGCTAATTGGAGGCATATGGGGCTAATTGGAGGCATATGGGGGCTAATAGGAGGCATATGGGGCTAATAGGAGGCATATGGGGCTAATAGGAGGCATATGGGGCTAATAGGAGGCATATGGGGCTAATAGGAGGCATATGGGGCTAATAGGAGGCATATGGGGGCTAATAGGAGGCATATGGGGCTAATAGGAGGCATATGGGGGCTAATAGGAGGCATATGGGGGCTAATAGGAGGCATATGGGGGCTAATTGGAGGCATATGGGGTCTAATTGGAGGCATATGGGGCTAATAGGAGGCATATGGGGCTAATAGGAGGCATATGGGGCTAATAGGAGGCATATGGGGGCTAATTGGAGGCATATGGGGGCTATTTGGAGGCATATGGGGGCTAATTGGAGGCATATGGGGCTAATTGGAGGCATATGGGGCTAATAGGAGGCATATGGGGGCTAATTGGAGGCATATGGGGGCTAATTAGAGGCATAATGGGGCTAATAAGAGGCATAATGGGGGCTAATGAGGCATAAGGGCTGATATGGGGGCTAATGAGGCATAAGGGCTGATATGGGGGCTGATATGAGAGGCATAATGAGGGCTAATGAGAGGCATAATGTGTCATCCACAGATGCCCCCATAACAGTGTGTCTTCCACAGATCCACCATAACAGTGCGCCTGTGCACTGACGAGAGACAGAAAGAAGGGGAAAGAATCCGCGGAAGCAAGCAGAGGACGGCACAGCAGACGACTGAATAGCTTCTTTTGTAAGTAAATTGCTTTATTATAACTGTATCCCTGCATATCGCAATTCACTCGTATTTTGTAATCTTATTGATATATACTTATTTTGTTTGTGCCCCCCCATTTTTGACTGTGGTATCTTTGTGCCCCCCCTATATATTGTTCCTAGAGTCGCCACTGATTATAGGGAACAGGGACATATGATAAAGACTAGATTTCTTGAAAAGGGATACCAAGAAGATCTTTTGGATCACTGTATAAGAGAAATAGAAGACAAGCGGGACATCACCCCAATTCTAGTAGACAAAAAAAGTGAAGAAAAAAAGAAAGACTCTAGATATATGTTCATAACACAATACAATAACAAAGCGGGCCATATCAAACAGAAGATCAATAAAAATTGGCACATACTCAAAAATGACCCTGTTTTGAGTAAGAATTTGACAGAGAAACCCCCTCTTGTTTTTAAAAGAGCTAGTAACCTTACAAATAGGTTAGTGCATAGTGCTAGCTTTGCTACCAATAAAAAACATCAGATTGCACACAAGAGTAAGTTCACATGGTGCGGTTTTTGCATACCTTGCAAAAACCGCATCTTTAAAGATCGAAAAATGTTTGTGGACTCTGTAGCATCTAAAAAAAGAGCAGGTACTAATTTTAAAATAAAAGGCAATCTGTCATGTAATAATGTGGGTGTCATTTATTTATTGGAGTGCCCGTGTGGCCTCCAATATGTGGGGAGAACCACACGTAGTTTGAAGACCCGAGTGCAAGAACATATTTGCAACATCAAAAAAGGACTGGAGACCCACAGCGTCTCCCTTCATTTGAAAATTTCAACACCCAAAAAAATCCCAGGGGGCTCCTCTTCACTGGTATTGAGTTGGTCCGCACCCCTATACGGGGAGGGGATTTTATTTCAATATTAAATAAAAGGGAGGTGGAGTGGATGTTTTTATTAAACACAATTCAACCCCAGGGACTTAATATTGAATGTGATGTGAATGCCTGCATAATATAAAAAAAAATAATAATAATAATCCTTTAAATGATGTTTGAATAATAGGTCTGCGCTGTCTATGGTAGGGAGATGTAGGTCCCAAATACGATTGTACTAGGTTTTAGATCTTATTTTAGTAACTATTTATTCACTTTTCTAGCCCGTCTGCGTGCGGGGGAGGATAGTATGTATGTGTGTATATATATATTTTAGAAGAAACTGTTATTTGAAAAGTCTCATGATGCCCAACAGGGGAGGATCCCTGGATCCTTTATTTTCAGCTGTATCCACTTAGGAATACACGCCCCAGACGAAGCATCATGGCGAAACCCGGGTCGGGCTTTGTGTACTTGTTTTAACTTGCTCCAAAACTTGCGTTCTTTGTGAGTATAATAAATCCTTTTTATTCAACACTGTGGTACGTACTTCACTATTGGTTGACATCTTTTCTCCGAGACCTTGAAGAGTGTGGAGTTTGGTGATATTCTGCCAAAGTGGTGCTTATTTTGGGATCCTGCTTGTGCTTGTGCAAGATTTCACATAAGCAGTAAAGCACCCTGTCCGTCCGTGTGGTCTAGTGAACGACATCCAAGGTGTGCAGTTCCTGGGTGGATGACAGCGCTGAGCCTGCTTTTTACGCCTAATACCATCTGAGTCTTGTGATAACAGGTTACACTCTTTTTGAGAAGTTACTACACCATAGTGCGGTTTCTTTTTTATTTCAGATTTCCACACCGCAGCTGTGTTTGATGTGTATGGATGAACCTATTTGACTGAAGATTTCCATAGACAATAGAACACATATATAATTTTTGGACTTTTAAGCATACTCTCCTGCAGCGCAATCCTTTTTTTCCTATTTCATTGTGTGGACTATTTCTACTCAGCGCTAGAGGGTAAAATATCTGAACAGGAATTAGGCCCTTGCCCATGTTTTAGATGGTCAGATCATCAGCAAGCTTTTGCCCATATTGTTTTAGATGGTCAGATCAGCAGCAGGCCCTTACCCCTAATGTTTTAGAGGGTAAGCTTAGCAGCAGACCCTCTCCCCTAATGTTTTAGATGGTCAGATCAGCAGCAGGGCCTCGCCCCTAATGTTTTAGATGGTCAGCTCAGCAGCAGGGCCTCGCCCCTAATGTTTTAGATGGTCACCAGCAGACCCTTGCGCCTAATGTTTTTGTGGGTCACCAGCAAGCCATTAATCATAATTTTTTAAGGGTGTGTATGATGCCCTCCTTTATGTGTTATAAAGGGTGTATTGGAGTGCTAGTTCCCTGCAATTTTTGGCAGCCCTTTCCCTTAGTGCATAGGCATGAGTGTCAGAGTCTCACTACCTGAATAATTGTACCACGATGTGAATGAGGCCCTCCTTTATGGGATATACAGGTTGTATCGGAGTGCCTCTTCCTTGTCATTTTTTGCAGCATTTGCACTTTATATACAAGTAAATATACAGGAAAGAATGTTTCCTAACAATTTTTCCTCTAAAATCGATTTTATCTTCGGTTTTGTGCGTATTATTGTCAGTCTGTAAAAGTGGCGTACTACTCGGACAACATCATTCCCAGCAGCGAACTGGGAGTCCAAGGTGCATCCAGACATCCTCCCCATGCTGTTCCCAAACCATTTCAGTGGTGTTTCCATCAATTTCTGAACTTTTCCTGTGAACCAGACACCCTCCCCTCTTCAGAGCAGCGGGTGCCTGGTTTAATGCTCTGGTTCTCCTATTGACTTCCATTGTGATCTGGTGCTCTGTAGAGCACCCGAGCATCCCAAAGTGTTCTACTCAAGCACCAGAGGACCCGAGCACTTTTGTGCTCGATCAACACTAGTGATAGCGTTTATTGGCCTATTTCAGCACAAAAAGAGAAATATATATGAAGTTCAATTCTGCAGTTATTTGTGGGGAAAGCGTTTAGTGGCGTATTTCGGTAGAAAAACAAATTTATTCAGCGTTCAGCGCTGCAGTAATATTTGTGGTAAAATCTTTAGTGATGTATTTCGGTAGAAAAGCAAATATATATTCAGCATTTATTGTTGCAGTTATATGTGATAAATTCTTTAGTGACGTATTTTGGTAGAAAAACTAAATTTATTCAGCGTTCAGCGCTGCATTAATATTAGTGGTAAAATCTTTAATGAAGTATTTCTGTAGAAAAACAAAATATATTCAGCGTTCACTGTTGCAGTGATATGTAGTAAAATCTTTACTGTTGCATTTCGGTTAAAAATACAATTTATTCAGCGTTCAGCGCTGCAGTAACATTTGTGGTAAAATCTTTAGTGATGTATTTCGGTAGAAAAACAAAATATGTTCAGTGTTTACTGTTGCAGTTATATGTGGTAAATTCTTTAGTGACGTATTTCGATAGAAAAACTAAATTTATTCAGCGTTCAGCACTGCAGTAATATTTGTGGTGAAATCATTACTGACGTATTTCGGTAGAGAAGCTATTTATTAAGCATTCAGCGCAGCGCTGAATGCTTAATAAATAGCTTTTTTACCAAAATACATCAGTAATGATTTCACCACAAATATTACTACAGTGCTGAACGCTGAATAAATTTAGTTTTTCTATCGAAATACGTCACTAAAGAATATAATATTGAGGTAAATATTGAGTAATATTTGTGGTAAATTCTTTAGTGACCTATTTCTGTAGAAAAACTAAATATATTCAGCTTTCACTGGTGCAGTGATATGTGGTAAAATCTTTAGTGATGTATTTCGGTAGAAAAATAAGATTTATTCAGCGTTCAGCGCTGCAGTAATATTTGTGGTAAAATCTTTACTGACTTAATTAGGTAGAAAAGCTATTTTTTTTTTGCGTTCAGCGCTGTAGTAATATTTGTGGCGAATTCTTTAGTGACGTATTTTGTTAGAAAAACAAAATATATTAAGCGTTCATGTGAGGAATGTGGATCATTATTTAATGGCAGCCATGCAATTCATCTGATTCACCTTTGTCAGTGTACCTGCAAAATAAGTTTTCACTTCAACCATCTGCTTGTCAGGTAGCAGAGGTAGTGAATTCCCCAGGGGTTCTGGATTCAAGGAGGCCACATACGTACGAATTCAGACCTCAACCAGCCAGTACGGAGGACAGCTAATTCTACAGAAAAATCTCTCTGTAGGGGGTCTCAGCCCTTGCCCAGATCTATCATTTCCCCCCAGACATCATGGAATCGGCAGTTCATGAGGATTTATTAATCGTCCCACCATCCCAGACATAAGTCAAATATATTTATGGATCCTGTGGCAAAGATGAACATGCCCATGGTCATAGGTTGGAGGTTGGATGCTAGGAGAGGGAGATATACAAATCTCCTGACAGAAACCCAATAACGGTACCATGCTTGGACTCTACTTATAGCCGGAACCCAGGCGGGTCTGCTGCTCCCAGAACCATCTCTCTGTGACCTTCTGGTCTGGAGCTATGAACCCTAAAGTGTTTTGTGGGTTGTTGAGCTGCCAGGATCAGCGGGGAGAGGGGGACCCTTCCCAGAAGCGGGAAGAGGAGGGGCCGGCTACAGTTTAAATGGCTTGTGCCAGCAAATGGGCGTGTCTTTCTCTAAAAGGGGGTCACATCGTGCCATGTGTTTGGAGAGACCTGGAAACTGCTGACATCACTGCCCACACGTGACCGCAGCCAAGGACTATTCCATCATTCTAACCCAAAGGAACATTCATCTACCCAGTAACTGACTTGTACTCTGTGTTATCCTGTTTGTACCATACTACCTGCATTCGTAACCTCAGACCACTGTATATATTCTTTGTGTATAGTATGTTATCTAGTGTGCCCTTAAGACGATTAAATATATAATTTAATCTTGTGCTGTCTTGTATCTCAATCACAAATCCCCACATCCATGTTTCAGCCTAGTAATACGCTACCGCGGGTTGGTTTCTTACCCTATATTATCCCGTTAGCGGACCGGGCTTATATCAAACAAGGAACTGGTGGCAGTCTTTCTGGGCTGAGAACGCGCTGTTTCACTGGGGCAGTGAAAAGGCTCTCTCAGCTTGTTGCCTCTCTGTGCCCGTGTGGTCAGGAGGAATCTGTAAATACTGTACCAAGACTGACCTTACCCACTCCTCCAGGAGGGCGTAACGTCACACTTTGGTAACCAGTGACCATATCATATCTCGTGAGCTCGACGTAGTTGACGTCTGATGTCAGTCGGGGGATAAGGGGTACGGTATTCGTCACAGTTCACTTTTGCAGTTATATGTGGTAAAATCTTTAGTGACGTATTTCGGTAGAAAAGCCATTTATTCAGCGTTCAGTGCTGCAGTAATATTTGTGGTGAAATCTTAAATGACGTATTTTGGTTAAAAAATAAATTTATTCAGCGTTTAGCACTGCAGTAATATTTTTGGTAAAATCTTTAGTGACATATTTTAATAGAAAACGAAAAATTTATTCGAAGTGAATGATATCATTCCAGTGCTTTATGTCCTGGAACAGATGCTGGTAAATCTGTCCGGTCAGGGGATCTCATGGCCACATGAGCCCTGTGGGGAGGAGGACATTGGAGCACAGGCAATGTGTAGCAAAATGGGTGGTTTTCTACTCAGGGGACAGGAGGAGCAGGAGCAGCCAGAGGAGCTACAGGGCGATCAGGAAGACGAGACAGAGGACCCAGACACACTGTGGCAGTATGCAGTGGAGATGGAGGCAGGGAGTCCCTTCGTGTCACTTGTACAAATGGCCCACTGCATGCTCACTTGCTTGCGTAGTGACAGCAGAATTTTTACGATTCGGCAGGGGGGTGACTTCTGGCTCTCAACCTTGTTGGACCATCGCTAATGTTCCAAAATGGGGCCTTTTTTTAGACCCACTGAGAGGGAGGACAAACTAACCTACTACAGAAACATCCTATGTAGTCAGTTGGACGCTGCTTCTCTACGCCAACATCCATCTTCTCGCAGTTCTGACCGGAGGGGCCCTTTGCGCTCACGTTCATTTGCCATGGCTTTAGGGTGGGGGGGAAGGAGCAGTACCAGCTCCATCAGCAGCAACTTGAGTTTAGAGTCACTGATGAGCAGCTTTATTCAGCCGCATAGTGAAGAAACTACTCACCAGCAGCTAGACATAGAGCAGAATCTGAACCAGCAGTTGGTGGCATCCTGCCAGCCGTCATTGAAGATCCGCCAAACTACTGGGCAGCCAAAATGGATTTGTGGCCGCAACTGGCCGAGTTTTCCCTGGATAAGCTGTCCTCCCTGGCCAGTAGTGTGGTATCAGAGCGGGTGTTTAGTGTGGGGGGTGGCATAGTTACCCCAAGAAGAATTTGCCTGTCCACCCAAAATGTAGAGAGACTGACCTTTCTCCAGATTAATGAGGCCTGGATCAGCCAGGATTTCCACCCACCAATGCCTGATGCATCTGATTAGATCATCCATGCCGCCTCACCCAAACTTTGACAAAAGAGACCGATTTCTTCGGGCTACCTACCTCAACTACTACTCGGATGCTGCCACCCACCTGATGCAACACATCTGATGCCAAGTGTTCCTTCTTTCACTCACCTTCGTCAGCGGGTACGGATATTGCCACCCACCTCCCCACTCTGTTACCGGGTCACTTTGTGGTCTCCTGAGGCTGCTGCTGCCATCACCACATTATGTCACCTTGCCACTCTGTGGTCTCCTGCTCATGCTGCTGCTGCCACCACCTCCAAACTCTGTCATTGTGCCACTCTGTAGTCTCCTCATGCTGCCGCCACCTCTAGACTCTGTCATTGGGCCACTCTGTGGTCTCTTCATGCTGTTTCCACTTCCATACTCAGTAATTGTGCCACTCTGTGGCCTCCTGATGGCACCACTACCTCCAGATTCTGTCATTGTGCCACTCTGTGGCCTCCTCATGCTGCTGCCACATCCACACTCTCATTGTGCCGCTCTGTGGTCTCATCATGCTGCTGTCATCTCCAGACTCTGTCATTGTGCCGCTCTGTGGTCTCCTCATGCTGCTGTCACCTCCAGACTCTGTCAATGTTCCATTCTGTGGTCCCCTCATACAAAGAAGGCTGACATTATATGGGCTGAATCCACCTGTGGAACTGGTAACCCAGCTTCTCAATGCAGCAATAGAGGAGGCAAGAGAGAAAAGAGCCTATCACCTACAGGTACTGACCGCACAAAGACCAGAGAGCTCAACAGTACTACCAATTGAGACCCCCAGCGAGCAAAAAAAGGTACCATTTGTAGTATTTAAAGCATACCAAGAGACAGATGGAGAGATAGTTAGATGTTTGGCCGACTATGAAAGGCAATGTGCTTTTTGTACTGTCTGGAAAGGCCAATGAAGCTTTTCGTGCCATCCCAACTGAGGATGTTACAAATTATGCCACTGTTCCGGTATGCTGTATCCCCTGAAGAATACCGGTGATGGTTTAGGGAGTCCAAACGGAAAGGAATAGATTCCTACTAAGAGTGGGCCTGTACGCTACACAGGGCCGCATCCTATTGGGTACAGGGATGCCAAGCCATTACAGTAGAAGGACTTTTGCAGCTGTTCCTGCTCGAACATTTCATAGGAGCATTACAACCAAGCCTGAAGGAATGGGTTCAGGAACTATGGCCACGCACCCTACAGGACACAGCGCACCTGGCAGATGAGTATACGGATTCCCGACGGCCAGAACCAACTGCTGTAAGTCCTCGTCCGAGCTGACCATTACAAAACCACCTCCTAGGGCAGAGATCTGTGCTCCAGTCCCTTCAGCCCCGGCTCGCTACTCTGGACCCCCCAGGTTCCAGCAGATACAGTCCCGAGTACAGTGCCATGGATGCCAACAGCTGGGACACATCTGGAGCAACTGCCCCCTGGAACACCCCAGGTCCAACTGGGGATGACCCTCTAACCGGCCCCAACCTACACCAGCTGCCCATTGGGTGGAAGCTGAAGCCGAGGCGGAGAAATACTTAGGGGTCCTATATGAGGCCGACCTCATCCAAGCCGCCGCTCAGGACAACAGACAACAGCACCGCCAAGAGGTACTGCTCAATGGGTAATCAGCGCAGAACCTGCGAGACTCTGGGGCCACCCTGACTCTCATACAGCGACACTTGGTCCATAACAATTATTGCACCGGAAAGACTGTCACCGTTCGAGTCGCCGGAGGAGCTAGTTATCGTCTCCCCACTGCCTGGGTTCATCTAAACTGGTTAGCTGGATCTGGTACTGTACAAGTGGACATCCTCCTATCCAAAGTATTGCTGGGTAATGAACTTGGGCCCCTCACCTCAGCTTATGCTCATACCCAGTCACCACCTGTGCTCAAACCTGCACCACAGAGAACAACCCATAGGTCGGGGAGACCCAGGTGCTTCCATGTTCGGACTGGGGGCAGTTCTAAGCCAAGTGGGAGAGGACAGAGGAGAGCACCCAGCCGCAAACTATTGCCCTGGGAATTGAGCTATGCGGCAGTTGAAAAGGAGTATTTGGCTTTAGTGTGGGCACTGAAGAAACTCACCCCCTACTTGTATGGGTGAGAATTCACAATAGTCACAGACCACAACCCCTTGGTTTGGTTAAATAGGGAGGCCGGAGACACTGGACGATTATTGAGATGGAGCCTAGCACTACAGCCATATAACTTTAACATTCAGTACCGCCATGGGAAAAAGAATGGTAGCGCTTATGGGCTGTCCCACCAGACTGAACTCAGTCCTTGATTTGTCGTCCAGGCAGCCTCCAGTTGACCCGAAAAGGATCAAGCCGGGTCTGCTGGAGTATTTCACAAAGAGGGAGCCCTGTAAAAATTATGTCTCTCTGACTATGGAAACACTAAAACATGATTTTATTTTTGCTTCAAAAATGAAATCATTGTGTAAAACTTACATAAATAAAAAAAAGTATAAATATTAGGTATTGCCGCATCCGTGACAACCTGGTCTATAAAAATATCACATGATCTAACCTGTCAGATGAATGTTGTAAATAACAAAAATAAAAACAGTGCCAAAACAGCTATTACTTGTTATCTTGCCTCACCAAAAGTGTAATATAGAGCAACCAAAAATCATATGTACCCTAAACTAGTACTAACAATACTGCCTATCCCATAGTTTCTAAAATGGGGCAACTTTTTTGGAGTTTCTACTCTAGGGGTGCATCAGGGGGGCTTCAAATGGGACATGGTGTCAAAAAAACCAGTCCAGCAAAATCTGCCTTCCAAAAACCGCATGGCATTCCTTTCCTTCTGCGCCCTGCCGTGTGCCCGTACAGTAGTTTAAGATCACACATGGGGTGTTTCTGTAAACTAAAGAATCATGGCCATAAATATTGAGTTTAGTTTGGCTGTTAACCCTTGCTTTGTAACTGGAAGAAAATTATTAAAATGGAAAATCTGCCAAAAAAGTGAAATTTTGAAATTGTATTTCTATTTTCCATTAATTCTTGTGGAACACCTAAAGGGTTAACAAAGTTAGTAAAATCAGTTTTGAATACCTTGAGGGGGTAGTTTATAGAATGGGGTCATTTTTGGGTAGTTTCTATTATGTGAGCCTCGCAAAGTGGTCCCTAAATATTTTTTTTTTTTAATTTCTGAAAAATTTCAAGATTTGCTTCTAAACTTCTAAGCCTTGTACCATCCCCAAAAAATAAAATATCATTCCCAAAATGATCCTAACATGAAGTAGACATTTGGGGAATGTAAAGTAATAACTATTTTTGGAGGTATTACTATGTATTATAAAAGTCAGAGAAATTGAAACTTTGAAATTTTAATTTTTTTACTAATTTTTGGTAAATTTGGTATTTTGTTATAAATAAAAATTATTTTTTTTAACTTCATTTTACCAGTGTCATGAAATACAATATGTGACGAAAAAACAATCTCAGAATGGCCTAGATAAGTCAAAGCGTTTAAAAGTTATCAGCACTTAAAGAGACACTGGTCAGATTTTCAAAAAATGGCCTGGTCCGTAAGGTGAAATAGGGCCGAGTCCTTAAGGGGTTAAAACATAACTGCACCGCTAAACGGCTAATAATTTTTTTTTTTTCTACTATTACATCTCAAAAAAGGCTGAAATGTTGTCACTTTACTGCACAACTGCTAACAAGCCTTTTTTTTTGTACTAATACACCACTAAAAGGCTTCAGAACTGATAACTACACCACTGAACGGCTAATAACACTTTTTTTTCCCACTAATACACCCTAAAAAAGGCTGTAATTTTGTAACTTCAACACACAAAGGCTAATAAGCCCTTTTTCCCCACTAATACACCCGTATAAAGGCTTTATAACATATAAGATCACTATACAATCTTTGAACAGGTAGTCGACAAACAAAATATAGAGCTATTAACTATTGGAACTGGCTGTCGCTAAAATATAACTTTTATTAATTATCCTTAAAATGTGGATAATTCAACTAAAATACAATTAAGTCCAGGATCCCACTGGTGTATGGTGAGAGTGTGACGTCAAACACTCAAACCTGATCCTAGGAAAATGTACTAATCAGGGAACCAGCAGTGTGTCTGGAAGCTAGCGGGGTAACTGGATGAGCCCGCATATGCAACAACAACACCTCGTGGGTTTAATAAGTGAAAGTGTCTAAACACAAAGACACTATCACTAAACCCTCAACTATTTCCCCAGGTACATTTGCTAGATAATTACTGGCTACAATATAGTATGGCTTCCTAATGAGGTGTATCCCTCTGTATCACTTAAGGCACACAGGTCTTTCTGCTCGACGCGTTTCTTTAGCTGCTGTTAATATGTAGCTTAGTCATCAGGAGTAGAGTTGAGCGGACACCTGGATGTTCGAGTTTAACACGTTCGGCCGAACTTTGGAAAAAAGTTTGAGTTTGGGACCCGAACTTGACCCCGAACCCCATTTAAGTCAATGGGGACCCGAACTTTTGAGCACTAAAATGGCTGTCAAAATGTCATGGAAAGGGCTAGAGGGCTGCAAATGGCGTCAAAATGTGGTTGAGACCATGGCAAGTGCTCTGCAAACAAATGTGGATAGGGAAATGACTTTAAATAACATAAAATACGTTAAATAAATATAAATAATCTTGATCTAAGAGTACCAGGTCCATATGGAGTAGGAGGTTGAGGAGGCAGTGGATGTGGCGGTGTAGGTGGAAGCGGCGGTGGAGGAGGAGGTAGCCATCACTGGTTTTTGGTTTTAAATTTTATTTTTAAAATTAGGGTACACCCCAAAACATTGGGAAATATAACCTGTTATAACCCCCTCCAGTCGTGCTAAACACACGTTCAGACAATACACTGGCTGCAGGGCAGGCCAGCACCTCCAAGGCGTAAAGGGCAAGCTCGGGCCATGTGCCCAATTTGGAGACCCAGAAGTTGCAGGGGCTGACCCCTGTCAGTCAGTTCGCGTAGGCGTGTGCACACTTACTGCCCCACCATGTCGCACGTCCCCGTGATGTTCACGATCCAATTTGATATCTGCTCTATCAACTTTCGATGTTCTATGGTGATCACGGGTGGCGGGGAATCAGGGTTCAAGGCCAGAGAGGGAGCCTGAGAAAGAGAGACCACATTCAAAGGAGGATTCATTTTTCAAATTTTAAATTAAAGTTGAAATATGGGAGAAAGCATAAAAGTGTGACAACTTTTCAAAGTTTAAGCATTTAATGAAAGGATGTGGTGCACATCAATTACTGAATAATTTATGAAATTTTGTTCCCTGTCACCTATGCAGAGCAGGTGTTTATTCACGTCTAAAATTTTGTAATGTCTACCCAAGAATGTAACAGAAAAATTATTGAAATTTATTAAGCTGTCAAATTGGTGAATTTCACCCAAAAATGTAACTGACATATTTTTTTTTCGGTCTACTAGGTATAGGAGTGGTACAGCACAACCAAAAATTGGTGAATTTCACCAGAATATATAACGGACAATTTTTATTAATTTTTTTTAACCTGTCTGCTAGGTATAGCAGTGATACTATACACCCCAAAAATTGTTTATTTCGCCAGAAAATGTAACTGACAATTTATTTTTTATTTTTTTACCGTTCCACTAGGTATAGCAGTGGTACTATACACATCAAAATTGGTGAATTTCACCCTAAAATAAAAATGACAATTTATTAAATTTTTTAACCAGCCTACTAGGTATAGCAGTAGTACTATACATTCAAAAATTGGTTAATTTCACCCGAAAAAGTAAACGACAATATATATATATATTTTTTTTGTTTAACCTGTCTACTAGGTATAGCAATGGTACTATACAACAAAAAATGTGTTAATTTCACCATAAAATGTAACTGGCAATTTTTTTTATTTTTTTTTACCGGTCTACTAGGTATAGCAGTGGTACTATACACCCCAAAATTGGTGAATTTCACCAGAAAATGTAAATGACAAAGTAGTGAAATGATATAAAATAAAACACGTACAAAAAAAAAAATTGATTTATGAGGTGGAGTTCCATATGGAGTAGGAGTTTGAGGAGGCGGTGGATGTAGTGGAGTAGGTGGAAGCGGCGGTGGAGGAGGACGAAATAGCCAACACAGGTTTTTGGTTTTAATTTAATTTTGTAACTTAATTGCGCTGCAGTATAACAATGGCTGGTTAGTGCCGGTATACATGTCTATTCTGCACAAGGTACGGGCAAGTCCTGTGGGATCCATGCCTGGTTCATTTTAATGAACGTGAGCTTGTCCACATTGGCTGTGGACAGGCGGCTGCGCTTGTCTGTGATGACGCCCCCTGCCGTGCTAAACACACGTTCAGATAATACACTTGCTGCAGGGCAGGCCAGCACCTCCAAGGCGTAAAGGGCAAGCTCAGGCCCTGTGCCCAATTTGGAGACGCAGAAGTTGAAGGGGGCAGACCAGTCATTCAGTACGTGTAGGCGTGTGCACACATACTGCTCCACCATGTTGGTGAAATGCTGCCTCCAGCTAAGACGTTCTATATCAGCTGGTGGTGATGGTTGTTGTGGCGTGCTGACAAAGCTTTTCCACATTTCGGCCATGCTAACCCTGTCTTCTGAGGTGCTGGCGGTGCCCCAGCTGTGTTGGCGACCTCTTCCTCTGCCTTCGCCTTGTGCTTCCACTGTGCCCCCGCTGTCAGGTGGGAATGGCACCAGCAGCGTGTCTACCAGCATGCGCTTGTACTCGCGCATCTTACGATCACGCTACAGTGACGGAATTAAGTTAGAATGTAAGACACTGCAGCATGTAATCGCTCATGTGTGCCAGGCTGCCCAGAGGCAACAAAAAGTTGCCCTCTGTGGGAGGTGTGTGTCCTCTGTATGCCCTCATCCACGCACCAGTGATGGCCATGAGCTGGTCTGGGTGCCACCCTGCTGTGAATATGGTTCCTCCTCCTCCATCTCCTCCTCTTCATCCTCCACCTCCTCATCATCCAGAGCTGTGCCCTGGCTGGACAATTGTGTACCTTGGGTTTGTGGGTGCAGGAACCCACCCTCGGAGCCACTTGGGAATGACTGGCCGGAAACCCTACGAAATAATCCCTCTTCCTCCTCCTCCTCCTGTGCCACATCCTGTTCCATCATCGCCAGCAGCGTTTTTTCAAGGAGGCATAGAAGTGGGATAGTAACACTGAGAACGGCGTTATCGGCATTGGCCATGTTGGTGGAGTACTCAAAACAGCGCAACAAGTAACACAGGTCTTGCATGGAGGCCTAGTCATTGGTGGTAAAGTGGTGCTGTTCCGCCGAGCGACTCACCCGTGCGTGCTGCAGCTGAAACTCCACTATGGCCTGCTGCTCGCACAGTCTGTCCAGCATGTGCAAGGTGGAGTTCCACCTTGTGGGCACGTCGCATGTGAGGCGGTGAGCAGGAAGGCCGAAGTTAAGCTGCAGCGCTGACAGGCGAGCAGCAGCAGGGTGAGAACACCAAAAGCGTGCACAGGCGGCCCGCACTTTATGCAGCAGCTCTGAAATATCGGGGTAAGTTTTAAGAAATCTCTGCATCACCAAATTCATCACATGCTCCAGGCAAGGGATGTGCGTCAAACCGGCTAGTCCCAGAGCTGCTATGAGATTTCGCCCATTATCGCACACCACCAGGCCGGGCTTGAGGCTGACTGGCACCAACCACTCATCGGTCTGTTGTTCAAGGCCGTCCACAGCTCCTACGCGGTGTGGGTTTTTTCCCCCAAAAAGATAAGTTTTAAAACTGCCTGCTGTTGTTTACCCCTGGCTGTGCTGAAGTTGGTGGTGAAGTTGTTGCCGATGACCGGATGAGGAGCTAGTAGAGGATAAGGAAGTAGAGTAGGAGGAGGAAGCAACAGGAGGCAAACTGAAGCGCCCTGCAATCATCGGTGGTGGAAGGACATGCGCTAAACTGCTATTCGCCTCAGGCCCAGCCGCCACTGCATTTACACAGTGTGCTGTTATGGAGATATAATAGCCCTGACCTTGCTTACTGGTCCACGTATCCGTAGTCAGGTGCACGTTGCCACAGATGGCGTTGCGCAGTGCACACCTGATTTTGTCCCTTACTTGGTTGTACAGGGAAGGGATGGCTCGGCTTGAAAAGTAGTGGCGGCTGGGCACGACGTACTGTGGGACAGCCACCGCCATAAGGCCTTTAAAACTATCCTTCTCCACCAGTCGGAATGACAGCATTTCAAAGGCCAGTAATTTAGAAATGCTGGCACTCAGGTATAGGGATCGTGGGTGGGTAGGGGGATACTTCCTCTTTCTCTCCAGCGTTTGGGATGTGGAGAGCTGAACGCTTCCGTGGGACATTGTTGAGATTCTTGGTGACCCAGGTGTTGGTTTTTGTTGGCAGATCCTCTGTTTGGTGCCAGGTGGCACTGTCACTCCATAGGTGGATGAAGAGGCCAAGACTGCAGCAGAAGAGGAAGCAGGAGGAGCCAGAGACATTTCTTGGTTTTTGAGGTGTCTACTCCACTGCAGCTCGTGCTTTGCACTTAATTGTCTGTTCATTTAGGTTGTGCTCAGGTTGAGAACGTTTATGCTTCGCTTCAGGCTCTGATTGCACAGCGTGCAAACCACTCGTGTCTTGTCGTCAGCACATTGTCTGAAGACCTGCTACACCAGGGAACTCCTTGGAGTTGGCTTTGGTGTGCTCGGTCCCTTGCTGCAGTAGGCAGTAGGAGATGTACTGTCTAGGGAACAGATGCTCCGCTTTTGCACCCTGCTCCCTCTTCTGCTGTGCTGGGTGCTCTGTGTGACCACCGCCTCTTCCTCCGAACTACATTGGTCACTCGCATGACCTTGATTCCATGTGGGGTCGAGGACCTCATCGTCCTCCACATCATCTTCCACCCAGTCTTCACCCCTGCCTTCCTTGTCGGTCTGCACACTTTCGAAAGCCCCAGCAGTTGGCACCTGTGTTTCGTCATCATCCGAGACGTGCTGCGATGGTCCTCCCATGTACTCATCTTGAAAGATAAGTTTTTGGGCATCGGTGCACTCAATCTCTTCCACTTCTGGGGCAGGGCTAGGTGGATGGCCCTGGGAAACCCTGCTAACAGAGTCATCAAAAATCAGAAGACACTGCTGCATGACTTGGGGCTCAGACTGCTTGGCTGATTTGCAAGGGGGTGAGGTGAAAGACTGATGGACATTGGCTGCAGGTGCCAACTGTGGTCTTTCAGCAGGAGACTGGGCGGGAGACAATGTGAAGGGACTGGATCCACTGTCAGCAACCCAATCTACTATCGCCTGTACTTGTTCAGGCCTCACCATTCATAGAGCAGCATTAGGCCCGACCAAATACCGCTGCAGGTTTTGTCGCCTACACGCTTCTGAGGAAGGGGGTTCACTTGTGCATGTAGCTGGCATATATCGACCACGTCCTCTCCCTGCAACAGGAGCTCCACCAGCAGCACCACGACCTGGGCCACGTCCCTTATTTGACGCTCTCCTCGTATTTTTAGAATTTAGGAACTTGCCCTAAATAGGTGTTTAATTAATAGTAGAATAGAACGACAGTATGTACAGGGTGTTATAATTTCCAGCATAGAAAAATAAACCCCTAAAATAATACTTTAATGGTATACAGTCATGTGAAAAAATTAGGACACCCTTTGAAAGCATGTGGTTTTTTGTAACATTTTTAATAAAAGGTTATTTCATCTCCGTTTCAACAATACAGAGAGATTAAAGTAATCCAACTAAACAAAGAAAACTGAAGAAAAGTCTTTTCAAGATCTTCTGTAAATGTCATTCTACAAAAATGCCTATTCTAACTGAGGAAAAAGATAGGACACCCTCACATGTATTCCCTCTTAAATTGGCTCAGATCTCACACAGGTATATCACACCAGGTGCACATAATTAGTAGATCGTTACTCTGCATGTTGAATGAGGCTTGCCCTATTTAAACCTCAGACATTTAGTTTGGTGTGCTCCTGACTGTTGAAGTGAGAGTGAGCACCATGGTGAGAGCAAAAGAGCTGTCAGAGGACTTCAGAAAAAAGATTGTAGCAGCCTATGAGTCTGGGAAGGGATTTAAAAAGATCTCAAAAGATTTTGAAATCAGCCATTCCACTGTCCGGAAGATAGTCTACAAGTGGAGGGCTTTCAAAACAACTGCCAACATGCCCAGGACTGGTCGCCCCAGCAAGTTCACCCCAAGAGCAGACCGCAAGATGCTAAAAGAGGTCTCCAAAAACCCTAAAGTGTCATCTCGAGAACTACAGCAGGCTCTGGCTACTGTTGATGTAGAAGTACATGCCTCTACAATCAGAAAGAGACTGTACAAGTTTAACTTGCATGGGAGGTGTGCAAGGAGGAAACCTTTGCTTTCCAAGAGAAACATCGAGGCCAGACTGACATTTGCCCGAGATAAAGTTGACAAAGACCAGGACTTCTGGAATAATGTTCTTTGGACAGATGAGTCCAAAATTGAATTATTTGGACACAACAGCAGAGGACATGTTTGGCGTAAACCAAACACAGCATTCCAAGAAAAGAACCTCATACCAACTGTGAAGCATGGAGGTGGAAGTGTCATGGTTTGGGGCTGCTTTGCTGCAGCAGGACCTGGTCAGCTCACCATCATAGAATCCACGATGAATTCTACTGTGTATCAGAAGGTGCTTGAAGAACATGTGAGACCATCAGTTAGAAAATTAAAGCTGAAGCGGAACTGGACCATGCAACATGACAATGACCCAAAACATACTAGTAAATCAACCAAAGATTGGCTGAAAAAGAAGAAATGGAGAGTCCTGGAATGGCCAAGTCAAAGTCCAGATTTGAATCCCATTGAGATGCTGTGGGGTGACTTGAAAAGGGCTGTACGTGCAAGAAACCCCTCAAACATCTCACAGCTGAAAAAGTTCTGCATTGAGGAGTGGGGTAAAATTTCCTCAGACCGATGTCGAAGACTGGTAGATGGCTACAAGAACCGTCTCACTGCAGTTATTTCAGCCAAAGGAGGTAACACTCGCTATTAGGGGCAAGGGTGTCCTATCTTTTTCCTCAGTTAGAATAGGCATTTTTGTAGAATGACATTTACAGAAGATCTTGAAAAGACTTTTCTTCAGTTTTCTTTGTTTAGTCGGATTACTTTAATCTCTCTGTATTGTTGAAACGGAGATGAAATAACCTTTTATTAAAAATGTTACAAAAAACCACATGCTTTCAAAGGGTGTCCTAATTTTTTCACATGACTGTAAGTTAAAAGGATCCCATACGGGTCCGCTATATGCAAACTAATTAGTATACATGTATACTAATTAGTTTGCATATAGCGGACCCGTATGGGATCCTTTTAACGTATACCATTAAAGTATTATTTTAGGGGTCTATTTTTCTATGCTGGAAATTATGATATATATTTACCCCATTATATCAATGTTTATTGATTCTGCTGGAACTTGATATATGTACAGGGTGTATCTCACACAGTCTGAACCAGTTTAGGCCAAAATTTAATATTTCTTTGCACAAAATTGATGTATTTCAAATGCCTGATTCAAACCGCTGTATGTAGAGGGGGTATCTCACATGGCCTGAATCTCTGTAGGCCTGAAGTAAAAATATCTTTGCACAAAATGGCTGTATTTCAAATCCCTGAATCAAATCCCTGTATGTAGAGGGGGTATCTCACACGGCCTGAACCAGTGTAGATCCCCCCTATAAGTGTCATCCACAGATCCCCCCATAATAGTGTCATCCACAGAACACTGTTATGGAGGGGGATCTGTGGATGACCCATATAGCATAAGATGCTACATACGGTATGTATCATCCACAGATCCCCCATAACAGTGCCATCCACAGATCCCCCTCCATAACAGTGCAATCCACAGATCCCCCTCCATAACAGTGCCATCCACAGATCCCCCTCCATAACAGTGCCATCCACAGATCCTCCTCCCCATAACAATGCCATCCAGAGATCCCACAGATGACCACCAAGAATATCTAGAATATCTAAAATTAGCTGGTCAAGTAAAATGTTGCATGAAACAATCATTAAATAGGTGGCCGACAAAAAGGGGCGGGTTAAAGGGTGTGGTCAATGGGGGGGGCAGGCCTTGAGCTGTGTAAGGCGCCCCTAAATTTCTGATGGCTGCCCTGATGCCCATATACAGTATGTGCCCCCACAGTAATTCTGCCAAATTATGTGCCTCTTCACAGTAGTTATGCTAGATTATATGCCTCTCGCAGTAGATATGCCCAGATATGTGAACCCTCACAGTGGTTATGCCAGATTATGTGCCCCCTCACAGTAGTTATGCCAGAGATGTGCCCACTCGTGGTAGATATGCCAGATATGTGCGCTCTCAAATTAGTTATGCCCACAGCCCCTTCACATACTTAACTTTTTTCCTGACACGCTCCCACACTCACATCGCAGTGCTGGCTGTGCTGGAGGCCGATTTCTGAGCCTTCAGCACTCCTCCCACATCCAGCAGCAGGATCTGTGGCCAGCAGGGGGAGCGCTCAGAAGAACAGTGAAGCAGGGAAAGGAGAGCGCTCCCTGCTTTGCTATGGAAACAACAGCCCGGCAGTGACAAGAACTGACGGGTGTGTGAGTGCGCACCCCCCTCCCCCTTGCCTCTGCGCCAACACCCCCCTTCCTTGCCTCATATTATACATGTTTGAGGAGAGCTCTGACAGGGCCCAGCATGGTCACTGTACTTCATGCCGGACCCTGTCAGAGCGCTCCATTACATGTGAGTGCAGAAGACAGCCCTGACGTCCTCTAGTGGCCACAAGCCCTCGGTCTATGCCCGAGTGCCTGAATGGTCAGTCCGCGCCTGATAACTGTACCGCTGAACAGCTAAATTACAGAGGTATCATCTATTGCAAACCTAAAAGCAGCAGATTAATTCCCCCCTATCCTTTCCCTACACTTCTACTAATCTTTCCCTGAACTTGTAAATCTTTATTTTAGCACAATAAAGTTTTTCCTAGCACTGTCCCTAGCGCCTGCTGACGTCTCTCCCTGCACTAAGCATACTGGTAAATGGCAGCATCCAAGATGGCTGAGGCTATTTATAGGGCTGTGACATCACAGGGCTGGCTGGCTGCTGATTGACTGCATGCACGGCATTGTGGGCGATCCCTCGTTCCCAGAGTTCTTTGCTCCATGTCCTAACAGCTGCAGCAGTCATTATAGGAAAAAATGTGATTCGTTACCACGAAGTGTGAGGAAATTCGGATTTGGTGCAAATCAAATTTTTCCTGAAATTCGGATCGAAGTCCTCTTCATCAACTTCGATTCGCTCATCTCTAGCATTAACACACTAGCCAGTGAGATGATATCATCACAAACTGAGCGAGATTTTGCACTAGAGTTCCAAGCAAGATGGCCGTTTGTGCTCAAATGGATAAGGTTAGTACATTTTGTTTTCTGATCAACCCCTGAAAGACCTTGATATTAAGCTTATATCAACAATCGCTGTTCCTTGTCATTGCAACTGCTACTTACAAAGAATTAACCATCAGGGAAATAAAATGGCCACCATCCTATTAGTACACACAAAACCTGTCCTAATCACACAGGGGGACAAGTTACTTCAGCGCAGTGAGCTGAAGACTTGCCTCATCCTCCTCTCTGCTCTACTTGTCATGATCCTGAAAACAGATTAATATGATCTTCAGCATAATCTCCATAGGGATGGAGTTCATGAGGAGACATGAAGTACAGAGAGAAGTGTGGAGGATGTGGATAATGAGCAGCGGCTCTTATATGCAGTCTCTGTTACCACAACCCCACATTACCACAGTCTGTCCTGTCCATCCTCTCTGTACTTCATGTCTCCTCATGAACTCCATTCCTACAGAGATTCAACAGAAGATCTTATCTGCATTCAAGGTCATAATCCCTGACAAGCAGAGCGGAGAGGAGGATGATGCAGCTCTTTAGCTCAGTGTTTCGAAGTAACTTGTCCTGCTGTGTGATTAGGACTAGTGATGAGCGGATGTCCGGGTTCGAGGGTTTTTCCAAACTTTGTTTCGTTTTCCGATCTTGCCCCCCGAACACCGAACACCGTTGAGGTCAATAGGGACCTGAATTTTGGGGCATTAAAATGGCTGTAAAAAAGTCATAGAAAGGCCTAGATGGCTGCAAAAGGCCCCAAAGTGGATATAAGAGCAGTACAATTTCCCTGAAAACAAATGTGGATAGGGAAATTAATTAAAATAACATAAAATTCATAAAAATACTAAATAATGTTAAGTCAAGAGACGGAGGTCCAAGTGGAGTAGTTAGTTGAGGAGGCTGGGGACGTGGTGGTGTAGGTGGAAGAAGCGGATGAGGTGGAGGAAGAAGCCAAAACTCTTTTTTTTTTTTTATTTATTTGTTGTTTGTGGGGGCCCCAAAACATTGGGAAATAGCAAAGAGAATGCACAAACTGTGCTGGAGTCTAACAATGGCTTGGTGCGGCCAGTATATTTACTTTAGACAAGGTATGGACAAGTCCTGTGGGATTCATGCCTGGTTCATTTTAATGAACGTGAGCTTGTCAGTGATCACCCTCCCTGCCATGCCAAATAAACGTTCGGACAATACACTTACCACAGGGCAGGTCAGCACCTCCAACACATAAAGAGCAAGCTCAGACCATGTGCCTAATTTGCTGAAACTCTGCCTACGGTCCGTATCAGATGGTGGTGCTGTATATTGTGGAGAACAGAGAAAGCTTTTCTACATTTCGGCCATGCTTACCCTCCCTTTTGAGATGTCTGACGGTGCCCCTGCTGCATGGCCGACTTTCTCCTCCATTTCCACCTGTGTTTCCACTGAGCCCCCGCTGTCAGATGGGAATGCCATCAGTAGCACCTCTACCAGCATTTGCTTGTACTCGCGCATCTTCTGTTCACGCTTTAGTGATGCAAGTAAGGATGACACGTTGTCCTTGTAGCGGGGATCCAGCGGGGTGGCAGGGTGGCACCGGTTAGAATGTAGGCAACTCGGTGGTCATTGCACAGGCACTGCAGCATGTAGTCAATCATGTGTTCCAGGCTGCCCAGAGGCAACGGCAAGCTGTCCTCTGTGGGAGGTGTTTCATGTGTCCTCTGTATCTTCCCAGAGAAACTCTAGTGATGCTTGTAGGCTGATTTGGGTGCCAACCTACTGTGAATGGGATCCTCCCTATCATCCTCCTCATCCTCCAAAACTGTGCCCTGACTGTACAGTTGGGCACCTGGCCGCTGTTGATGCAGGAACCCACCCTCTGAGCCACCTATTGACAACTCTCCTGATCACTAGTGATGAGCGGCAGGTGCCATATTCGATTTCGACGAAATTCGCGAATATTCGATAGAATATTCGTTTTATATTCGTCGAAATCGAATATTCGTCATTATGCTAGTTATTGCGAATAATATGCGATTTAAAAAATCGCATATGCGATTTATTTATTTTTTTTATTTTTATTTTTTTTATTTTTTAAACTTAAAGGCTACTCTCCTATTGAAATCGCAAATGCGATTAATATAACACGAAATAATCGCATTTGCGATTTCAACGTAATTCTCAAATCCGACAGTACATTCTAGTATATGGAGACGTTCCCATGGTGATGGGGACGCTCCATGAGCATGGCATATAGCAGGGATCAGCAACCTTCGGCACTCCAGCTGTGGTGCAACTACAACTCCCAGCATGCACACCTCCATGGCTGTTCTCAGGACTCCCAAAGAAGTGAATGGAGCATGCTGGGAGTCGTAGTTTGACAACAGCTGGAGTGCCGGAGGTTGCTGATCCCTGGAATATAGCATTACTAAGTAAAAATCGCAAATGCGATTATTTCGTGTTATATTAATCGCATTTGCGATTTTTTTTTTTTTTTTTTTTTTTTTTTACTATGGTTGGCTTCAATGGTAGAATTAGCGAATATGACGAATATATTTGTTATATTCCACAAAACGAATATACGAATGTATTCGTCATATTCCACAAAACGAAGATAACGAAGTATTCTGCATCTCAGTTATATCTACCTATTCATCAACTTCGCTAATTCTAGCAATCATATAGGACAGTTTACTATAGAGACAGATAAGTATAATTCGCTATGCGATTATATGACTGCTTTTTTTTTTATATAAATAGAATAATTATAATACCTGATAATTATTATAATCTATTTATATAAAAAAGCAAAGTAATATAATCGCATAGCGAATTATACTTAGCTGTCTCTATAGTAAACTGTCCTATATGATTGCTAGAATTAGCGAAGTTGATGAATAGGTAGATATAACTGAGATGCAGAATACTTCGTTATCTTCGTTTTGTGGAATATAACGAATATATTCGTATATTCGTTTTGTGGAATATAACGAATATATTCGTCATATTCGCTAATTCTACCATTGAAGCCAACCATAGTAAAAAAAAAAAAAAAAAAAAAAAAAAAAAAAATCGCAAATGCGATTAATATAACACGAAATAATCGCATTTGCGATTTTTACTTAGTAATGCTATATTCCAGGGATCAGCAACCTCCGGCACTCCAGCTGTTGTCAAACTACGACTCCCAGCATGCTCCATTCACTTCTTTGGGAGTCCTGAGAACAGCCATGGAGGTGTGCATGCTGGGAGTTGTAGTTGCACCACAGCTGGAGTGCCGAAGGTTGCTGATCCCTGCTATATTCCATGCTCATGGAGCGTCCCCATCTCCATGGGAACGTCTCCATATACTAGAATGTACTGTCGGATTTGAGAATTACGTTGAAATCGCAATTGCGATTAATATAACACGAAATAATCGCATTTGCGATTTCAACGTAATTCTCAAATCCGACAGTACATTCTAGTATATGGAGACGTTCCCATGAGCATGGAATATAGCATTACTAAGTTAAAATCGCAAATGCGATTATTTCGTGTTATATTAATCGCATTTGCGATTTTTTTTTTTTTTTTTTTTTTTTTTTTTTTTTACTATGGTTGGCTTCAATGGTAGAATTAGCGAATATGACGAATATATTCGTTATATTCCACAAAACGAATATACGAATATATTCGTTATATTCCACAAAACGAAGATAACAAAGTATTCTGCATCTCAGTTATATCTACCTATTCATCAACTTCGCTAATTCTAGCAATCATATAGGAAAGTTTACTATAAAGACAGATAAGTATAATTCGCTATGCGATTATATTACTTTGCTTTTTTATATAAATAGATTATAATAATTATCAGGTATTATAATTATTCTATTTATATAAAAAAAAAGCAGTCATATAATCGCATAGCGAATTATACTTAGCTGTCTCTATAGTAAACTGTCCTATATGATTGCTAGAATTAGCGAAGTTGATGAATAGGTAGATATAACTGAGATGCAGAATACTTCGTTATCTTCGTTTTGTGGAATATGACGAATACATTCGTATATTCGTTTTGTGGAATATAACGAATATATTCGTCATATTCGCTAATTCTACCATTGAAGCCAACCAAAGTAAAAAAAAAAAAAAAAAATCGCAAATGCGATTAATATAACACGAAATAATCGCATTTGCGATTTTTAACTTAGTAATGCTATATTCCATGCTCATGGGAACGTCTCCATATACTAGAATGTACTGTCGGATTTGAGAATTACGTTGAAATCGCAAATGCGATTATTTCGTGTTATATTAATCGCAATTGCGATTTCAACGTAATTCTCAAATCCGACAGTACATTCTAGTATATGGAGACGTTCCCATGGAGATGGGGACGCTCCATGAGCACGGAAGGCGGCAGAAGCGGCAACGGGCACTGACTGGAGCAGCCAGGAAGCCAGGAATCCAAAGGACAGGTAAGAACAACTTTAGGGAAGTGGGAAAGGAAAAAATATAACAATTAAAAAAAAAACAAAAAAAAAAAAAAAAAACGAATATTCGAAATTGCGAATTTATAGCACTATATTCGAAATATTCGCGAATTAGCAAAGTGCCGATATTCGCGAAAAAAATTCGCGATTCGAATATTCGCGCTCAACACTACTGATCACCTTGGGAAAAATTCCTGTTCCTCCTCCTCTTCCTCCTGTGCCACAACCTCATCCATCAGCGCTTTAGGCATTTTTTCAAGGAGACATAAAAGTGGGATAGTAAGGCTGATGAAGTCATCACTGCTGGCCATGTATGCGAAGCAGCGCAACAGGGCACAAAAATCCCACATGGAGGCCCACTCATTTAGGGTGAAATGTGCAGTGGCCAGGTACGGGGTGGATAATATTCTGTATCTGGTCATATCTGTATGTCGTGACGCCAATTGCAGCATGTGCAGGGTACTATCCCAGGGCCCTTCCAAAGTGCTATAACGCACGTCCCAGATTAGGAATGCCAGAGTGGTGTGATGGTCTATATTGTCTCTATAGGGTGGTGATAATTGTGTCACGGTGTCTCCTACCTGGGTATGGCCGGACTCCTCGCTCACCTGCAATAAATTTGAGTGTAGTGATAGTAGGAGTAATAGAGTAACTTGGCAGAATAAATGATGTCCAGACCTTTAGATGAAGTTCAAATGTTGCTTTACTTGAAATAACTTGCATCCAAACAGTATACAGCTTTGGCCTCATGGTCTCAGCAGGTTTTGGCTTGGATTGGCAGGAATGAGTACTTCTGCTTTAAAAGTGGAGCTTGCAGGATAAACGTCTGATAGCTCTGTAACTGTGGCAGGGTTAGCTTCTGCACATATCTGTAACTTCTGTTGTGTAGGGAGCGACTAGCTGAGGATGAATAGGCTTCTTCTAAGACTCTGGACTTATCTTACTGATGGTTTCTCAGGGGATGCTTTCTTCCTGGAACTCTGGAGTTGGTCTGTAGTTTCTGCTTTCTTCATCCAGCAGAGCTGAAGGTGCTATAGCTGGAATATATATGTATATGTCTCAGCCGAGACTATGTCCTTGCTGTCCTCCCTAAGAAGGGGTTCTCCTGGACACTATCACACAGCCTTCCCATAGCAGGGGTGGCTGGCACTCTCCTAACTTCCTTCTCCACCCGAACTGCAGGATGTGGGTCCAGACCACCTCTCCACAGAGGGGAGCTAAGCTGCAATAATCCATTCCAGCTCAGATACACTAAACCGTTTATTGTACCTGCCAATAGGTTGCTGCCACCTGCTGGTAGACAGGCAAATTACATGAACAATTGCATTTAACATAGATTTATATGCACATTTGTGGAAGACATAAGCAAAATCACATCTGATGACAGTATAAATGCTCCTAGGAGATAGTAGCGGGGTAGAGGAGTGTAGTAACACAACTCTAGGGTGTTACAAATGGTGATGTTCCGCAGAGCGGCTCAGCTGTGTGTGCTGCAGCTGAAACTCCACTATCACCTGCTGTTGCTCACACAGACTCTCCAGCATATGCAAGGTGGAGTTTCAACTTGTGGGTACTTCGCGTATTAGGCGGTGAGGGGAAAGGCCAAAGTTATGCTGCAGCACAGACAAGTGAGCAGCAACAGGGTGAGAATGCCGAAAGCACGCACAGATGGCCCGCACTTTCTGCAGCAGCTCTGACATATCGAGGTAATTCTTTAGGAACCTCTACACCACCAAGTTCAGCACATGCAACAGGTGAGAGATGTGTGTCAAACCGGCTAGGCCCAGAGCTGCCATGAGATTTGTCGCACACCACCAGGCCGGGCTTGGGGCTTAACGGCACCAACCACTTATCGGTCTGTTGTTCCATAGCCGCCCACAGCTCCTGCGCAGTCTGGATCTTTCCCCCAAACATATGATTTTCATAACAGCCTCCTGTCGTTTCACCTTGGCTTTGCTGAAGTTAGTGGTGCAGGTGTCGCACTGACGTGATGAGGAGGTGGTAGAGGAGGAACCGGAGGAGGAAGCAGAATAGGAGGAGGAGGAGGCAACAGGAGTCACCGAATAACATCCAGCAATCCTCAATGACTGTAGGACATGTGCCAAACCACTGTCTGCCTCAGGCCCAGCCACCACTACATTTACCCAGTGGGCAGTTAGGTAGATATAAAGTTCCTGTCCGTACTTACTGGCCCACATGTCGGCGGTTATCTGAACCTTGCCACCGATGGCGTTGTGCAGCTCACACCAGATTTTTTTTCCCCGCCACTTGTTTGTGCAGGGCAGGGATGGCCTATCTGGAAATGAAGTTGTGGCTGGGAACCACTTACCGTGGGTCAGCTTCCATCATTGCATTTTTAAAAATCTCCATCTCCACCAGATGGAATGGCAGCATTTCAAAGGCCAGCAATTAAAAAATGCTGGCATTCAGGGCCAGGGCTTGCCGATAGGTAGGGGTACTTCCTCTTTCTCTCCTGTGTTTGGGGGAGGGACAGCTTAACGCTTCCATGGGACATTGTGGACATGCTGGGTGACGGTGGTGGTGGCGTTGCTGCCACATCTTCTGTTTGCGGGGTGGCAGGTGCCACTGTCACTCCAGAGGGGGAGGAAGAGGCCGAGACCACAGCAGAAGAGGGAGCAGGAGGAGCCTTTGATCTTTCACGGTTCTTGAGGTGTCTACTCCACTGCATCTTGTGCTTTGCGGTTAGATGGAAGATCATGCAAGTGGTGCTCAGATTTAGAACATTTATGCCTCACTTCCGGCTCTGATTGCACTGTGTGCAAACCACCCATGTCCTGTCATCAGTACACTGCCTGAAGAACTGCCACACCAGGAAACTCCTTTGCACTGGCTTCGGGGTGCTACGTCTCTTGGCACGTTGGGCAGTAGCAGGTGTACTGGCTAAGGAATGTCTGCTCTGCTTTTGTGTTCTGCTCCCTCTTTTGCTGTGCGGCTGGCACTGCGTGCCCCCCCTCCTCTTTCTCTGAACTGCACATATTACTGACATGACCTGGATGCCATGTGAAGTCTATGACCTCATCATCCTCCACATCATCTTCCAACCACTCCTCACCCCTGCCCTCTTGGTCGGTCTGCACTCTGCAGAAAGCCCCAGCAGTTGACACCTGTGTTTCGTTATTATCATCATAGACGTGCTTCGGTTCTCCCATGTCGTCATCCTCAAACATAAGTGGTTGGGTATCAGTGCACTCAATCTCTGTCACTTCTGGGGCAGGGCTAGGTGGATGGCCCACGAAAACCCAGCCAGCAGAGTCATCAAAAAGCATAAGTGACTGGTGCATGACTTGGGGATCAGACTGCTTGGCTGATGAGCAAGGGTTTGAGGGTAAAGATGAATGCCTGAGGGTCTTCGGTGCCAACTCTGCTCTTTTAGCAGTGGACCGGGTGGAAGACAATGTGAAGAAACCAGCGGCACTCTCAGCCATCCAATCTACTACTGCCGGGGCCGGAGTCTGGCAGCCGAGCCGGATGCAGGCTGTGTGAAGAGCTCTGCTGCTGACCGAGCCCTTATGAGCATATTACAGTGATTTTCATAGCTCAAAATGGGAAAAATCGGCAAGGATAAGCCTAAAGAAACACCTGGGAAGCTGAGGGCTGCTTCAAATCAAAGCGATCTGGACAGATTTGTGAGGAAGACCAAAGTAAGGTCAGAATCCAAGATGGCGACCGCGCGCCGAGCGGCAGTGACTGCAGGTAAAGACGCTGACTCAGAGGGGGAGAGAGACAGCGATACAGAGGAGACAACTTCTGCAGATGACTTACCTCTATCCAGAGTCTTTATGAGAGACCTCCTGCATGACGCTTTAGAGCCCCTCAGACAGGATCTATCTGAAATTAAACAAGATATGCATCAGCTCAGTGCCAGAGTGGAAGCACTTGAGTCTGGGCAGCAATCCCTCATTGAGTTTGGGGAGCAAGTGGCAACTAATATGGACAATGCTCAAGCCCATGTTAACTACCTGTATGCCCTAGTAGAGGACCAAGACAACAGGGGAAGAAGGAACAATATAAGACTCAAAGTGGTCCCGGAGTCTATTTCAATTGAATCCCTGAAGCATGAGGTGGTGCAGTTTTTCTCCCGCCTTGTACCAGAGTGTCCTCTAGAAAAACTAGAGATGGACAGGATCCATAGGGCATTGCGGCCTATCCCGAAACCACAAGACCCTCCTAGGGATGTCATTTGCCGCATGACCAGCTTCCTAGCAAAGCAGCAAATCCTCACTGCAGCGAGAAATAACAAAACAGCGGACATTGAAGGTTCCGTCATTACACTTTACCAGGATCTTTCACCCATGACTCTCAGGAAGAGGCGGCATCTGAAGCCTCTCCTGGACATTTTACAGCAAAAGAAACTGACATATCGTTGGCTTCACCCTTTCGGATTACTAATCAATACACCGATTGGAAAGCAAGTTATCCGGTCGCATGCTGATTTACAGAGGGTGTGTGAGGTTCTGGACATTAAAGACCTGCATGTTCAGGACTGGTGCCCTGCACAGAATTTGGCCTCATTACCTGCGCTGCCCATCAGAGATTCCTGGCAGGAAGGAACAAATAAACGGCAGAAATCGAAGAAAGCCCAGGGACGACTACTCAGCTGAAGACAGTTCAATATGGACGGTTCTGGAACACCGTCTACACAATATATATCTGGTGACCTATATATATTAGGTCACTTTTTCTCTTGTTTAGTGTGCAGCAGAAATATATGTTATTTTGCGGTCAAGACCGATTATAGAAGGTTTCTGTGCCACTATACTTGATTTACCTCTATCTCTAGACTAAGTTATATATATTTAATGTTGCATAAGGCTTTTACAAA
This sequence comes from Bufo gargarizans, assembly GCF_014858855.1. NCBI lineage: Eukaryota > Metazoa > Chordata > Amphibia > Anura > Bufonidae > Bufo > Bufo gargarizans. The sequence continues at coordinate 430,300,403 of NC_058080.1, forward strand.
TGTTGCCCACCTCAACAGATAATGTTTCTTTCAGTTTGAAAGTTTACTTCTGTGTGGAATTGCACTGGTTAAAAACTGTGGTATACTGTCTTTTGATCAAAGGGTGACACCTAGTGGCAATGGAAATGATAACGACTGTTTCATAGCAAGTCACCCTGTATGCCATAAAGGTTTCCTAGGTTGCTCTATTCAGTTGGCTATAATTCCCATGTCAGCCAGCTCAAGTGGGGACTCGGTCCACCTACGGTAGACCCACTCCCAAACTCAGATGTCTCGTATATGGAGACTCTATGTTACTTGTTTTATTGTAACTAACTGTTACTACTGTTTTTTCTCTTTTTTTTTGTTATAGGTCCTCCCTCCTTTACCCTCCTCCTTCCCTTCCCCCCTCCTATTGTTGTAAGCGCTACTGGTACTGGACTAAGGTAGGGTCTACAGTTCATGTCCTACATATAATTGTGTATGGCTAGCCTACAGATCTGTACATACAATGTCAGGGGCTTAAATGCACCCTCTAAAAGGAGCCAAGTATGTCAGTATCTGCATAAAATGAGAGTACAAGTAGCTTTGCTACAGGAAACCCATTTTCGCTCAAACCATGTACCTAAGCTGTCCCATTTGCTTTATAGCCAGTGGTTCCATAGCACCTCTCTGTCCACGGCCACCAAGGGGGTCAGTATTGCCATCCATAAAAATACTCCATTTATTCTTCAAGACACTTTGGTGGACAGGGACGGGAGATATATATATATGTGAAGGGTTTGATAGGGCCTCATTTATTCACTTTCTGTAACATATATATACCTAACACTGCGCAAACTACGTGGTTTTTAGACAACATAACAAAACTTGAGAACTTTGCTGAAGGCATTGTAGTGCTAGGCGGCGACTTTAATGTCGCGTTAGTACCCAGCCTGGATTCATCCACTGGATCCTCTTCCATGTCTAAAACTTCGCTTTGTAAGATACAGAAAGCACTTTCTCAACAGGGACTGATAGACGTCTGGAGAGTGATGCACGCTAGTGAGAAGGATTATACCTAATTTTCTTCTGCTCACCGCTCTTACCAGAGGTTAGATTATATCTTCCTTAGTACGCAAGCACTCCAATACTGTGCCTCGTCCAAGATTGGGAATATTCTTCTGTCAGATCATGCCCCAGTTTTCCTCGCATGTTCCATTCCCAACATGCCTAAAATGGAATATAGGTGGAGGTTAAATGAAACCTTATTGAACAGCTCCAGTGTCCCAAAATTAGCAGATCTGATAGAGGAATATTTCACCTTGAATGATTCAGCAGATATAACAAAAGCGGTATTATGGGAGGCCCATAAATCTGTTATAAGGGGTCATCTGATTGCCTTGGTGGCCCACGTGAAAAAACAAAAATTAAAGAGAATACAGGAACTCACCTCAGATATTTCCAGATTGGAGTCGCAGCATAGGCGTACATTAAAGGAAGATACTTTGGCACACCTGGACACTCTAAGGTCAGAATAAAAAAAATATACTGAATGCTAACACTGCAAAGCTGTTCCTATCCACTCAATATAAATATTACGCACATGGAAACAAGGCCACAAAAGTCCTCATGTCTCAAATAAAAAAATGAAAAATGAAGTCCTACATTTCTCATATTAAATCCCAGAACTCGCAGGAAGTCTATAAAACGGAATTGATTGCTGAACAGTTCTGCAAATACTATAGTGAGTTATATAACCTACAGGCAAATCCAACCCCGTCCCAAATTAGTGAGAAGACAATACTAATTCAAAAATGGTTAGAAACCCTTAAACTCCCTACTTTAACTGAAGAACAAACTGCAAAACTATCCTCCCCTTACACCTTGGCTGAATTGACCATGGCACTAAAGAATTCTCCACTGAACAAGAGCCCTGGGCCAGATGGCCTTTCAGTCTTTTATTATTACACTTTTAAGGAAGTCCTACTGCCGCGACTATTGGCTGTTTGCAATGAAGCAGGGGAGGGGAAACCATTCACCAGAGATATGTTGGCTGTGCAAATATCCATCATCCCTAAACCTAGCAAAGACCACTCTCTTTGCTCCAATTACAGGCCAATTTCGCTCCTCAATAATGATCTGAAATTGTATGCAAAAATGCTTGCTAACAGATTAAAACTCTACTTACCGGACCTTATCTCGGCTGAGCAGGTGGGATTTATTCCTGGGAGAGAGGGGAAATATAACATAGTCAGGGTCATCAATCTTATACAGCTAGCCACCAAATCCAATTCTCCATTAGTTATTTTAAGTATGGACGCTGAGAAAGCGTTTGACAGGGTGGATTGGCTCTTTATGACTCAAACGTTGTCAAAATTTGGAATCCCAGCGTGTGGCTGATAAGAGACGTGTGCTTGGTCCGGACCTGAATGTTGGTGATCTGGTGTGGTTGTCTACCAAGAATATCAAATTGAAGGTTCCCTCCTGGAAGTTGGGTCCTAGGTTTATTGGGCCTTACAAAATCCTGTCTGTCATCAATCCTGTTGCATACCGTCTTGATCTTCCTCAGACTTGGAAGATCCATAATGTTTTTCATAAGTCCTTATTGAAACCTTATGTTCAACCCATTGTACCCTCGCCTTTGCCTCCTCCTCCGATTATGGTTGATGGGAATCTTGAATTTCAGGTATCTAGGATTGTGGATTCTCGTCTTGTCCGCGGTTCTCTTCAGTACCTTGTTCAGTGGGAGGGGTATGGTCCTGAGGAGAGGATGTGGGTCCCAGTGACGGACATTAAGGCCTCTCGTCTCATCAGGGCTTTCCATAGGTCCCATCCTAAGAAGGTGGGTTCTGAGTGTCCGGAGTCCACTCGTAGAGGGAGGGGTACTGTCACAACCAGACAGCTGAGAAGCTCTGACAGAGGCCTTTCAGAACCTCCTCCTTGAATTTCTGTGTTGTGGTATTCAGCTCCTCCTCTCGTCAGCCTCTCTCAGCTGTCATGTGTTAATTGCTTCCCTTTAAATGCCTCCCCAGAATGCTTTTCTGGGCGGCTTATATTACTTCCTGGAGTGTGTGTGCACGCTGATCTGTCCTCCTGTTTGCTTCAAAGCTAAGTGTACCTTTATCTGTTAATATCTGTTTGCTGGATCCCAGGTGACCCTGACTCCCTCCGTGTCTTGTGTAGGGAGCCGGTGGTCGTGTCCCCTCACTATTGTAGGGTGCTCAGGGCTTTATAGTCAAGGTTCGTGGATATGCAAACCTCCACCATTCGGATCTTTGCATAGGCTGAGCAGCCAGGGAAAGTGCCAGGTCTTCTGCAGGGGTCTCCCTTGGTTCCTTAGTTTTTGGATCCAGTGAGTCATTTATACATGTTGCTTTGCCTTGTTACCTGTACACATTCCGTGACAGTACGGTTATCCACTAATCGGCTGCCTTCGCTGATGATGTTTTCTTACTCATCACCAACCCAATCCGAGCCTTTCCAGCAATTATGTCTACTCTTCAAACTTACCACTTGCTGTCCAACTTCTCTGTGAATTTATCTAAATCCACAGTGCTAAATGTGACCCTGAAGGCGGAAACTATGGCCTCATTACAGAAAACCACCCCGTTTCAGTGGACCAATGAATCCATAGTTTTCTTGGGGATACCTTTGACCCCAAATTTTTCGAACTTGTTTCGGGATAACTTCCAGCCACTGCCAAAACGTTTAGAGGACCTTTTGGGTTCTTGGGATATCCCATTTGTTTCATGGTTCGGGCGAAGAACACTGATTAAAACAATACTGTTACCCACTGTTCTTTACTACCTGCAAGCATTGCCGATCCCAATCCCCAAAACTTATTTTGTAAAACTGCAGGGAATTCTGTCTAAATTCCTCTGAGGTGGGAAGAGATCTAGACTACCTCTCACTCTCATGGTGCAACACCCTAGGAATGGGGGATTGGGTATTCCAGATCTGTATACATATCACAAAGCAGTGATTGCACTTAGATGCCTAGAGTGGTTGAGACCCTATTCAGAACGATTAGATCTAAATACAGAAGATAATATGTTAAATCTCCCACTTCACTCCCTCATTTTTTTGGATCAATCCCCAAAACACGCCAGATTACAAACGTGTAGCATCATCACTAAGTATGCTTTGGACATGTGGAAGGACTCCAAATGGACACAGTACCTATTATCTAATTACCTCACCCTAATGCAGGTTCGGGATGTACTTTGCCACTCCTCGACATCGGACAGAGCCAAAGCTATTACCACTCCGGTTTTAGCGTTATGCCCAGACAATGATGTTCCAACTTTTGAAGATCTAGGAAAACACCCTACAGTAGCGTGCCTGTCAGACTTCTAAAAAGCACACTTTCTTCACTCTATGAAGTTCCATCTTAAAAGTCTGAGTGTCCCTTTAGAAAATTCCATTTTTGAAAAAATGGCTCTGCAATTAAAAGAATCAAAGGGTAAGGTGTCTAAATTATATAGCCTGCTATTGGCCCTATCCCGCCCAGACAAGTTTCCTTTCATATCAAAATGGGAGAGTGAGTTAAGTATTCAGTTTTCAGCAAAAGAAATACATAGTGTATTGAAGGCTCCTCATGGGGTGTCCAGGTGTGTCAAACTACAAGAGAATAGTTATAAGGTACTCACTCAATGGTACTATACGCCACAAAGAATTAACCGCATGTTCCCTGAATGCAGCCCAAACTGTTGGAGATGTGAACAGGATATAGGCAATCACAGCCATTTATGGTGGAAGTGTACTAAGATTTCTCCCTACTGGCAAAAAATATGTAAAGTCTTGTCTGAGATCTGTAAGATGCCATTTCCGGTCTCTCCGAAGGTGTGTCTCTTTGGGGTGTTCGGGGATCTTAGGTGCCCTAGAGATACGCAAAAGTTTAATCAGATTTTACTGGCAGCTTCCAAAATACTTATTGCAGTTTACTGGAAAAAGACGGAGATTCCCCCATTAAAACAATCGATCACTAGATGTGATCAATTGTACCGCCTGGAGCAGATAGCTCACTGGGAAGCCCGAACACCACACAGATTTGAGGCGATATGGAAACCTTGGAAAGACTATAGAGGTTTTTCGATCTGACTTGTACAGCTTTAGGGATCTCGTGAACATCAAAGGTAGCATGGCAACAACTATATGGAACTAGTCCTACCTTTTGGCAACATTAGGGAGGTTTCTCTCCCCCCCCCCCCCCCATCCCTTTCCTTCCCTCAGACCTTCCTACGTTTTTATCTTCCTCTTTTTATTTGTTATTATGTGATATGCATTTTCTCAAACGACTGTACTACTTCATATGCATTCTTGTATTTGCGCCCATGTAGGGCAAGCAAAGATTGTACGTCCTACTGCTGTAAAACCAATAAAAACAATTTTAAAACAAACAATCTACTACTGCCTCTACTTTCTGGCCTCACCATTCTTAGAGCAGTATTTGGGCCTACAAAATGACACAATGTCCTGTCGCCTACGTGCACCAGAGGAAGGTGTTTCACTTGGGCGCATAGCTGGCACAGATCGCTAACATATTCTCCCTGCAGCAGGAGATCCCCCACCACCAACACCAGCAGCACCACAACCACGGCCATGTCCCCTAGTTGATGCTCTCCTCATTTTGTTATGGTCAACCACAAAATCGGCTGACAGATGAACAATTGTATATCTGTGTCACAGATACAAAAGAGGTGTTTAGCACAAAATAAAATTGTTATGTATTGCAGCCCCAATTAACAGGCTGATTAACTATTATATTTCCCTGTGAAAGTAGCAAGTAAAGGTTTTTTCACCCAAAAAATTAGGTATGCCTCACCCACACAATTAACAGAATGATTAACTATTATATTTCCTTGTCACTGGTGCAAAGGAGTAGGATTTCACCGAACAAAAATGCCAACAGGTCACCCTCAGACCAAACATCACGATTTAGTATGGTATGTCTGTCTCACTGGTGCAGAGGAGCTGTATTGCACTTATCAATAATGCCTACAGGTCACCAGCACACTGTTTAAAACTAATAAAGGCCTAACCCTCTCCCTGCCTGCAGCAGCATCCTGCCCAGTGGCGTAGCTAGAAATGACTGGGCCCCATAGCAAATTTTTTAATGTGGCCCACCTCCACCAGTAATTTTTTCACAACTCCATCCTTTCATGCCGCCCCCATTCCTGTGGTGTCACAACCAGACATCTGAGAAGCTCTGACAGATGCCTTTCAGAACCTCCTCCTTGAGCTTTCTTTGTGTTGGTTTTCAGTTCCTCATCTCGTTAGCCTCTCTCAGCTGTCTTGTAGTTGGACTGATTGCATCCCTTTAAATTCCTCCCCATAATGCATGAGTGTGCGGCTTATACAAATTCCTGGAGTGTGTGTGCATGCTGATCCTATTTCCCACTCTTCTACAAGATAAGTGTTACATTCATTTGTGATTTTATGTTTGCTGGATCCCAGGTGACCCTGACTCCCTCCGTGTCTAGTGTAGGGAGCCGGTGGTCGTGTCCCCTCACTATTATAGGGTGTTCAGGTGTTATACAGTCAAGGTACGAGGATATGCGATCATCTACCATTGGGATCTTCGCATAGGCTGAGCAGTCAGGGAGAGTGCCAGGTCTTATGCAGGGGTCTCCCTTTTTGTTCCTTAGTTTTGGATCCAGTGAGTCATATATTCATTTTACATTGTCTTGTTTCCTGTACACCTTCCGTGACATAATAAGCCGCCAAAACCGTCTCAAGCATGGATACGGTTTTACTTTTGACTGAACGCTTTCAGGGTCTTTCATTGGAGGTAGCTGATCTCCGTAAGACTCTTTCTCAGTTTCTAGTGACCGGTTCAGCTTGCGTTCATGGAATTTGTTTTGAGCCTAAGATCTCGCTCCCGGATACGTTCTCCGGGGATAGTGAGAATTTTGTGCGTTTTAGAGAGGCTTGCAAACTCCATTTTCGCCTTCTTCCCCATTCCTTTGGTGATGAGGAACGAAGGGTGGGGATCATTATATCGCTGCTCAGGGGTAACGCTCAGTCGTGGGCCCTTCCGCTGCTCGTGGGGGCAGGGCCCTCCGTTCAGTGGATGTATTCTTTTTAGCCCTGGGTCAGATATATGATGATCTTGATCGTATTGCTTTGGCTGAGTCTAGACTACGTCTGTTATGCCAGGGTAAACAATCCGCAGAGATATACTGCTCAGAATTTCGGAGATGGGCAGCTGATACTGGTTGGAATGATGCTGCACTCCGAAGTCAATTTTGCCATGGTCTTTCAGAGGGATTGAAAGATGCATTTGCCTTTCATGAGAGGCCTATCTCCTTGGACTCTGCTATGTCTCAGGCCGTTCGTATTGACAGGCGCCTTAGAGAGAGAGGAGAGAGCACTCCTTTCTGTCATACTCAATCCCAGGACAGTGCAGCGGTCTCATTCTGTGCACAGGGGTCTCAGTCGCTGTCAGTCTCTTCTGAGCAGGAGCCCATGCAGCTGGGGTTGATTGCCTCTGACAATAGAAGATTCAGCCCGCATGGGAAAGTTTGTTTTTGTTGTGGAGGTATAAATCATTTGGCAAATGTTTGTCCCTCTAGGAGATTCAGGCAGTTTTTTGGGAGTAATAAAGAAACAAAAGGAAAAAATATTTTAATAATGTTCCATCTGTTACTATTGGAAGGGTTGAGGCAGAGATTGAAGGTTTTCCGTTTGCTTGTAGTTCCCGTTTTGTCCTGCCTACCAGGGTGGCGCTAGAGAGCAAGAACATTTTTTGTGAGATTTTTGTAGATAGTGGAGCAGCTGTCAATCTCATTGATAATCAATTTGCGATAACTCATGGTTTCCAGGTATGCACTTTGGGAAAGGATATTCCTGTTTTTGCTATTGATTCCGCTCCACTTTCTCAGAAATCATTAAAGGGCATAGTTCACAATATCCGTTTAATTGTGAGTGATGCTCATGTTGAGCATGTGTCATGTTTCGTCCTTAGCGGATTACCTACTCCTCTTGTGTTGGGGCTACCCTGGCTCACTAAACATAACCCCACCATTGATTGGCAAGCGAGGCAAATAAATGGTTGGAGTGACTTTTGCAGAGAGAATTGCCTCACAACATCTGTTTCTGAGGTTTCTACTAAGACTGTACCACCTTTTCTCTCTGGATTTTCAATCAGCATTTTTTATCGTTTAATGGGGAAATTTGTATTAGTGTATCTAGATGACATTTTGATTTTTTCTCCTAAATTCAAAACTCATAAGGAACACTTACGTCAGGTCTTGCTCATCCTGCGGTAGAATAAATTATACGCGAAACTGGAAAAATGTGTGTTTGCGGTTCCAGAAATTCAATTTCTGGGGTTTCTTCTCTCCGCTTCTGGTTTTCGCATGGACCCCGAGTGCTTGAGTGGGAGCTTCCTGAGAATCAGAAGGCGCTGATGCGTTTTTTGGGCTTTGCCAATTATTACAGGAAGTTTATTTTGAATTATTCCTCTGTTGTTAAACCACTCACTGATATGACCAGAAAGGGGGTAGATTTTTCGTCCTGGTAGGTAGAGGCGCGTAAGGCCTTTTCGAATATCAAGGAGAGTTTTGCTTCCGCTCCCATCTTGGTACAACCTGATATTTCTTTACCCTTCAAAGTTGAGGTTGATGCTTCTGAGGTGGGTGTGGGTGCGGTCTTGTCTCAGGGTTCCTCTCCTGCCAAATGGCGACCGTGTGCATTTTTCTCGAAGAAACTCTCCTCCGCAGAGAGAAATTCCGATGTGGGAGATAGGGAGTTGTTGGCCATCAAATTGGCTTTTGAGGAATGGCGCCATTGGCTAGAGGGAGCCAGACACTCTATTACCGTGTTTACTGACCATAAAAATCTGGCCTACTTGGAGTCAGCCAAGCGTCTGAACCCGAGACAGGCCAGATGGTCTTTGTTCTTTTCAAGGTTTAATTTTGTTGTCACGTTCTGCCCTGGGGTTAAGAATGTGAAGGCAGATGCCCTGTCACGTTGTTTCCCGGGAGGTGGGAATTTTGAAGACCCGGGTCCCATTTTGGCTGAAGGTGTAGGGGTCTCTGCTCTTTTTCCTGAATTGGAGGCAGAGGTGCAGGTAGCCCAGTCAGAGGCTCCTGATCTTTGTCCTCCTGGGAGGTTGTTTGTGCCTCTCGCTTTAAGACACAAGAATTTTAAGGAACACCACGATACTGTCCTTGCTGGGCACCCGGGGGCAAGAGCCACAGTGGATCTCATCGCTCGGAGATTCTGGTGGCCTGCGCTTCGTAAGTCGGTTGAGGGTTTTATGTCTGCTTGCGAGACTTGCGCTCGTGCCAAAGTCCCTCATTCACGGCCATTAGGTCCTCTCCTTCCCTTACCCATTCCTTCCCGTCCTTGGACACATCTGTCCATGGACTTCATAACGGACCTGCCTCATTCCTCGGGGAAGACTGTGATTCTGGTGGTGGTGGACCGTTTTAGCAAAATGGTGCATTTCATCCCTTTTCCTGGTTTGCCCAATGCTAAGACGCTGGTGCAGGCATTTATTGATCACATTGTCAAATTGCATGGTATTCCTTCAGACAGAGTCTCTGATAGGGGCACGCAGTTTGTTTCCAGATTCTGGAAGGCTTTCTGTTCTCGCTTGGGGGTTCGGTTGTCATTCTCTTCTGCTTTCCACCCGCAGTCGAATGGCCAGACAGAGCGCGTCAATCAGAATCTGGAGACATATCTGCGCTGTTTTGTGGCGGAGAATCAGGAGGATTGGTGTTCTTTTTTGTCCCTTGCTGAGTTTGCTTTAAATAACCGTCGTCAGGAGTCCTCTGATAAGTCACCATTTTTTGGTGCATATGGGTTTCATCCGCAGTTTGGGACATTCTCGGGAGAGGGTTCTTCTGGTTTACCTGATGAGGACAGATTCTCCTCATCTTTGTCATCGATTTGGCAAAAGATTCAGGATAATCTAAAGAGCATGAGTGAGAGATATAAGCGTGTGGCAGATAAGAGACGTGTGCCTGGTCCGGACCTGAATGTTGGTGATCTGGTGTGGTTGTCTACCAAGAATATTAAATTGAAGGTTCCCTCCTGGAAGTTGGGTCCTAAGTTTATTGGGCCTTACAAAATCCTGTATGTCATCAATCCTGTTGCCTACCGTCTTGATCTTCCTCAGACTTGGAAGATCCATAATGTTTTTCATAAGTCCTTATTAAAACCTTATGTTCAACCAATTGTACCCTCGCCTTTGCCTCCTCCTCCGATTATGGTTGATGGTAATCTTGAATTTCAGGTCTCTAGGATTGTGGATTCTCGTGTTGTCCGCGGTTCTCTCCAGTACCTCGTTCATTGGGAGGGTTATGGTCCTGAGGAGAGGATGTGGGTCCCAGTGACGGACATTAAGGCCACTCGTCTCATCAGGGCTTTCCATAGGTCCCATCCTGAGAAGGTGGGCTCTGAGTGTCCGGAGTCCACTCATAGAGGGAGGGGTACTGTCACAACCAGACATCTGAGAAGCTCTGACAGATGCCTTTCAGAACCTCCTCCTTGAGCTTTCTTTGTGTTGGTTTTCAGTTCCTCATTTCGTTAGCCTCTCTCAGCTGTCTTGTAGTTGGACTGATTGCATCTCTTTAAATTCCTCCCCATAATGCATGAGTGTGCGGCTTATACAACTTCCTGGAGTGTGTGTGCATGCTGATTCTATTTCCCACTCTTCTACAAGATAAGTGTTACATTCATTTGTGATTTTATGTTTGCTGGATCCCAGGTGACCCTGACTCCCTCCGTTTCTAGTGTAGGGAGCCGGTGGTCGTGTCCCCTCACTATTATAGGGTGTTCAGGTGTTATACAATCGAGGTACGAGGATATGCGATCATCTACCATTGGGATCTTCACATAGGCTGAGCAGTAAGGGAGAGTGCCAGGTCTTATGCAGGGGTCTCCCTTTTGTTCCTTAGTTTTGGATCCAGTGAGTCATATATTCATTTTGTATTGTCTTGTTTCCTGTACACCTTCCGTGACATGTGGCTATTAAAGATCGCTCTCTCAGACCAGGGCCGGCAGCTGTTCCATCCGTCTATACTGCCATTGTATATAATTTCATTGTATAATACTGTTGAGGGGGCCCTGACAAAATCTTTTAGTCCTCCTCCTGCTGGATGGGCCCCTTCTGGGTCAGGGCCTCAAAGCAGCTGCTTCCACTGCTTCCCTTATAGCTGCGCCCCTGGTCCTGCCCCAACACTAGTCAGAGCAGAATGGCGGCGCACCATGTGATTCGGCATTTGTGCATGCATGGTCACATGGTACACCGGCCAATCACAGCCATGCCAATGCTAGGCATGACTGTGACGGCTTTCAAGTGCCCACAGCTAAAATGTTTGTTGATTGGCTTTTTTTAAACCACAAGCAACGAACCTGGACATGAACTTTGGCACCAAAACCCAAAAATTGCTCATCACTATTTAGGACATTTTATTTCTCCTAATGATTGCTCCCCAGACAAAAAGAACCATCATAAGTAAGGAAAGGTATTTGGGAATATACAGTTGTGGCCAAAAGTTTTGAGAATTACATAAATATTGGAAATTGGAAAAGTTGCTGCTTAAGTTTTTATAATAGCAATTTGCATATACTCCAGAATGTTATGAAGAGTGATCAGATGAATTGCATAGTCCTTCTTTGCCATGAAAATTAACTTAATCCCCAAAAAATCTTTCCACTGCATTTCATTGCTGCCATTAAAGGACCTGCTGAGATCATTTCAGTAATCGTCTTGTTAACTCAGGTGAGAATGTTGACGAGCACAAGGCTGGAGATCATTTTGTCAGGCTGATTGGGTTAAAATGGCAGACTTGACCTGTTAAAAGGAGGGTGATGCTTGAAATCATTGTTCTTCCATTGTTAACTATGGTGACCTGCAAAGAAACGCGTGCAGCCATCATTGCGTTGCATAAAAATGGCTTCACAGGCAAGGATATTGTGGCTACTAAGATTGCACCTCAATCAACAATTTATAGGATCATCAAGAACTTAAAGGAAAGAGGTTCAATTCTTGTTAAGAAGGCTTCAGGGCATCCAAGAAAGTCCAGCAAGCACCAGGATTGTTTCCTAAAGAGGATTCAGCTGGGGGATCGGAGTGCCACCAGTGCAGAGCTTGCTCAGGAATGGCAGCAGGCAGGTGTGAGCGCATCTGCACGCACAGTGAGGCGAAGACTTTTGGAAGATGGGCTAGTGTCAAGAAGGGCAGCAAAGAAGCCACTTCTCTCCCAAAAAAAAACCCATCAGGGACAGATTGATCTTCTGCAGAAAATATGGTGAATGGACTGCTGAGGACTGGGGCAAAGTCATATTCTCCGATGAAGCCTCTTTCCGATTGTTTGGGGCATCAGGAAAAAGGCTTGTCCGGAGAAGAAAAGGTGAGCGCTACCATCAGTCCTGTGTCATGCCAACAGTAAAGCATCCTGAGACCATTCATGTGTGGGGTTGCTTCTCATCCAAGGGAGTGGGCTCACTCACAATTTTGCCCAAAAACACAGCCATGAATAAAGAATGGTACCAAAACACCCTCCAACAGCAACTTCTTCCAACAACCCAACAACAGTTTTGGTGAAGAACAATGCATTTTCCAGCACGATGGAGCACCGTGCCATAAGGCAAAAGTGATAACTAAGTGGCTCGGGGACCAAAACGTTGACATTTTGGGTCCATGGCCTGGAAACTTCCCAGATCTTAATCCCATTGAGAACTTGTGGTCAATCCTCAAGAGGCGGGTGGACAAACAAAAACCCACTAATTCTGACAAACTCCAAGAAGTGATTATGAAAGAATGGGTTGTTATCATCAGGAATTGGCCCAGAAGTTGATTGAGAGCATGCCCAGTCGAATTGCAGAGGTCCTGAAAAAGAAGGCCCAACACTGCAAATACTAACTCTGCATAAATGTCATGTAATTGTCGATAAAAGCCTTTGAAACGTATGAAGTGCGAGTAATTATATTTCACTACATCACAGAAACAACTGAATCAAAGATCTAAAAGCAGTTTAGCAGCAAACTTTGTGAAAACTAATATTTGTGTCATTCTCAAAACTTTTGGCCACGACTGTATTTATAATAAGCTCATATTTAACCGCTTGCCGCACACCTAACGCCGAAAGGCATCATTGCTGCGGCGCTCTCCGGCTACACTAACGCCGATTGGCGTCATCCCGCGTGAGCCGAGATTTCCTGTGAACGCACGCACACAGGAGCGCGCGTTCACAGGATCGCGTAGTGCACAAGTTCATCTACAGCCTGCCGGCCGCGATCATTGGCTGGCAGGCTGTGGATTTTTGAATCAACCAATGAAATGGTTATGTCAGACGCTATTTTGAAAATAGCGTCTGATATAACTGCTACCTGCTCCTCTGGTGGTCCCTTTTGCTTGGATCGACCACCAGAGGACACAGGCAGCTCTGTAAGTAGCACCAAATCACCACACTACACATTAGACATTACCCTGTCATTTATAAACCCCTTATTTAGCACCTGATCACCCATATTAGACTCCCTGATCACCCTGATCACCCCCTTATCCACCACCCTGTCATTGATCACCCCCCCTGTAAGGGTCCCTCATCCCTGCCAGGTAGTTAGCTACTTGCTAGGTAGTTTAGCGCCCACTGCACCGCAGTCACTGATTAGTCGCTGATTAGCGTCATCGCTGTCGCTAATCAGCACTAGTACTATATAGTATCTGTGTGTGATCAATACTGATCGCAATCAGATCTATATCAGTACATTAGGGTCACCTTAAGTTCTACAAAAAACGTAGTGTTTGCCCGATCAGGCCTGATCTTGTGTGCACACTTGCGTTCAGTCCGCCCCACCGCAGTGACAATATTTTTTTTTCTGATCACTGCAAAACACTGTAAAATCGCTGCGCCACTATAAAAGATCACTTTTGAGCTTTTTGGATCTTTATTAGCGATCGCAGCTTTACTTCGCAAGCACTCCTTTTTACTAGGTAGGTTTGCTCTTTTTCCCGGGTAGTCTCAGAGGAATACCCCCTAAATTTAGTGAACCCAAAATGTCAAACAAGGGGTATTCCGCTGAAGAGGCCTACAGGATTCTGGCCGTGATGGATGAAAGCGATGGGGACGCCTCATCCGCTGAATCCAGTGGTTCAGAATATGAACCTGTAGACAGCAGTGGCACTCTAACCGCTAGCGAAGATGACGAGGTAGAGATCCCTGCTACGGTGAGGCGTACCCGATCCCATGTCAGAGTTCTGCATATCCCGCAGGATGATCCTCATTTGCAGCAGAGTGGTGCTAGCACTGATCTTGTTTATGGTGCGGCATACACCAGCAGCGCAGCACACCCTGGACCTTCTAACAGCACTGCCGTATTCCCTGGTGAAGTGGCGAGCACCAGAAGGGCAGTTCCAGCTGGTACGGTGGCACGTGCAATAACTCCCCTGTCGCAGCCACCGCGTTCACAGGCCCGTAGAACCCTTAGTCTCCCAGAGGTGCTGGCAAATCCTAATTGGCAATCCCCTGCTTCCGCCGCACCCGTATTGCCCCCTTTCACCGCCCAGTCTGGAGTTCGCGTGGAGACGGCTCATTTAGGATCGGCCCTTCAGTTTTTTGAGCTGTTCTTCACCGCGGATCTCTATGACCTAGTTGTGGCAGAAACCAACCGCTACGCCACACAGTTTATTACCGCCAATCCGGAAAGCTTCTATGCCCAGCCTTTCCGGTGGAAACCAGTCACAGTTTCCGAGTTAAATTTTTTTTTGGGCCTTCTCCTCAGCATGGGTCTAACTAAAAAAAATGTATTGCGGTCATATTGGTCTAAAGACCCAATACATTACATGCCCATGTTCTCTGCTGCAATGTCTAGGGCGCGTTTTGAGGCCATCATGTGCTTTATGCATTTCGCTGACAATAGCACCTGTCATCCAAGAGGCCACCCTGCTTATGACCGGCTCCATAAAATTCGGCCCCTCATAGACCATTTGTCATCCAGATTTGCAGATGCGTATACCCCTAATCAAAACATCTGCATAGACGAGTCCCTAGTACATTTTACCGGGCGCCTTGGCATAAAACAGTACATCCCCAGCAAGCGCGCCCGGTATGGGGTCAAACTGTATAAGCTCTGTGAAAGGGCCACAGGCTATACATATCGTTTTAGGGTCTATGAGGGAAAAGACTCAAAACTGGAGCCGGTCGGATGTCCTGACTACCTGGGGAGCAGTGGCAAGATTGTCTGGGACTTGGGGTACCACTTATACGTGGACAATTTTTACTCAAGCGTGGCCCTCTTTCGGCACTTACATCTAGTCGGAATTCAATGCTGTGGCACCGCGCGACCTAGTCGCTGGGGCTTCCCCAACGGCTCGTTAGTACCCGACTTGCACGGGGGGAGAGGGCTGCCTTGTGTGACCAAGAACTGCTCGCGGTGAAGTGGAGGGACAAGAGGGACGTTTACCTTCTGTCCACCATTCACACAGACACGACTGTCCAAATTGAAAGGGCAACTGGAGTCATTGTGAAACCCCTCTGTGTCCACGACTATAACCTTCACATGGGAGGGGTGGACTTCAATGACCAGATGTTGGTTCCCTATTTAGTTTCCCGACGCACCAGACGCTGGTATAAGAAGATGTCTGTTTATTTAATTCAATTGGCGATGTATAATAGTTTTGTTCTCTACAGTAAGGCTGGGAGAACAGGATCCTTTCTAAAATTCCAGGAAGAGATCATTTTGGAACTCCTGTATCCAGGAGGGTCCGTGCCCCAAGTCCCTGATGTAGTGAGCCGGCTACATGGCAGACACTTCCCGTCTGTCTATCCTGGTACCCCAACTCAACGTTCCCCAAGAAAAAGATGTTGTGTCAGTCGCAGGGGTGGAATAAGGCGTGACACCACCTTTATTTGTCCTGACCAGCCTGCCCTATGCATAGGGGAGTGTTTCCGCAAGTTCCACACTCAGGTACACTATTAGCGTAGTGATTGCGTACACAGGCCAGGCACACAGGGGTCTTAGGGCCCTTTCACACAGAGCTGCCACAAACCTCTCCTTTCACCTGGGACAAAGGGCATAATGTACTTTGCCACATCTCTGGGCGATTTGCGCTTTGCACATTGTCCCATGGGGAAGGAGAGGTTTGTCCTATAAAGGTAAAAAAAATAAAAAAAATTACCGGTAAGCAAAAAAGTTATTGTTCTGTTTCAAAAGTTTATAAAAGTTAATGTTCTCTAAAGTTAATGTTAATAAATGTATTGCGTTGCGGCCTGTTTTTTTTTTTTTTTATCTTCTAGGTGGACCAAGCGATCAAGCAGCTGCAGCACTGATGTGCATTCTGACAGAAGCATTGCGCTGCTGTCAGATTACACAAAAGTCGGTGTATGCGGCGCTGCAAGACGAGATTTCTCCTCTGCAGTAAAAGATACGTTTGCCGAGGCATATGAGCTGAGGAGGCGGCGGTGTTCATATGCTTTGGCAAACACTTTGTATAAATAAAAAATAAATAAAAAATCCCGGCAATGATTTATTCATCCACATCGATTGATGTGAATGGAGAAATCTGGTTTGCCAGGGCATACGAGCTAAGTGGGTATAAATGTTGGGCGGAGCTCCTATGTCCTGGCAGACGCCTTTCCCCTCCTTTTTTTTTGGCAGAGATTTTTTCATCCACATTGATCGATGTGAATGAAGAAATCTGTGCCGTTCATTTTTTCTTTCATCCCAGAGGCTGAACGGAAAAAAATAAATCTCATTACCTGTATGCTCAATATAAGGAGAATAGCAGAAACTCCTAATGCTGGCCATACATGTAATGACTGCAGAGACCCTCAAATGCCAGGGCAGTACAAACACCCCACAAATAACCCCATTTTGGAAAGAAGACACCCCAAGGTATTCGCTGAGGGGCATATTGAGTCCATGAAAGATTAAAATTTTTGTCCCAAGTTAGCGGAAATGGAGACTGTGAGAAAAAACAAAAAAAATCAATTTCCGATAACTTGTGCCAAAAAAAAAATTCTAGGAACTCGCCATGCCCCTCATTGAATACCTTGGGGTGTCTTCTTTCCAAAATGGGGTCACATGTGGGGTATTTATACTGCCCTGGCATTTTAGGGGCCCTAAAGCGTGCAAAGAAGTCTGGGATCCAAATGTCTAAAAATGCCCTCCTAAAAGGAATGTGGGCCCCTTTGCGCATCTAGGCTGCAAAAAAGTGTGACACATGTGGTATCTCCGTACTCAGGAGAAGTTGGGGAATTTGTTTTGGGGTGTCATTTTACATATACCCATGCTGGGTGAGATAAATATCTTGGTTAAATGCCAACTTTGTATAACAAAAATGGGAAAAGTTGTCTTTTGCCGAGATATTTCTCTCACCCAGCATGAGTATATGTAAAAATACACCCCAAAACACATTGCCCAACTTCTTCTGAGTACGGCGATACCACATGTGTGACACTTTTTTGCAGCCAAGGTGGGCAAATGGGACAACATTCCAAAGAGCACCTTTCGGATTTCACAGGCCATTTTTTACAGATTTTGATTTCAAACTACTTTGCATGCATTAGGGCCCCTAAAATGCCAGGGCAGTATAACTATCCCACAAATGACCCAATTTTGAAAAGAAGACACCCCAAGGTATTCCGTGAGGGGCATGGTGAGTTCCTAGAATTTTTTATTTTTTTTTAGCGGAAAATGATTATTTTATTTTTTTTTCTTACAAAGTCTCATATTCCACTAACTTGTGACAAAAAATAAAAACTTCCATGAACTCACTATGCCCATCATGAAATACCTTGGGGTGTCTTCTTTCCAAAATAGGGTCACTTGTGGGGTAGTTATACTGCCCTGGCATTTTAGGGGCCCAAATGTGTGCAAAGTAGTTTGAAATAAAAATGTGTAAAAAATGGCCTGTGAAATCCGAAAGGTGCTCTTTGGAATGTGGGCCCCTTTGCCCACCTAGGCTGCAAAAAAGTGTCACACATCTGGTATCGCCGTACTCAGGAGAAGTTGGGGAATGTGTTTTGGGGTGTAATTTTACATATACCCATGCTGGGTGAGATAAATATCTTGGGGGAAAAAAAATGGGAAAAGTTGTCTTTTGCCGAGATATTTCTCTTACCCAGCATGGGTATATGTAAAAAGACACCCCAAAACACATTGCCCAACTTCTTCTGAGTACGGCGATACCACATGTGTGACACTTTTTTGCAGCCAAGGTGGGCAAATGGGCCCACATTCCAAAGAGCACCTTTCGGATTTCACCGGCCATTTTTTACAGATTTTGATTTCAAACTACTTTGCACGCATTTGGGCCCCTAAATTGCCAGGGCAGCATAACTACCCCACAAGTGACCCCTATTTTTGAAAGAAGACACCCCAAGGTATTTCGTGATGGGCATAGTGAGTTCATGGAAGTTTTTATTTTTTGTCACAAGTTAGTGGAATATAAGACTTTGTAAGAAAAAAAAAAAAAAATCATCATTTTCCGCTAACTTGTGACAAAAAATAAAAAGTTCTATGAACTCACTATGCCCATCAGCAAATACCTTAGGGTGTCTACTTTCCCGAAATGGGGTCATTTATAGGGTTTTTCTACTGTCTGGGCATTGTAGAACCTCAGGAAACATGACAGGTGCTCAGAAAGTCAGAGCTGCTTCAAAAAGCGGAAATTCACATTTTTGTACCATAGTTTGTAAACGCTATAACTTTTACCCAAACCATTTTTTTCCCCCAAACTTTTTTTTTTTTTATCAAAGACATGTAGAACAAGACATTTTGAGAAAAATTTATATATAGATGTCGTTTTTTAAAAAAAATTACAACTGAAAGTGAAAAATGTCATTTTTTTGCAAAAATTTTGTTAAATTTCGATTAATAACAAAAAAAGTAAAAATTTAAGCAGCAATGAAATACCAGCAAATGAAAGCTCTATTAGTGAGAAGAAAAGGAGATAAAATTAATTTGGGTGGTAAGTTGCATGACCGAGCAATAAACCACTAAAGTTGTGGAGTGCCGATTTGTAAAAAAAGGGCCTGGTCACTAGGGGGGGTATAAACCTGTGGTCCTTAAGTGGTTAAGTATTTTTATTTATTTATTCCCGGAGAACCCGCTTTTCCTGTATTGATGAGCTACTGTGTCTCATCGATCAGCTGTATGAAGGGAATGCAGCGGTTGTACGAGCACTGAGTTCCCTTAACTGTTTACCTGCTCACTAATGACACTGTAATTACAACAGCTCTGTCTCATTCACTTCTATGGGACAGCTCCATCCTAATTACTTGAAGCAAAGGGGATGAAGGAGCAGGAATTACACTGCTTGCTGTTTCAATATTGATGGGGAGTAGGTGAACAGCTCTCATACTAGCGCTACGTTCCCATCACACATCGGCAGTTCATACTTGGACTCCTGCCAATCTGATATTGATGACTTATTCTAAGGACAGATCATCAATATAGGAAAAGCAGAGAACTGCTTTAACCACCTCAGCCCCGCTAGCTTAAACACCCTTAATGACCAGACCACTTTTTACACTTCTGCACTACACTACTTTCACCTTTTATTGCTCGGTCATGCAACTTACCACCCAAATGAATTTTACCTCCTTTTCTTCTCACTAATAGAGCTTTTATTTGGTGGTATTTCATTGCTGCTGACATTTTTCCTTTTTTTGTTATTAATCGAAATTTACTGAGATTTTTGCAAAAAAAATGACATTTTTCACTTTCAGTTGTAAATTTTTTTTTAAATACTACATTTCTATATAAAATTTTCTCTAAATTTATTGTTCTACATGTCTTTGATAAAAAGAATGTTTGGGTAAAACAAAAATGGTTTGGGTAAAAGTTATAGCGTTTACAAACTATGGTACAAAAATGTGAATTTCCGCTTTTTGAAGCAGCTCTGACTTTCTGAGCACCTGTCATGTTTCCTGAGGTTCTACAATGCCCAGACAGTAGAAAACCCCCACAAATGACCCCGTTTCGGAAAGTAGACACCCTAAGGTATTCGCTGATGGGCATAGTGAGTTCATAGAACTTTTTATTTTTTGTCACAAGTTAGTGGAAATTATTATTATTTTTTTTTTCTTACAAAGTCTCATATTACACTAACTTGTGACACCCCAAGGTATTAAATGAGGGGCATGGCGAGTTCATAGAAGATTATTTTTTTGGGCACTAGTTAGCGGAAATTTATTTTTTTGTTTTTTTCTCACAAAGTCTCCCTTTCTGATAACTTGGGACAAAAAGTTCAATCTTTCATGGACTCAATATGCCCCTCAGCGAATACCTTGGGGTGTCTTCTTTCCGAAATGGGGTCACATGTGGGGTATTTATACTGCCCTGGCATTTTAGGGGCCCTAAAGCGTGAGAAGAAGTCTGGAATATAAATGTCTAAAAATTTTACGCATTTGGATTCCGTGAGGGGTATGATGAGTTCCTGTGAGATTTTATTTTTTGTCACAAGTAAGTGGAATATGAGACTTTGTAAGAAAAAAATAATAATCAATTTCTGCTAACTTGTGCCAAAGAAATGTCTGAATGGAGCCTTACAGGGGGGGGGGGTGATCAATGACAGGGGGGTGATCAATGACAGGGGGTGATCAGGGAGTCTATATGGGGTGATCACCACCCTGTCATTGATCACCCCCCCCCCCCCGTAAGGCTCTATTCAGACGTCCGTATGTGTTTTGCGGAACCGATTCATGGATCCGTGGATCTGTAAAACACATACGAACGTCTGAATAGAGCCTTACAGGAGGGTGATCAATGACAGGAGGGTGATCAGGGAGACTATATGGGGTGATCACCCCCCTGTCATTGATCACCCCCCTGTAAGGCTCCATTCAGATGTCCGTATGTGTTTTGCGGATCCGATCCATGGATCCGTGGATCCGTGAAACACATACGGACGTCTGAATGGAGCCTTACAGGGGGGTGATCAATGACAGGGGGGTGATCAGGGAGTCTATATGGGGTGATCACCCCCCTGTCATTGATCACCCCCATGCAAGGCTTCATTCAGACGTCCATATGTGTTTTGCGGATCCGATCCATGGATCCGTAAAACACATACGGACATCTGAATGGAGCCTTACAGGGGGGTGATCAATGACAGGGGGGTGATCAATGACAGGGGGGTGATCAGGGAGTCTATATGGGGTGATCACCCCCCTGTCATTGATCACCACCATGTAAGGCTCCATTCAGACGTCCGTATGTGTTTTTATGTGGAGGGCGCATTCAGACGACAAAACACAGATGCTGCTCATGTGTGTTCCACAATTTGCGGAACGCAATGGGCGGGTCATTATAGATATGCCTATTCTTGTCCGCAAATGCAGGCAAGAAAGGGACATGCTCTATATTTTTTGCGAGGTCGCAGAACGGAATAATGGATGTGGACAGCACGCGGTGTGCTGTCCGCATCTTTTGTAGCCCCATTTAAATGAATGGGTCCAGACCCATTCTGTAAAATTTTGGAACGGATGTGGACCCATTCATATGGTTGTGGGAATGAGGCCTCTTGCTGGTGTAGATTTAAACCATTTTCTACCCCTTTTCCTGCCCACGCAACACCCACTTTTCTAGACCTGGCGTGAGCAGGGAAAAGAACCTTTGTGCCACAATCTGTGCCAGAAATACTCCTAGGCGTATTTCTGTTTAATAAGTAACCCCCTTTTGCTACATTTTGTTTTTGGGTAAATTATTTCACATTTAGGTTACACAGGGTGTTCTCAGTAGAAATCTTCAATGCCCAATCACCTATTATTGAAAATGATGGTTCTCAGAAGCATAGGTATGCGCACGGGGTGTGCTGGGTCTGCCTGGGCACACCCTAATCAAGCCTGCTGGCCGGCGAATACTAATGAGCGCTTCCATTTTGGAAGCTCTCATTAGTACCTGAGGACCAGGAAGCGCTGAACGCTCTGTACTTACCGCTTCTTGGTCCTCGGCTGTCAGCTGTGCAAGGTTGCGCACAGCGTGAGGCGCTTTGTGACATTGATTTGTTTCTACACACATAGTGTTGCGTGTTTCTTCCAAACAAGTCAACTTTGGTTTCATCTGTCCACAGAATATTTTGCTAGTACTGCTGTGGAACATCCAGGTGCTCTTGTGCAAACTGTAAACGTGCAGCAATGTTTTGTTTGGACAGCAGTGGCTTCCTCTCTGGTATCCTCCCATGAAATCCATTCTTGTTTAGTGTTTTACGTATCGTAGATTCGCTAACAGGGATGTTAGCATATGCCAGAGACTTCTGTAAGTCTTTAGCTGACACTCTAGGATTCTTCTTCACCTCATTGAGCAGTCTGCGCTGTGCTCTTGCAGTCATCTTTACAGGACGGCCACTCCTAGGGAGAGTAGCAGCAGTGCTGAACTTTCTCCATTTATAGACAATTTTTCTTACCGTGGACTGATGAACAGCAAGGCTTTTGGAGATACTTTTATAACCCTTTCCAGCTTTATGCAAGTCAACAATTCTTAATCGTAGGTCTTCTGAGAGCTCTTTTGTGCGAGGCATCATTCACTTCAGGCAATGCTTCTTGCGAAAAGCAAACCCAGAACTGGTGTGTGTTTTTTATAGGGCAGGGCAGCTGTAACCAACACCTCTAATCTCATCTCATTGATTGGACTCCAGTTGGCTGACACCTCACTACGATTAGCTATTGGAAATGTCATTAGTCTAGGGGTTCACATACTTTTTCCACCTGCACTGTGAATGTTTACATGGTGTGTTCAATAAAAACATCGGAACATTTAATTCTTTGTGTGTTATTACTTTAAGCAGACTGTGATTGTCTATTGTTGTGACTTAGATGAAGATCAGATCACATTTTATGACCAATTTGTGCAGAAATCCAGATCATTCCAAAGGGTTCACATACTTTTTCTTGCAACTGTATAAATACAGATGTGTCCGTCTTTACTTCTTCTCTCAGCTGGACACGTCATGATATGTGAATTAGGACGTTACCAGCTTTTCAAATGATGTGATTTCACAATATTGTATCACAGGGTCTCTCCTATGTGAGTCTATGGACTCCATCCAGTTGTTGTGTTGTGGATTGAATCCTTTCAAGAATGTTGGCACCGTGTCCAGATATCATAGTGATGTTACACTGGCGGTCTGTGTCCACCGCTCCACTATGTGTCTGTCTGTCCGGCGTGTATGTGTGAACAGGACTTAGTTCAGTGTATCTCTCCTCAGGTTCAGCACTGCAGGGGTCACACCCTTTCTCTCCTTGCTCTGTGTGTTGCTGTCCGCTGACTAATGCCTCAGTCACACATCAGTGTTCAGTCAGTGATTTCCATCAGTGATTTTGAGCCAAAACCAGATGCGGCTCTAAACCCAGAACATGAGCAGATCTTTCCCTTATGCCTGATGTCTGTGGAGGCTCCACTCCTGGTTTTTTGCTCACAATCACTGATGGAAATCACTGACCAAACACTGATGTGTGATTGAGGCTTTAGGCCTCCTGCATACGAACGTGTGTGCCCCATGGTCGTGCTGCGGCCCGCAAAATGCAGGCCGCAATGCACGAACACCATCCGTGGGGCAGTTGCAGCGGATCGCGGACCCATTCACTTTAATGAGTCCGTGATATGGCCGTTCCGCAAAAAGATAGAACATGTTCTATCTTTTTTGCAGAACTGAAGTATGGGACAAACCCCACGGAAGCACTCCATAGTGCTTCAATAGGGTTCCGTTCCGTGCTTCTGTTCAGCACCATTCCACATCTCCGGATTTGCAGACCCATTGAAGTGAATTGGTCCGCATCCCTGAAGCGGAATGCACACGGAACGGTGCCCGTGTATTGCGGGTCCGCAATACGACAATGGGACACCTATGTTTTGTGGTCCGAAAACCGTGGATCCGCAAAACACGGATGGCATCCGTGTGCGTTCCGCAATTTGAAGAACGGCGCGGACAGCCTTCCATATAACTGCCTATTCTTGTCCGCAAACCACGGACAAAAATAGGACAGGTTATATTTTTTTTGCGGACCGCGGAAGGGAGCAACGGATACGGACAGCACAAGGGGTGCTGTCCGCATCTTTTGCTGCCCCATTGAAGTGAATAGGTCAGCATCCGAGCCGCCAAAACTGCGACTCGGATGCGGACCAAAACAACGGTCGTGTGCATGAGGCCTAACTCTGAGTTTTTCACCTTCTCAACACTTTTCTGAAGTGTCAAGAAAACAAGTGGACAAGTGGGCATTAGAAGAAGGGGGTGAACCTTCCTCCCGCCAGATTTACTATTTTACTGTAACTTGCGGCAGACACTGGTCTGATTTATAGCTCAAGTCTGTGCCAGCTTAGGCTACTTTCACACTTGCGTTGTTTGATTCCGGCAGGCAGTTCTGTTGCAAACTGTATGCAAACGCATGTTATTTTTTCAGACTGATCAGGATCCTGATAAGGCTACTTTCACACTAGCGGCACGGACCTCCGGCAGGCTGTTCCGTAGGGTGAACAGCCTGTCGGAACCGTCCTGCTGCTAGTGAACGTGTGCCCCCGGATTGCCGCTCTGTGGGGTTCCGTGCCTCCGTTCCGCACTGTCCTTCCGGAACCATTCAAGTGAATGGGTCTGCATCAGTGATGCGATGCCTCATTCACACGTCAGTGTTCAGTCAGTGATTTCCATCAGTGATTTTGAGCCAATACCAGGTTGCAGATCCTCCCCTTATATCTTAGGTCTGTGGAGGCTTTAATCCTGGTTTTGGTTCACAATCACTGATGTGTGAATGAGGCTTTAGGGTGAAAAGATCTGTAAATGCAGCTAATCAGACAATCCTGTGACTAATCCGTATCTTTTCTTATACAGATTCTGTCTGTGGACAGCTCCCTGGATATAATATATATACAAGTCCATCGGTGACGGTGCAGCGAGGTCTCTGTGTCCATGTTCCATGCTCATTTACCGTGCCCAGTGATGTACGGTTATCTATATCTACCACTGGTATATGGTTT
The DNA here is from genome assembly GCF_014858855.1 of Bufo gargarizans. Lineage (NCBI taxonomy): Eukaryota > Metazoa > Chordata > Amphibia > Anura > Bufonidae > Bufo > Bufo gargarizans. The sequence continues at coordinate 430,325,294 of NC_058080.1, forward strand.
CTTGTACAAAATGGAGTTGGATACCGTGTTGCTTCCAAAAATAATTTTAATCATCAGACATTTGGGCACTTCTTTCTGACTGGAAATGTGTCTAGCGGAGACTGCTCATATTACATAGAAGACCCATTGCCTATATATCACACAAGATATTATTTTAGATTTGAAGATGAAGGTCCCCTAAAGTTCACCTATCAGGATATCCAGCCTTATGTGAACATAACTGGTGAGTACAAAATATTGTCCAGAGCTGACCAGAGGTGACCACAATGGATGGATCTGCAGCTTATGAGAATATTACAAGCTTTTATTTTGTCAGGATAGTGGAGGAGAGTCCTTTTTTTTTTTATGTGCCCCATATCTGAAGAGGTTTTCTCTATGCCATGGTGATAGTTTGGCACACGTGCAGCTCTCCTCCCATACTTTGGGATATAGAATCTTCTTATGTTATGGAATTTTTCCAAGTGATATCATCCTGATCAGTGAGGATCTAATCGCTGCGACTGATCTTGAGCAGAGGAACCAGGTTCCCTTCAGCACTTCTCCTGGCACGCTAGTGTGATTCTGTTAGCTGCCATCATTTCTGCACAATGTGAATTGACTTTCATCAGTGAACAGCACTGAGGACCACTGGTCCCTCGTCCAGCGTAGATGCTCCCTGTCCCATGCAAGATGATGACGCCTGTGCCTGGTCGTGTTGTCAGGTACCCTTGCAGATTGTCTAGCATAGTTTTGAATGGTCTGACATGACACTTGGGTACTTGTCACCTTCCTTAAATGTACCTGGAGTTGAGTGGCATTCATCATCCGGTTCCGCAGGACATTGCTCACAATGAAGCGGTCATCAGTGTGGAATTTGGCCGATGGACATTCACTTCTCTGCCTTTCTGTGACTCTTTCAGTCTCTCAGTGTCTCTATTGCAACCTGCTGATGACACTCTGTGACACTCTAAGATCAGGGGCCACTTCCATCTGAGAGCATTCTGCTTAAAGCCTTGCAGTGGCGAGGTAGTGCTCATCAATTGTGTCGTCTTGGTCTCAGGATGTCAAAATGTGAACAGCATGATGAGGAGGACTGTTCATTACCAATTCTAATTGAACCAGGACATTTATTGGGCGATTCATGGATCAAACACCTGTTGTGAATTTTGCCGTTAAGCTCCTCGTTAGAGAACAGCAAGTTGTGCAAAAAGTACTGAAACATTGAACAGTTGGACATGTGCATTCATAAGTATAGAGGTCACATTAACTTCACCTGTAAGGCCCCTTGTAGATGAGCGTGTCCTTATTAGCTCCGGATGCGTTGCAAATGCGTTTAGTGAAAAACGCACGATTTCACAAGCAAAGTCATTCAGTTTTGCCTGCTATTACGTTCATTTGTTCAGTTTTTATCACGCAGGTGAAATGCGATTTAATGCATTTTGCACATGCGTGATAAAAAACTGAAGGTATGCAAACAAGATCTCTTAGCAACCATCTGGGAAAAACGCATTTCACACAGCCCCATTCACTTCTTTGGGGCCACCGTTGCGTGAAAAACGCAGAATATAGAACATGCTTTGATTTTTTTGCAACGCACAAGTGATGCGTGAAAACCAACGCACATGTACACAGCCCCATTGAAATTAATGGGTCTGGATTTCGTGCGGGCGCAACACGTTCGCATCATGCATTGCACCCGCGCGGAATACTCGCTCGTCTGCAAGGGGCCTAATGGTTAGAGTGCATTTTAGGTTCATCCTGAAATTTCATCCACAAGTTAAATATCCCTAAATTTTTGTGAGTAGCGTATATCATCATTACAGTCGCACATAGAGTGTTTCATTCAGTTCTAACAACTCCTTTTTAGTTCACTATTTTATTTTTAGTTTGAAACTACATCATGGCCTCACAAGCCTCATAATTTCTTAACATGTCAAGTTAGAATGGGTGCAACTGACATTAGTGGGGTTTAGTTTGTACATTCTATTGCCTTCGTCTCATTTTTATATAATTTTCTATTTTTGTAGATCTCACAGATAAACCTACCATCTCTTCTACAAGACTGGTGGATGGGAATGAGGTGACATTGACCTGTACAAGTCCTGGTAGATGCCGGAAGATAAGACCACAGATTACATGGGATTGGGAAAGAACCATGACTGATATAAGACAGGAGATGTATAATATCACCTATGGAGATGGCAGCAGAACCTTCCATTCCAATATCACATTCACTCCAAGAAAGTCACACAACAATTCAACATTATTCTGTAATGTGACCTTCAAAGGAAACTTTTCCACAGCGGAGAAGAGAACTCTGAATGTTGAATGTAAGTTGCACTCATGAAATAGCATCTTCTTTACCAAACATGCAAGGGTGGAGTTTAAGAATGCTTATGATAGAGATGAACAAATTTCAAATTTGTTTCGAGTCCGATTTGCTGAATCTTTAAAAAACACTGACATAAATGGGTAAATGCCTTGTTGACTGTGTTAAAAACAGCAGGTTTAAAAAAACACCACAATTTGTCATGCTTTTTTAAATTAAAAAATATATATATTTTTGGTGAAACAATGTTGGCTATGTGCGGGGCCTGCGCTCCTGAACATAAATGCATGACGGCATAGGCAGGTTTAGCGTAGGACCCGCCTGAACTGAGACCACCTTGTTGCTTGGTAGGTGGGCTTAGATGTGTTTTGATCAAAATGTATTGACCAAGTGTCTCAGATTTTATCAATAGAGTGAGGGCTTAGGCCATATGTTATGCTTGCATCTATTATTATTGTGCATTATTTTCTGTGATTATCAACAATGTTGGCTAGCTATCGTTCAGCAAGGCAAAAGGCAACAGAGTCCACTACGTAGTATGGCAGCGACTGCACCACAGTAACTTGACCAGGTAGGAGTTAGGGCTACTTTCACACTAGCGTTTTTGCTAAATCCGGCAGGGTTCAGCAAAAATTCTTCCGTTACTGATAATACAACCATCTGCATCCGTTCTGAACGGATCTGGTTGTATTATCTTTAACATAACCAAGACGGATCCGTCATGATCTCAATTGAAAGTCAATGGGGGACGGATCCGTTTTCTATTGTGTCAGATAGTGTCAGAAAAAATTGATCCGTCCCCATTGACTTGCATTGTGGGTCATGACTGATCCGTTTTGCTATTTATCCCAGGACGAAAAGCAAACCGCAGCATGCTACGGTTTTCTCTTTGGTATGAGAATGGAGCAGAATGCATTTTGGAGCATTCTGTTCTGTTCAGTTACGTTTTGTCCCCATTGACAATTAATGAGGACAAAACAGAAGCATTTTTTCCGGTATTAACGCTAGTGTGAAAGTAGCCTAAGATTGCACATCATAAAGTCCTGTTCACACATTCCCGAATGATGGCTGAGGACACTGCAGAGAAGGAGGATGAGCTTTCTGTGCTGGAGAAGCAGTAACTGATGATTACGATGACAAGGACACTGTACTGTATGTGGCTATGGCCTAACTGCCACAAAGACAGCTGAGATAAGAACACTCTTGTTGTACTAGCTGGTGGCCGGTTCTATTTTCCCACTGAATTGGATGCTGCGGCTTCATCTGTTGCAATAGAGCTGTGGTGCCTTTATGTTTTAATGCCTGTGGCCTTTTTTAATCCTGCAGACCTTGCTATAGGCGATGATTTTGTCTTCCACAGCTGTGGAAACTGCCAGAGGAGAGATACTCAAAGCAGAGAAATGTAGTGGTGCTTAGGCATTAACAGTTCCTGAGCTGACCATAATACAAGCATATACTGTATGATCCTGTCAGTGTTTTTAGAGGTTATGGCTGTATGTTGCCTTGCCTCTTTGATGCCAATTGGCTCACCACTAGGGATGAGCGAACTCGAACTGTATAGTTCGGGTTCGTACCGAATTTTGGGGTGTCCGTGACACGGACCCGAACCCGGACATTTTCGTAAAAGTCCGGGTTCGGGTTCGGTGTTCGTCGCTTTCTTGGCGCTTTTGTGACGCTTTCTTGGCGCTTTTTGAAAGGCTGCAAAGCAGCCAATCAACAAGCGTCATACTACTTGCCCCAAGAGGCCATCACAGCCATGCCTACTATTGGCATGGCTGTGATTGGCCAGAGCACCATGTGACCCAGCCTCTATTTAAGCTGGAGTCACATAGCGCCGCCCGTCACTCTGCTCTGATTAGCGTAGGGAGAGGTTGCGGCTGCGACAGTAGGGCGAGATTAGGCAGATTAACTCCTCCAAAGGACTTGATTAACTGATCGATCTGCAGCTGTGGGTCATTGAGCTGCTGATCCTCAATTGCTCACTGTTTTTAGGCTGCCCAGACCGTTTGTCAGTCACATTTTTCTGGGGTGATCGGCGGCCATTTTGTGTCTTGTGGTGCGCCAGCACAAGCTGCGACCAAGTGCATTTAACCCTCAATGGTGTGGTTGTTTTTTGGCTAAAGCCTACATCAGGGTGAAGCTGTCACACCAAGTGCATTTAACCAGCAATAGTCTGTTCATTTTTTGGCCATATACTACATCAGGGGCAAGCTGCGCCCGTCACCAAGTGCATTTAACCAGCAATAGTGTGGTTATTTTTTGGCCATATCCCAGTCTAATTCTGTCACTAAATCCATACCGGTCACCCAGCGCCTAAATACTAGGCCTCAAATTTATATCCCGCTAAATCTCTCGTTACCGCTGTCCTGTTGTAGCTGGGAAAGTTATTTAGTGTCCGTCAAAGCACATTTTTTGTTCTGGGTTGAAGTACAATTCCCAATTTAGCAATTTCATAATTTAGTGGTTTCTGCTATATCAGAGCTATTTGAAATCTATCCCTAAAAGGGTATATAATATTCAAGGTGCACATTGGGTCATTCAGAATAACTTCACACACACCCGCTACTGTGTATTTCCAAGTCTAATTCTGTCACTAAACCCATACCTGTCACCCAGCGCCTAAATACTAGGCCTCAAATTTATATCCTGCTAAATCTCTCGTTACCGCTGTCCTGTTGTAGCTGGGAAAGTTATTTAGTGTCCGTCAAAGCACATTTTTTGTTCTGGGTTGAAGTACAATTCCCAATTTAGCAATTTCATAATTTAGTGGTTTCTGCTATATCAGAGCTATTTGAAATCTATCCCTAAAAGGGTATATAATATTCAAGGTGCACATTGGGTCATTCAGAATAACTTCACACACACCCGCTACTGTGTATTTCCAAGTCTAATTCTGTCACTAAACCCATACCTGTCACCCAGCGCCTAAATACTAGGCCTCAAATTTATATCCTGCTAAATCTCTCGTTACCGCTGTCCTGTTGTAGCTGGGAAAGTTATTTAGTGTCCGTCAAAGCACATTTTTTGTTCTGGGTTGAAATACAATTCCCAATTTAGCAATTTCATAATTTAGTGGTTTCTGCTATATCAGAGCTATTTGAAATCTATCCCTAAAAGGGTAGATCATATTGAAGGTGCACATAGGGACATTCAGAATAACTTCACACACCCGCTACTGTGCATTTCCAAGTCTAATTCTGTCACTAAACCCATACCTGTCACCCAGCGCCTAAATACTAGGCCTCAAATTTATATCCAGCTAAATCTGTCCTTAGTGCTGTAGCTGGGCGAGTTATTTAGTGTCCGTTCAAGCACATTTCTTGTTCTGGGTTGAAATACAATTCCCAATTTAGCAATTTCATAATTTAGTGGTTTCTGCTATATCAGAGCTATTTGAAATCTATCCCTAAAAGGGTAGATCATATTGAAGGTGCACATAGGGACATTCAGAATAACTTCACACACCCGCTACTGTGCATTTCCAAGTCTAATTCTGTCACTAAACCCATACCTGTCACCCAGCGCCTAAATACTAGGCCTCAAATTTATATCCTGCTAAATCTCTCGTTAACGCTGTCCTGTTGTGGCTGGGAAAGTTATTTAGTGTCCGTCAAAGCACATTTTTTGTTCTGGGTTGAAATACAATTCCCAATTTAGCAATTTCATAATTTAGTGGTTTCTGCTATATCAGAGCTATTTGAAATCTATCCCTAAAAGGGTAGATCATATTGAAGGTGCACATAGGGACATTCAGAATAACTTCACACACCCGCTACTGTGCATTTCCAAGTCTAATTCTGTCACTAAACCCATACCTGTCACCCAGCGCCTAAATACTAGGCCTCAAATTTATATCCAGCTAAATCTGTCCTTAGTGCTGTAGCTGGGCGAGTTATTTAGTGTCCGTTCAAGCACATTTCTTGTTCTGGGTTGAAATACAATTCCCAATTTAGCAATTTCATAATTTAGTGGTTTCTGCTATATCAGAGCTATTTGAAATCTATCCCTAAAAGGGTATATAATATTCAAGGTGCACATTGGGTCATTCAGAATAACTTCACACACACACGCTTCTGTGCATTTCCAAGTCTAATTCTGTCACTAAATCCATACCGGTCACCCAGCGCCTAAATACTAGGCCTCAAATTTATATCCCGCTGAATTTGAATACAATACATTGGGCCAAATAATATATTTGTTGTTGTGGTGAACCATAACAATGAGAAAAACATCTAGTAAGGGACGCGGACGTGGACATGGTCGTGGTGGTGTTAGTGGACCCTCTGGTGCTGGGAGAGGACGTGGCCGTTCTGCCACATCCACACGTCCTAGTGTACCAACTACCTCAGGTCCCAGTAGCCGCCAGAATTTACAGCGATATATGGTGGGGCCCAATGCCGTTCTAAGGATGGTAAGGCCTGAGCAGGTACAGGCATTAGTCAATTGGGTGGCCGACAGTGGATCCAGCACGTTCACATTATCTCCCACCCAGTCTTCTGCAGAAAGCGCACAGATGGCGCCTGAAAACCAACCCCATCAGTCTGTCACATCACCCCCATGCATACCAGGGAATCTGTCTCAGCCTCAAGTTATGCAGCAGTCTCTTATGCTGTTTGAAGACTCCGCTGGCAGGGTTTCCCAAGGGCATCCACCTAGCCCTTCCCCAGCGGTGAAAGACATAGAATGCACTGACGCACAACCACTTATGTTTCCTGATGATGAGGACATGGGAATACCACCTCAGCATGTCTCTGATGATGACGAAACACAGGTGCCAACTGCTGCGTCTTTCTGCAGTGTGCAGACTGAACAGGAGGTCAGGGATCAAGACTGGGTGGAAGACGATGCAGGGGACGATGAGGTCCTAGACCCCACATGGAATGAAGGTCGTGCCACTGACTTTCACAGTTCGGAGGAAGAGGCAGTGGTGAGACCGAGCCAACAGCGTAGCAAAAGAGGGAGCAGTGGGCAAAAGCAGAACACCCGCCGCCAAGAGACTCCGCCTGCTACTGACCGCCGCCATCTGGGACCGAGCACCCCAAAGGCAGCTTCAAGGAGTTCCCTGGCATGGCACTTCTTCAAACAATGTGCTGACGACAAGACCCGAGTGGTTTGCACGCTGTGCCATCAGAGCCTGAAGCGAGGCATTAACGTTCTGAACCTGAGCACAACCTGCATGACCAGGCACCTGCATGCAAAGCATGAACTGCAGTGGAGTAAACACCTTAAAACCAAGGAAGTCACTCAGGCTCCCCCTGCTACCTCTTCTGCTGCTGCCGCCTCGGCCTATTCTGCTGCTGCCGCCTCGGCCTCTTCCTCCGCCTCTGGAGGAACGTTGGCACCTGCCGCCCAGCAAACAGGGGATGTACCACCAACACCACCACCACCACCTCCGTCACCAAGCGTCTCAACCATGTCACACGCCAGCGTTCAGCTCTCCATCTCACAAACATTTGATAGAAAGCGTAAATTCCCACCTAGCCACCCTCGATCCCTGGCCCTGAATGCCAGCATTTCTAAACTACTGGCCTATGAAATGCTGTCATTTAGGCTGGTGGACACAGACAGCTTCAAACAGCTCATGTCGCTTGCTGTCCCACAGTATGTTGTTCCCAGCCGGCACTACTTCTCCAAGAGAGCCGTGCCTTCCCTGCACAACCAAGTATCCGATAAAATCAAGTGTGCACTGCGCAACGCCATCTGTGGCAAGGTCCACCTAACCACAGATACGTGGACCAGTAAGCACGGCCAGGGACGCTATATCTCCCTAACTGCACACTGGGTAAATGTAGTGGCAGCTGGGCCCCAGGCGGAGAGCTGTTTGGCGCACGTCCTTCCGCCGCCAAGGATCGCAGGGCAACATTCTTTGCCTCCTGTTGCCACCTCCTCCTTCTCGGCTTCCTCCTCCTCTTCTTCCACCTGCTCATCCAGTCAGCCACACACCTTCACCACCAACTTCAGCACAGCCCGGGGTAAACGTCAGCAGGCCATTCTGAAACTCATATGTTTGGGGGACAGGCCCCACACCGCACAGGAGTTGTGGCGGGGTATTGAACAACAGACCGACGAGTGGTTGCTGCCGGTGAGCCTCAAGCCCGGCCTGGTGGTGTGTGATAATGGGCGAAATCTCGTTGCAGCTCTGGGACTAGCCAATTTGACGCACATCCCTTGCTTGGCGCATGTGCTGAATTTGGTGGTGCAGAAGTTCATTCACAACTACCCCGACATGTCAGAGCTGCTGCATAAAGTGCGGGCCGTCTGTTCGCGCTTCCGGCGTTCACATCCTGCTGCTGCTCGCCTGTCTGCGCTACAGCGTAACTTCGGCCTTCCCGCTCACCGCCTCATATGCGACGTGCCCACCAGGTGGAACTCCACCTTGCACATGCTGGACAGACTGTGCGAGCAGCAGCAGGCCATAGTGGAGTTTCAGCTGCAGCACGCACGGGTCAGTCGCACTACAGAACAGCACCACTTCACCACCAATGACTGGGCCTCCATGCGAGACCTGTGTGCCCTGTTGCGCTGTTTCGAGTACTCCACCAACATGGCCAGTGGCGATGACACCGTTATCAGCGTTACAATACCACTTCTATGTCTCCTTGAGAAAACACTTAGGGCGATGATGGAAGAGGAGGTGGCCCAGGAGGAGGAGGAGGAGGAGGAGGAAGAGGGGTCATTTTTAGCACTTTCAGGCCAGTCTCTTCGAAGTGACTCAGAGGGAGGTTTTTGGCAACAGCAGAGGCCAGGTACAAATGTGGCCAGCCAGGGCCCACTACTGGAGGACGAGGAGGACGAGGATGAGGAGGAGGTGGAGGAGGATGAGGATGAAGCATGGTCACAGCGGGGTGGCACCCAACGCAGCTCGGGTCCATCACTGGTGCGTGGCTGGGGGGAAAGGCAGGACGATGACGATACGCCTCCCACAGAGGACAGCTTGTCCTTATCCCTGGGCAGCCTGGCACACATGAGCGACTACATGCTGCAGTGCCTGCGCAACGACAGCAGAGTTGCCCACATTTTAACCTGTGCGGACTACTGGGTTGCCACCCTGCTGGATCCACGCTACAAAGACAATGTGCCCACCTTACTTCCTGCACTGGAGCGTGATAGGAAGATGCGCGAGTACAAGCGCACGTTGGTAGACGCGCTACTGAGAGCATTCCCAAATGTCACAGGGGAACAAGTGGAAGCCCAAGGCCAAGGCAGAGGAGGAGCAAGAGGTCGCCAAGGCAGCTGTGTCACGGCCAGCTCCTCTGAGGGCAGGGTTAGCATGGCAGAGATGTGGAAAACTTTTGTCAACACGCCACAGCTAACTGCACCACCACCTGATACGCAACGTGTTAGCAGGAGGCAACATTTCACTAACATGGTGGAACAGTACGTGTGCACACCCCTCCACGTACTGACTGATGGTTCGGCCCCATTCAACTTCTGGGTCTCTAAATTGTCCACGTGGCCAGAGCTAGCCTTTTATGCCTTGGAGGTGCTGGCCTGCCCGGCAGCCAGCGTTTTGTCTGAACGTGTATTCAGCACGGCAGGGGGCGTCATTACAGACAAACGCAGCCGCCTGTCTACAGCCAATGTGGACAAGCTGACGTTCATAAAAATGAACCAGGCATGGATCCCACAGGACCTGTCCGTCCCTTGTCCAGATTAGACATTAACTACCTCCCCATAACCATATATTATTGGACTCCAGGGCACTTCCTCATTCAATCCTATTTTTATTTTCATTTTACCATTATATTGCGAGGCTACCCAAAGTTTTATGAACCTCTCCTCTGCCTGTGTGCTAGGCCTAAATATATGCCAATGGACTGTTGCAGTGGTGGCTGACATGAAGCCTGATTCTCTGCTATGACATGCAGACTAATTCTCTGCTGACATGAAGCCAGATTGTCTGTTACGGGACCTCTCTCCTCTGCCTGGGTGCTGGGCCTAAATTTATGACAATGGACTGTTGCAGTGGTGGCTGACGTGAAGCCTGATTCTCTGCTATGACATGCAGACTGATTCTCTGCTGACATGAAGCCAGATTGTCTGTTACGGGACCTCTCTGCTCTGCCTGTGTGCTAGGCCTAAATATATGCCAATGGACTGTTGCAGTGGTGGGTGACGTGAAGCCTCATTCTCTGCTATGACATGCAGACTGATTCTCTGCTGTCATGAAGCCAGATTGTCTGTTACGGGACCTCTCTGCTCTGCCTGTGTGCTAGGCCTAAATATATGCCAATGGACTGTTGCAGTGGTGGGTGACGTGAAGCCTCATTCTCTGCTATGACATGCAGACTGATTCTCTGCTGACATGAAGCCAGATTGTCTGTTACGGGACCTCTCTCCTCTGCCTGTGTGCTAGGCCTAAATATATGCCAATGGACTGTTGCAGTGGTGGCTGACGTGAAGCCTGATTCTCTGCTATGACATGCAGACTGATTCTCTGCTGACATGAAGCCAGATTGTCTGTTACGGGACCTCTCTGCTCTGCCTGTGTGCTAGGCCTAAATATATGCCAATGGACTGTTGCAGTGGTGGCTGACGTGAAGCCTCATTCTCTGCTATGACATGCAGACTGATTCTCTGCTGACATGAAGCCAGATTCTCTGTTACGGGACCTCTCTCCTCTGCCTGTGTGTGTGCTGGGCCTAAATATATGCCAATGGACTGTTGCAGTGGTGGCTGACGTGAAGCCTCATTCTCTGCTATGACATGCAGACTAATTCTCTGCTGACATGAAGACAGATTCTCTGTTACGGGACCTCTCTCCTCTGCCTGTGTGTGTGCTGGGCCTAAATATATGCCAATGGACTGTTGCAGTGGTGGCTGACGTGAAGCCTCATTCTCTGCTATGACATGCAGACTGATTCTCTGCTGACATGAAGCCAGATTCTCTGTTACGGGACCTCTCTCCTCTGCCTGTGTGTGTGCTGGGCCTAAATATATGCCAATGGACTGTTGCAGTGGTGGCTGACGTGAAGCCTCATTCTCTGCTATGACATGCAGACTAATTCTCTGCTGACATGAAGACAGATTCTCTGTTACGGGACCTCCCTCCTCTGCCTGGGTGCTGGGCCTAAATATATGCCAATGGACTGTTGCAGTGGTGGCTGACGTGAAGCCTCATTCTCTGCTATGACATGCAGACTAATTCTCTGCTGACATGAAGACAGATTCTCTGTTACGGGACCTCCCTCCTCTGCCTGGGTGCTGGGCCTAAATATATGCCAATGGACTGTTGCAGTGGTGGCTGACGTGAAGCCTCATTCTCTGCTATGACATGCAGACTGATTCTCTGCTGACATGAAGCCAGATTGTCTGTTACGGGACCTCTCTCCTCTGCCTGGGTGCTGGGTAGTGTTGAGCGCGAATATTCGAAAAGCAAATTTTTTTCGCGAATATCGCAACTTCGCGATTTCGCGAATATTTCGAATATAGTGCTATATATTCGTAAAAACGAATATTCGTTTTTTGTTTTTTTCCCCCCCCCACAAAATTACAGTACACATATAATTGATTGTTTCCCAAAGGTCCAACAGCTCAGATCTTACTCACATTGCCTAGAAAGTGATTGAGGCGCGAATCTTCGTAAGGCGATTTTATTAGCGCACATGCGAATATCGGCACGTCCCAGAACAGAGGCAAAGGGCTTTGCATTCATACATTAGTGAATTGAGTTGCGAATCTTCGTAAGGCGATTTTATTAGCGCACATGCGAATATCTACACTTGTCCCAGAACAGAGGCAAAGGGCTTTGCATTCATACATTAGTGATTGAATTGAGCTGCGAATCTTCGTAAGGCGATTTTATTAACGCAAATGCAAATATCTACACTTGTCCCCAGAACAGAGATGCAAAGGCCTGTGCATTCATATAGTATAGCACCATATTCGCGAATACGTAGAACTTCGTAAAATTCGATTTACGAATATTCGTATTTTTTATTTTACTTTCCACCTTACAGATTACATTGATCTGTACTCTGTCAACTACTGTCATCACCCCCCACTGTATCTCGATTGATTCCCAAAAGTCTCACATTCCCTAGAAAGTGATTGAGGTGCGAATCTTCGTAAGGCGATTTTATTAGCGCACATGCGAATATCTACACTTGTCCCAGAACAGAGGCAAAGGGCATTGCATTCATACATTAGTGATTGAATTGAGTTGCGAATCTTCGTAAGGCGATTTCATTAGCGCACATGTGAATTTTGCATAGCATATGTATTATGCGATGCGAAAATTCGAATTATCGCATATGCGAAATAATAACGAATTTGAATAATCGCGAATATTTTACGAATATTCTTTCGAATATTCACAAAATTTCGCGAATTCGAATATGGGACATGCCGCTCAACACTAGTGCTGGGCCTAAATTTATGACAATGGACTGTTGCAGTGGTGGGTGACGTGAAGCCTGATTCTCTGCTATGACATGCAGACTGATTCTCTGCTGACATGAAGCCAGATTGTCTGTTACGGGACCTCTCTCCTCTGCCTGGGTGCTGGGCCTAAATATATGCCAATGGACTGTTGCAGTGGTGGCTGACGTGAAGCCTCATTCTCTGCTATGACATGCAGACTAATTCTCTGCTGACATGAAGACAGATTCTCTGTTACGGGACCTCTCTCCTCTGCCTGGGTGCCGGGGCCTAAATATCTGAGAATGGACTGTTCCAGTGGTGGGTGACGGGAAGCCAGATTCTCTGCTATGGAACCTCTCTCCAATTGATTTTGGTTAATTTTTATTTATTTAATTTTTATTTTAATTCATTTCCCTATCCACATTTGTTTGCAGGGGATTTACCTACATGTTGCTGCCTTTTGCAGCCCTCTAGCTCTTTCCTGGGCTGTTTTACAGCCTTTTTAGTGCCGAAAAGTTCGGGTCCCCATTGACTTCAATGGGGTTCGGGTTCGGGACGAAGTTCGGATCAGGTTCGGATCCCGAACCCGAACATTTCCGGGATGTTCGGCCGAACTTCTCGAACCCGAACATCCAGGTGTTCGCTCAACTCTACTCACCACCTTTCTCCTCTGATGTCACATGCTCCTCAGCACCATGATCTGTCTCCCAGGTCCTGTCAAACGCATAATCGTCATACTGTGGTAAGTCATTGTGGACTCTTTGGATGCAATCCCAATTCCCTCCATTGAATTTGCACTAAGTACACTGTCACCATCACTACCATTACCCCTACTGCCACCACCATGGCTAAAGGTGCCCCTACCACGAAACACTACACAGCTATGTTTAAGGTCCCCCACCTCCATCTGAATCTCTGTCTCATGGCAGTCCAAATGCTGACTGTTCTCACATCAGGGAGTATCTCCACATCATCCTGCTGCAACAGGGAGTATCTCCACATCATCCTGCTGCAACTGAGGAGAGAACCATCCAGTCCACAGTATTGTTCTCTTTGTCCTCAGTAATAATCAAGGAGTTGTCCTGCAATATACTGTATATTGATGACCTATCATCAGGATAGATCATCAATATCTAATCGGTGGGGTCCAACACCTGGCACTCCTGCTGATCAGCTGTTTGAAGAGAATGCGGGGCTCCATGTGAGTTCTGCTTCCTGTTCATCTGCAGTGCAGTGTAAGGACAAGTACTCGCTCCATTGGCCTGAATGGGGTGATTACTTGAAATTACACTATGCCCACAGGCAGTGCTGGTTTTAGACAAAATGTGGCCCTGGGCAAAATCAAAAGTGGGGCCCCAAATTATGTAATATGTTCTAACAACACAGTTACATTCTATCAATAGCGGCCCTCCCTAACAGATTTACACCCCATAAAGCTCCTCACACAGATCTTGACCCTCATGGTCCCAGAATATGCAACATGCTCCCTCCCCTCACAGCAATGAGTTCCCCTCACTCACGGTAACTGAGAGTGTTAAACAACGGAAGCGTAGGATTCCTCTTAAGGAGCGCTTTTCCCTGGTGGAGATCAGGGAAAGCACCCTGTTCTATAAATAAGCCACAGCCTGTATTAGGCTTCCAGGCTCATTGTTAGTATATCCCAGTTCAGGCCACTAGACAGCAGCACTGAACTGTGATAAACTGATTTCTACAGACTAAGTGTCCATTCACACATCTGTGTGTGTTTTGCGGATCCGCGGATCCGCAAAACACGGAAACCGGCAATGTGCGTTCCGCTATTGCGAACAAGAATAGGACATGTTCTATTTTTTTCGGGATTGGAATTGCGGACCCGGAAGTGCTGGTCCGCAATTCCGGATGGGTCAGCAATTCCGTTCTGCAAAATGCGGAACAAAATTGCGGACGTGTGAATGGAGGCTAATGGAGCAATTTCCATCTGATGATTGTAAGTTGTGATCCACTTGGGGGACTAAACAAAAAGTTTAAAAAAAATAAAAAAGTTTAGAAAATATAAAATAAAAACATAAAAATAAAAATAACCACCACTCCCCAAAATAAAAAGAAACAAAAAAAAAATTGCTTTATGGCTATTGCCGGATGTGAAAATGCCCATACTATTAAAATATTAAAGAAGTTAGAATCGCGTTTTATTCATCACTTTATCTCCCAAAAAAATTCTATAAAAAGTGATCTAGACATACACACCCCAAAATGGTATTGTCAAAAACAACAGATCATCGCACAAAAAATGAGCTCCCACACATCTTCATAGACATAACTATAAAAAAGTTATGAGGGTCAGAATATTGCAATGAAAAGAAAAAAATAGGCGTCCTGAGTGAGTGTGTTGTTAGGGTTGCCACCTTTCCCCAAAAAACATACTGGTTACACAAGTTAAAAAGGTTGGGCTGGGTTAATACGGGTGTTTTTTTTTTTTTTTTCATCATATTTTACGTTTTGCTCCATTTTATTTATTTTTTCAATAAATTCAAACTTGTCACTGTTTGGGGCACCCTGTGTATTTAAGCTTTATTTAGACTCTATTTTTAAAATGTTTCTGTGGGGATTCAACTTACAACCATCCACATTAGAGACAAGAACCTTAACCACTGGGCTATAGAGCTCAATGCTAAGTCATCATTGAAAAACCTCATAGAAGTTTCTCTTGTATTATATAAGAGAAACGTCTAAGAAGTTGTTTTTTTTGTTATGACATAGCATTGAGCTCTATAGCCCAGTGGTTAAGGTTCTTGCCTTTAATGTAGATGGTTGTGAGTTGAAATCCCCAGAAACATTTCAAATATAGAGTTTAAATTATGTTCATATACACAGGGTGTCCCCAAGCATAGTGACCAGGGATGAGCGAATTTCATATTTTGAAGTTCGTGTTGTGGTATTTACTAAATTGCGTTATGGATTCCATTACCACGTACCATAACGCAATTCCATGATGGAATACAAAACGGAATGCCTTTAGAGTCATTCCATTATACATTCCGTCATAAAATAAGTCTATGGCCTGTACAACCCCTTTATTGGTGTTACTGACCTAAGCAGTGTTAAACCACTACTTTTGGATGGTATATTATTTTTTCAGTATGTGGTAATGATGGCACTGGATAACAACGGTAATTAGGTGACTGTATACTTCTTTAACACTGGTTTAGGTATTTGTATAAACAGTATATAAATGCACACCATATGTCATTACCTGTTTTTTTTCAAGATAATAGTCCTAAAGATCGCTAGTCCCAAATGAAGCATAATTTGAGAAAGTGACAGTCCTATAGAAGTAACTGAGTCTAAGACAGTGAAGACCACTTTAAAGGGAGTAAAATATTGATGATGACCTATCCTCAGTATTAGGCCTCATGCACACGACAGTATTTTTTCACGGTCCATGACCGTTTTTTCGTCCGTGGGTCTACCTTGATTTTTGGAGGATCCACGGACATGAAAAAAAAGTCGTTTTGGTGTCCGCCTGGCCGTGCGGAGCCAAACGGATCCGTCCTGAATTACAATGGAAGTCAATGGGGACGGATCCGTTCGACGTTGACACAATATGGTGCAATTGCAAACGGATCCGTCCCCCATTGACTTTCAATGTAAAGTCAGGAGTCCCTTTTATACCATCGGATCTGAGTTTTCTCCAATCCGATGGTATATTTTAACTTGAAGCGTCCCCATCACCATGGGAACGCCTCTATGTTAGAATATACCATCGGATTTGAGTTAGATCGTGAAACTCAGATCCGACAGTATATTCTAACACAGAGGCGTTCCCATGGTGATGGGGGTGCTTCAAGTTAGAATATACTCAAAGAACTGTGTACATGACTGCCCCCTGCTGCCTGGCAGCCCCCCCTGTATTTAACACATTGGTGGCCAGTGCGGCCGGCCCCCCCTCCCTCCCCTGTAATTAACACATTGGTGGCCAGTGGGTGCCCCCCTCCCTCCCCTGTAGTACTGTAGATTAATTGGTGGCCAGTGGGCCCCCCCTCCCTCCCCTGTAGTACTGTAGATTCATTGGTGGCCAGTGGCCCCCCCCTCCCTCCCCCTCCTAATAAAATCTCCCCCCCTATTATTGGTGGCAGCGGAGAGTACCGATCGGAGTCCCAGTTTAATCGCTGGGGCTCCGATCGGTAACCATGGCAACCAGGACGCTACTGCTGTCCCAGTTGCCATGGTTACTTAGCAATTTGTAGAAGCATTATACTTACCTGCGAGCTGCGATGTCTGTGTCCGGCCGGGAACTCCTCCTACTGGTAAGTGACAGATCATTAAGCAATGCGCCACACAGACCTGTCACTTACTAGTAGTAGGAGCTCCCAGCCGGACACAGACATCGCAGCTCGCAGGTAAGTATAATGCTTCTACAAATTGCTAAGTAACCATGGCAACTGGGACTGCAGTAGCGTCCTGGTTGGCATGGTTACCGATCGGTGGGACTCCGATCGGTACTCTCCGCTGCCACCGATGATAGGGGGGGAGATTTTAATTAGGAGGGGGAGGGAGGGGGGCCCACTGGCCACCAATGAATCTACAGTACTACAGGGGAGGGAGGGGAGGCCCACTGGCCACCAATGAATCTACAGTACTACAGGGGAGGGAAGGGGGGGGTCCACTGGCCACCAATAAATCTACAGTACTACAGGGGAGGAAGGGGGACGCCCATTGGCCACCAATGTGTTAACTACAGGGGAGGGAGGGGGGGCCGGAGGCACTGGCCACCAGGCAGCAGGGGGCAGTCATGTGCACAGTTCTTTAAGTATATTCTAACCTGAAGCGTCCCCATCACCATGGGAACGCCTCTGTGTTAGAATATACTGTCGGATCTGAGTTTTCACAAAGTGACTGTCGGATCCGTCTGTGTAAAAGTAACCTACGGACACGGATCACGGACACGGATGCCAATATTGTGTGCATCCGTGTTTTTTCACGGACCCATTGACTTGAATGGGTCCGTGAACCATTGTCCGTCAAAAAAATAGGACAGGTCATATTTTTTGGACGGACAGGAAACACGGATCACGGATGTGGCTGCAAAACGGTGCATTTTCCAATTTTTCCACGGACCCATTGAAAGTCAATGGGTCCGCGAAAAAAACTGAAAACGGCACAACGGCCACGGATGCACACAACAGTCGTGTGCATGAGGCCTTATTCATCAATATCTGATCGGTGGAGGCCTGACTCCGCTCAGCGCTGTGGCCCCTTTATTGGCCAGTGACATTATATCCATTGGTCTAGGGCAGGAATCCTCAAACTGCGGCCCTCCAGCTGTTGTAAAACTTCAACTCCCACAATGCCCTGCTGTTGACTGATACCTGTAAGCTGTTCGGGCATGCTGGGAGTTGCAGTTTTACAACAGCTGGAGGGCCGAAGTTTGAGGATGCCTGGTCTAGGGGCAGCTCAGTCCCTTTCCGGTGAATTGTCCTGAGCTGCAGTACCAAGTATAGCCACTGTATAATGTGCTGCGCTGTGCTTGGTGAGGAGGCCGCAGCAGTAACTGGAGTGCCGCAGCCTCTTTAAACAGCTGACTGCCTGGACTTAGACTGCCATCAATCAGATAATGATGACCTATCCTGAGGATATTCAGGGCCGGTGCTACCATAAGGCAGACCAAGCGGCCGCCTTAGGGCGCACCCTGGGGGAGGGCGGAAAAATGTGACATGGAGGGGGAGAAATGTGACATGGGGGTCTGATGGCTGACATTGGGGGCTGATGGCTGGGGGATGATGTCTGACATGGGGTTCTGATCTGAGGTGGGGGGGGGGGGGGCGCCAAAATGTAGCTTCGCTTGTGTTGGCAAAAATCCTTGCACCGGCCCTGAGGATATTGTATTCCTTGCAAACCCCTTTCAAGCTGATCTATCAGACATGTACAGACCTCTCCTTCCTTAACCTTTCCCTTAACTCGGTGTATCCTGAGATGTGTGGAGCATGATGAAAAAAACAAAACATACGTATGATGTAGGCCTCTAATGTAAGCCACCTGCTTCTGCTCAGGAAATGATGTGTGCAACAATGTTACAGTCTGAGCAATCTGATCTTCCTACTGCCCTGTATTAGGCCTCATGCACACGACCATTCACTTCAATGGGGCCGCAAAAGATGCGGACTGCACTCCGTGTACTGTCCGCATCCGTTGCTCCGTTCCGTGGTCCGCCCCAAAAATATAACCTGTCCTATTCTTGTCCATTTTGCGGGCAAGACTAGGCAGTCATATCAATGGCTGTCCGTGCCGTTCCGCAAATTGCGGAACGCACACGGACGCCATCCGTGTTTTGCGGATCCGCAATTTGTGGTCGTGTGCGTGGGGCCTTATATAAAGATCAGCAGATTGTGTCAAATGCATTATTATAAAGTTACCAGACATTTTTGTGTTAAATACTTTGTTTGCTTTTTTTCAGATCCTCCATCTATGAATATCACCCTAGAAGGTAAGTGATTGCTGTAAGATTATAAACAGAGATGAGCGAAGTTCTCAAAAATTCTATTTGCCTGCTTCGCAGAATTCGACAAAAAAATTGCTTTGTAATGAAGTACGTTGTCAGGAAGCCCATTTCTTTGTAAGTAGTAGTTGCAGTGACAGGGAACGGCGATTGCGCTGCCCCCCGTCATTGTACCCCCTCAGATGCCACATTCATTACTGATTGCGACATCTAAGATCAATATTATGGCATTTCAGGGGTTGATAAAAAATTAAAAATTAAAATCATCATCATACTCACCTCATCCATTTGAGCGCATAGAGGCTGCAGCTTCCATCTTGCTTGAAGAAACTTTGCGAGGTGCATGATGATGTCATCACGTAGGTCAGAATGGTGACATCATATATTACCGCGCACCAGATTTTGTGCAGGAACTTCAAGCAAGATGGCGGCGGCAGCCTCTTTGCACCTAAATGGATGAGGTATTGTAAGTATGATTTTCGATAGATAGATAGATAGATAGATAATTCCATCTATGGTGTCATACCTCGCTCTCTTAGGTGCTGATACTGATAATATCACCGCTGTGAATGTGACGGACGGGGATTCTATAACTATGAAGTGCATTGTAGACAGTAACCCGGAGGCTTCCATTACTTGGTATAAAGAAGACAGGGAGGTCCAGCGGACTATAAGTGACCGGACTGTCACCCTTACACTCAGCAACATTACCCAGAGTGATGCTGGGAGATATCGGTGTTCTGCAGAGAATGAACATGGGGCCGCACACAGGACGGTAGAAATTATATATCACAGTAAGTATAAAGCATTTGTATTACATGTGATGTGACATCTGTTCTCATTATAGTTAGGGATGAGCAAATTTCATATTTTAAAATTTGTTTTCGGTTCGTGTTGTGGTATAATGTGAATTGCGTTATGGATTCCGTTACCACGAACCATAATCCAATTCCATGACAGATCGCATAACGGAATGCCTTTAGAGGCATTCCATTATTCATTCCGTCATAATATAAGTCTATGGCCTGCATATTGGATCCGCCCGGTTTACGTTATGCAGGAGAGGACTCCAGCATAACGTAGACCGGATGGATCCGTTATGCAGGCCATAGACTTATATTATGACACAACAATTAAAGGAAAATGGAGATGAAATTTCAGAATTTCACTTTTTTGGCAGATTTCTATTTTAATTTAAAAAAAAATCGCTAAGAAAGCATAGGTTAACAGTCAAACAAAACTCAATATTTATTACCCTGATTCTGTAGTTTACAGAAACAACCCATGTGTGGTTGTAAACTGCTGTACGGGCACAAGGCAGGGCGCTGAAGGAAAGGAACGCCTTTTGGATGTTGGAAGGAAGATTTTGCTGGTTTGGTTTTTAGACACTATGTCCCATTTGAAGCCCCCCCCCCGAAATGCACCCCTCGAGTAGAAACTCCCAAAAACTTACCCCATTTTTGAAAATAGACCCCTCAAGGTATTCAAAACTGATTTTGCAAACTTTGTTAACCCTTTAGGTGTTCCACAAGAATTAATGGAAAATGTAGATAAATTTCAGAATTTCATTTTTTGGCAGATTTTCAATTTTAATCATTTTTTTCCTGTAACAAAGCAAGGGTTAACAGCCAAACAAAACTCAATATTTATTGCCCTGATTCTGTAGTTTACAGAAACACCCTATGTGGTTGTAAACTGCTGTACAGGCATAAGGCAGGGCGCAGAAGGAAAGGAACGCCATATGGATGTTGGAAGGAAGATTTTGCTGGTTTGGTTTTTAGACACTATGTCCCATTTGAACCCCCCCCCCCCCCGATGCACCCCTCGAGTAGAAACTCCCAAAAACTTACCCCATTTTAGAAAATACACCCCTCAAGGTATTCAAAACTGATTTTGCAAACTTTGTTAACCCTTTTTAAATTTTTGTTATTTACAATGTTCATCTGACAGGTTAGATCGTGTGGTATTTCTATAGAGCAGGTTGTTACGGACGCGACAATACCAAATATTTACATAATAAAACCGCTTTTGTTTCAGTTTTACAAAATAAAGCATTTTTGAAGAAAAATATTTTTTAGCGTCCCAATAATCTGAAAGCCATCATTTTTGACTTTTTGGGCAACTGTCTTATGTAGGGGATTATTTCTTTCAGTATGAGATGATGGTTTAATTGGTACTATTTTAGGGTGCACATGACTTTTTGATCGCTTGGTATTACACTTTTTGTGATGTAAGGTGAGTAGGTGACCAAAAAAAGTTTTTTTTTTACACCGTTTTTATTTTATTTTATTTACGGTGTTCACCTGAGGGGTTAGGTCATGTGATATTTTTTTTACAGCAGTTTCTTACAAACGAGGCACTACCTAATATGCATACTTTTTTATTTATTTAAGTTTTACACAATAATATCATTTTGAAACAAAAAATAATAATTATGTTTTAGTGTTTCCATAGTCTGAGAGCCATAGTTTTATTTTTATTTTTTTGGGCAACTGTCTTATGTAGGGGCTAATATTTTTTATGTATGAGATGATGGTTTGGTTGGCACTATTTTGGTGTGCGTATGACTTTTTAATCGCTTGGAATTACACTTTTTGTGATGTAAGGTTACAAAAAATAGCTTTTTTTACACTGTTTTAATTTTATATTTTTTTTATGGTGTTCACCTGAGGGTTAGGTCATGTGATATTTTTATACAGCAGGTTCTAACGGATGAGGCAATACCTAATATGTATACTTTTTGTTATTTATTTAAGTTTTACACAATAATATAATTTTTGAAACAAAAAAATATAATCATGTTTTAGTGTTTCCATAGTCTGAGAGCCATATTATTATTTTTTTGGGTGATTGTCTTAGGTAGGGTATCATTTTTGCGAGATGAGATGAAGGTTTGATTGGCACTATTTTGGGGTGCAATATCATGACTGCCGGACCCCTGCCGCTGATCGGGCGGGAGCAGCTCCTGCACCCGCCCAATAAGAGAGCTGTAGCTGTACGGCCCTTGGATTTCAGACACGGATATCAGCTCCGTGTATCTTACGGGTTAAAGGGACTCTGTCACCACTTTCTAACCCCCACTTTTTTAACTATCGTTTTATTCATGGTGCCCTTCTGATTACAGTTGTCATCTTATATGTTAGATCTGCGGTGCCGTTTAGGTAAAAAATCGATTTATATCACCTGTCAATCAGCTAGATAAGGTGCCCAGGGCGTTCCTCTCCTCTTGAATCTGCCGCCTGCCGCCGCCGCCGCCGTTGGTGCCCAGCTCCTCCCCCGGTCTCGTCAGCGCTGCTTCAAACAACACAGATCCGCCTCCGGCTCTCCCTCAATGCCCCCTCCTTTTTTTCGGAAATCTCGCGTGTGCGCACAGGCCTGCGCCCGTGCGTACGCATCCTTTTCTCGCGCATGCGCATAACGCGAACTTAGAGCGATGATGCCGAAAGGATGCGTACGCACGGGCGAGATTTCCGAAAAAAAGGAGGGGGCATTGAGGGAGAGCCGGAGGCGGATCTGTGTTGTTTGAAGCAGCGCTGACGAGACCGGGGGAGGAGCTGGGCACCAACGGCGGCGGCGGCAGGCGGCAGATTCAAGAGGAGAGGAACGCCCTGGGCACCTTATCTAGCTGATTGACAGGTGATATAAATCGATTTTTTACCTAAACGGCACCGCAGATCTAACATATAAGATGACAACTGTAATCAGAAGGGCACCATGAATAAAACGATAGTTAAAAAAGTGGGGGTTAGAAAGTGGTGACAGAGTCCCTTTAAATAATAACTGCATCAAAGTTAATAATACAAAATTCATTGTTTCCCCTTACAAAGCGGTTTGCTCCAAATCAAAGTTGCTCCAATTGCCCTGAGAATTGGAGTTATAACACCTTCTAGTCTCCTAGGCAAAGATGTTATCTGTTTTTCTTATTTATTTTTAATAAATTATTGCTCTTCCCCTTTTTCAGCTCTTGGATTCAATGGCAGCAATAGCAAATCATATCAGAGAGATATTGACATATGTAGCTATGGGTATATCATGGCAGCACAGTGGCTTAGTGGTTAGCCTTGCAGCGCTGGGGTCCTGGGTTGGAACCTGACCAAGGGCAACATCTGAATGGAGTATGTATGTTCTCCCTGTGTTCGATTCTAATTTACTCCCACACTTTAAAGATATACTGAAAGGGAACTTAGATTGTGAGCACGAGGTTAATATCCGTATACTGCTGCGGAATATATCAGCACTAGTGATGAGCGACAGGGGTCATATTTGAAATTGTGATATTTTGTTGAATATTTGCAAATTCAAATATTCGTTATATTCTACATTCTTTTTTTTTACTCGAAAATCGGCAAGGTAATGATTGCGTAATATGCAAATATTGCACGCTCAATACAGGCGTGGGTCAAAAAACAATATATTGCACTCTAGAATATAGTGCTATATATTAGTTTTTTAGAATATTTGTCATTTTTTTCCATCTGAAGTCATGATTCCTCACTGCTTAAGTTGCTTGTGGGCCAATGACTCATTGGCCCACAAGCAAGAAGCAGGGAGGAATCATGTGTTCAGATGGAAAAAATAACGACTATTCGATATAATGAATATATAGCACTATATTCTAAATATTCACAAATTCTCGAAGTGGCGATATTTGAGATAAAAATTTTCTTTTCGAATATTCGCGCTCAACACTATTCAGCACTATATAAGTTAGGCCTCATGCACACGACTGTTGTTGTTTTCTGTTCCGAAAATTGGGGTTCTGTTGTTCCGTGATCCGTTTCCGTTTTTGTTTCCGTCGTCTTTCCGTGTGTCTTCCTTTTCTTTTTTGGAGAACAACCAGAAATAAAAGGAAGGGAAAAAAAAGTGTAAGGTTTGCCATGCAAATGATAGGAATAAAACGGACGCAGATTACAATCGGGTGTGCCTCCGCATTTTTTAGCGGTCCCATTGATTTGAATGGGTCAGTGAACTGTTTTTTGCGGACAAGAATCGGACAAGTTATATTTTTTTGACGGACTGGAATCACGGACGCGGATGGCAAACAGTGGACTATCCGCATTTTTTAACGGTTCCATAGAAATGAATGGGTCCGCATCTGAAACGCTAAAATCGGCAGAACAGATGCGGAAACAAACAACGGTCGTGTGCATGAGGCCTTAGAGAAATAAATAAATCGATGCATGGTTGGTGGTGTTAAGAAACAGTGTGTTTAAAAATGCACCCTTGAATTTGTAATGGTGCAGATGGTGTTTAATACACACAGTGCTATGGGGGAAAAAACATTGGCTTGTTGGGACTAAGCCTCCAAAAAGTATGCCTCACTGGGGCAGGCCCTGTTTATACACACAGCTTAGTGTCAGAAGAAAGAGTGGCATGTTCTGCAGAAGCATCTGAAAATGATGCACTAACAGGGGCGGAACGCCTATAATAGGCCTAGGATTTCTGCTATACTTCTTGCTGTATCTCCTGTCATATCTCCAAGCATCTTCTGCCCGCTGCTATCTCCGCAAGATGGGACAGGCTTACGTCTGCCAGATGTTTCCTTCAGCAATGCTTTCTCTGTGCTCCACTCAATGCTGGTGTACAATAGTGGCATGCACCTGCTGCCTCCTGTCATTTATGCTTCCAGGGACGGGTGCTTCCTGCCTACCAGCACAGCCCCTGGGCAGGGTTACAAGTTTAAATAGCAGCTTTCTCTCCCAGTAAGTTGCTTGAGCATTGAGTTACTAACAGTAGAGAAGGTGTTCTGTTCTGATCATCTGTGTTTGACCATTCTGCCTGCTGCCTGCATTGATTACTGGGTCTGTCTGACCCTGAGCCTGTATGTTCCTCTGTACTGGGCTACTACCTGATAATTGCTTCTGACCTGTGGCTTATGTCTGGTTACACTTCAGCTTCTACCTCTGACAATCATCATCATTATCATCTGCTGCCTTCACTCCAGTTTTCTCTAGAATACCATTGTGTCCTCTATTTTATTTAGTTCACACAAACTGCGGTTCTAACAGCAACTTGAGCTATTTGTGCGTTACCTGTTGCAGCTGTCAACCATATTTGCTAATCCTGAAGACCACCCCTTGGTTGGCGTAGAGAATCCATACTATATCTGGTTTGACCAGTAGGTTCCACTCACTGTTCATAACAGCCTACCTGTATTTACTGTATATATGCCCAAGTGTTAATGATCAGAAGAAATGGTGGTTTGTTCTGAACAAGCCTGGAAAAATTCTCCCTTTAAATTCGGAACAGCAGTACAATGTGGATATAGAAAGGAGAGGATAAGAAGAATGATAGTTCTTCCCCAACTGCTTTATGTGCAGTTGGGGAAGGAGATCGTGCAGAAGGAAAACACAGGTGAAATAGTTTGGTTTAGATATTTTCAGCTACGATTGGCACTCTGCAGCATTGCAGATAACATGTTATTAAGTATAGACATGTCTAGTTTTTTGCACAGTTTAATAAAGATAAAGAACCATGTAAAGGTTAAGATAGCTTATTGTTATAAACACTTAATTAAGGTATGTTTTTTGGATTGTCACTCTCCTGGACAAAAGTCCTGGAGACTCACTCTAATTTATCTTCTGAGGCTTGGGAAAGTGTATTGAAGAATATGGGTTTAGTTTCTTTTAGTTTTAATCACAAAGTCGTTCAGTTTAATATTATTCACAAGATATATGTAATGCCGGTGTGGCTTCAGAAGCGAGGATTCCGAAACAATTCCAATTGCATACGTTGTGGGAGCCCGAATGCAGACGATCTCCATCTGTTTTGGGATTGCCCCTTTTAGATAGATATTGGGGAGCAGATCAAGACTTTCTTGCTCAACGACTACAGATGGAGTTTCCTCGCCAGTCTGAGTTGTGGATCCTTGGGGATCTGACCGCTTTAAATTGCCAGAAGCCAAAACTGTGTATTTTGACCAGGGTGTTTTTGGCCCGTCTCCTGATCTCTAGGTCTCGGTTTGCAGCCACCCCTCTGCATTTCGACCAGTAGTTGAACCTAGTCAACAAAAATCAAAGATTGAGGCCATCTTGTATAGGCAGAGAGGCTCATATGATAAATGGCTTAGGGTTTGGGCAGCATGGAACAGGTGAAGGAAGGATATAAAAAGACCTTACGGTGACCTCTTCCGTTGTTTTAAATCAATTGTTTTTTTTCGGGGGGGGGGCATTGTGGGGGAGGAAGGTGGGTGGATGTGGGTAAATGTACACATTTTGCTTTTCTTATTTTTGTAAGTGATTTCTAGACGAATAAAGAAAATTAAAGGAGAAAAAAAAAAGAAAGCAAGAGGATAACAGAGGCTGCAAGTAGTAGTAGTAGTGGCCACGATGTACTGTATTGCTAATGATAGGAAAATTAGAAGCAGGGTGTAACAGCTGTGGTAGTATGGCAGCATGGAGCATGGCGTTGGAAGGCAGAAAGTGGTAGTAGCAGTAATATGGTGCAGAACATGATAGTAGGCAGGCAGACAAGGGTAGTGGCAAGATGGGGTACTATCAGCAACAGAAGGTCTATTTGTTGGCCTCAGAAGAAGGAGTGTGATAATCCCATGTCTCATTCATTTTGACAAAAGTGATGTTTTGTCCATGGGTGGAGGACAATTTCATCTGTTTGTGTGTCACAAACCCCCTGCTGAACTTAAAACCCTCTTTGACCTGACTGAAGCTGGACAAGCTGGAAGGTTTGTATCTAAAGGGAAAAAAATGCAGTCTGGTTTGGATTTTTTTGGGAGCAGCAGCAGCTATACAAGCCAGTGGCGTAGCTGGGGGCAAAATTTTAAGGGGCACCAGCAGGACCGCACTGCCAATTAGTCAAAGTGAGGTGATCGCCCCAGGCGGCGTGGCCCTGCTCACAAGTGAGGGGCGGCGGCAGGGCACAGGTAGATAAGAGCTTCCATTGGAAGCGTGCATCCCCATAGCCATCTATATCACCGTCCTCAGGACAGCGATACAGATGGATGTGCTGCGGGGCAGGGGAGAGGCGTCTCCCTTCCCCGTTCCTCTGATAGGCTGTAGGCACTAGGCCTACAGCATATCAGAGGCTGGTGCAGGCAGCGCGATTACTTCATCGCGCTGCCTGAGCCGTACAGTGCGGGAAACAGGCCGGAAGAGGCCTGCATCACATCGCTGCCAGCCTGAGGTAAGTATAAGTGTTTTTTTTTATATGGTACAATACTGGTTACTGGCATATGATTGGGGGGCCATCTATGGGGGGCACTTGTTACTGGCACACGATTAGGGGCACTTCTCACTGGCACATGATTGGGGGGTATCTATGAGGGCACTTACTGGCTTATTAGGGGCATCTATGGGGGCATATCTTACTGGTACATTATTGGGCGCACTTTTTATTGGCACATTATTGGGGGAACAATGGGGACATATACTGAGGCCACAAATGAGTATTTTATGAGGGGCTCTGTATAGGGGCATTTTATACTGGGACACGTTATGGTGGGTTCTATGGAGAAGGGGGGGGAGTACTATGGGGTCATCTACGGGGGCACTAAGAGGGGGTATTTTGTACTTGCAAATAATGGGGGAAACTGAGGGCATCTACTAAGGCACTATATAGGGGTATTTTATACTGGTACATTATTTGGGGCACTAGGAGGAAGGGTGAGAGAAGCACTATGGGGGAATTTACTGGGGGCACTATATAGGGGTATTTTATAGTGGGACATTATGGGGGCACTATGGGGACTTTAGCTCAACTGGGGGCATTAAAAGGGCGTATTTTTTGCACTGTCAAATTATAAGGAGAATTATTACTACTAGGGGGTATTATGGTGGGCTTTACTACTACTGTGTGTCTATGGGGAACATTATTACTAGTATAGACACTATGGGAGCATTATTACTTGTGGGGACATGTTGGGGGCCCTATCGGAGCATTATTACTTGTGTGCTCTAGCAGAGAAATATTCCTATTGGTGGAACTTTTGGGAGCATTTGCTGTGGGGGCCATTTGCACAGTATCAGCTCATAAACTACAAATTGGAGTGGTAATGAAAATCAGGAAGTGCTCAACCCCATATGCAGTGGTGCATCTATACTGGGGGGGCAGATCCTGCAGTTGTGGCCCGCTGCTAATGGCAATCCCCAGCAAAAATGCATACAATGGAGGATGCCCGCAGCGGACCACAATTACCACAATAGACATCCTACACAGGATAGCAAATGTGTGGATGTGATAAACAATAAAACAAAATAACAATAACTTTTACAAAGACAGGTGCACTCTGCGGTCTTACTAAACCCTCATACTGCTGTAAAATTAAGAGATTAGCCAACGTATTCTACTGTGGAGGACATGTCTGAGCCCGATCACCTTCGCCATGGTTTCTCAAGTAGCTTGGGACCTAACGCTAAACCTACCTGTGTCGTATGGAAAATACTGGGAGCCAGTGGGCAAATTACTGGAGCGCAAGGTCTGACTCACAGCAAACTCCCAGTTACCTCCAGCATGTGACCATGCATACAATGGGAGGAGAGAGAGAGCTCTGAGCCCCACCCAAGACTGGCTGATATAGCCCGGGCCTCACATGTGCACCAGAATGTTGCCTGTAGATGGAAATAAAAGCACATTCAGACTAGGAGTTTTTACACCTCCAAACAATTCTATATATAAACTACAAATTGGCGTGGTAATAAAACCTTGGTGCGGTGCTCGGGCTTAGACACGTCCTCCTCAGTAGGATATGTTGGCTAATCTCTCAATTCTACATCAGTATGAGGGTTAAGTAAGACCGCAGAGGGCACCTGTCTTTGAAAAAGTTATTTTTACAGTATTAGCTTACCACAATTATTTTTTGGGGACGTTATGTTTACACTATTAGTGTCAGGGGCACTATTTGCTGGGCGCAGTTATTTTAGGGCACTGCATGGTACTAGTATTGCCAGGGGGTTTATCTGTTTCTGCAGTAAAATATTCAGGAGCACGACAGGCAGAGTATTGGGGATGGTAGGATGATTTGTCCAGAAGATAGGAGGATGATGGAAAAGTAGTAAGCTAAGATTTTTTTTGTCAAACTGCAGAGATGAGAAATGGCTGAAAAATGGTGGTCTGGTCTGAAAGGAGAAGATGAGGAGAGAGAACATCTACATCAAAGGAGACGTCACTGGATGTAAGAGGTATGGGGCGCTGTATTACCCTGTATGTTCTGTAGGGATGGGAGGGTGGAAATAGAATTTGTCCCACACTGCCTCAGCCTGGCCCCAGACTTGAGGTCACACTGTGCGTGTTCCGAATTCTGGGGCCTCACACCCATCTCCTACATTATCTGTACTCAGAGATTTATCACTGTGTTATCTGTGGTGTTACATAGGACTGCAGGTGACATCTACTACATTATCTGTAAAATTGGCGTGGCCAAAGCTACGCCACTGATACATGCAGATAAATAAGTTTGTGAATGTTTGTGTGTTTGATTTACAGCGTGTGTTTGTTGTAAGTGTGTGAAATAAGATTAAGTGATGTTAAGAATCAGGGACTATAGGAAAAGACCACAAAAAGTCAGTTGCTTCCCATTGCACTGGATTATTAAATTTTTTTTCTTTCTCTTTTCTTGTGTTTAATTATTGAAAGGTAGCTAGCTGGGTGGGAGACTCAATTATTACGTTTGGAGAAGTGTTTAAACAAAAAAAATGGGGGGGGGGGGAGTGCAGAGAGAGCCGGGGATGAGGTACTTAAACTGGGGGAGGATTGTATGTATACTAATGCCAGAAACCTGACTAACAAAACAGGTGAAATGGAATTAGTGATATGTGAGGAGGACTATGACATAGTGTGAAGAACTGAGACACGACTGGATGATAGCTATGACAGTGGGAATAACTGAGACACGACTGGATGATAGCTATGACAGTGGGAATAACTGAGACACGACTGGATGATAGCTATGACAGTGGTAATAACTGAGACACGACTGGATGATTGCCATGACCGGGCAGTTAGAAAGGATTGTTACAGGTTGCAGTCTGTTTAGAAAGGAGATGGGGTCTTCCTTCATGTAAAATCCTTTCTAAAGCCCACACTCCGGAAAGATATAAGTGAGGAAAATGAACATGTGGAGTCACAGTGGATAGGAATAGATGGAGGCTTTGTTATAAGCCACGTCATACACAAGAGTCCACAAAAAATCTACATCAACTTCCCAGAAATCTACGTCAACTTCCCAGATATAGACTTGGAAACTGAAACCTGTATATCTCATAAAGGAAACAGGTTTTTGGCAATAACCAAAGACAATTACCTCTCCCAACTGGAGGGACGGCCATACTGGACTTAGTATTAACCAATAGACCTGACAGAACAACAGATATGTAGGTTGGGGGACAACTGATAAATAGTGACCATAAAATAATAACCTTCCAATTGTCATTTAAAAGTGTTTCTTCAGGGAGGAACAAAAATGCCACATTTCAAAAAAGCTAAATTTGACCAGCTGAAAGAGGCTATTGGTCTAACTAACTGGGACAAAGTCCTCAAAAATAAAAATACAGCCACAAAATGACTTTAAAAGTGATTGATGTTATGCTGCCGGCCTGACCGCCGCTTTTTTATAGTGAGTACTACTACAGACGATTATGCTAGTTTAACAAACCAGAGCCACTGCTTGAGCATTAAATAAATAGATTCTAAATGAAAAACCTGAGCACACCTAAGATATTTGGTAAATGAGTCTTTATTAATTATAGTGATGGATCAGTAGATCATACTAGTGGTATTAAAATGTGGAAGAATATTAGAACATTAAAAGAACAGTACAGTCACGATAAATTACAATAAATTCCAAAAATATTGCAAAAGTCTTAAAAAAGCCTTAAAAAATCATGCAGCCACAATGCATTGTAGTGAATAATAAAAAAGCCACAGTCGATTGCATAGAGTCGTATTGTAGAGTATTGTAGCTAATGTTAGGCGGAGAGTGATTGGTTTGACGATAGTGTGTCGCACAGTAGAAGACTCTCACCACCTACACCTTAGGTACAATGCGCTTGGATTAGTATACTGACAGTGCGCATTTGTTATTTGATAATCTGTACTAACACAGTCTGGACACAATGAATAGTGTTGAGAAGCAGGAAACCCAATTGTAACTGTATCAACGATGTGTTGATGGAATAGATAAAATTCCCTGGTGTGGATGATTTGGATGATATATTGTCTCGATATATAAAGGCGCTGTAGCCCTTGAAGATGGTTGTTAAATAGTTTCTGTAATAATAGAGCAGATGAAATAATCTCAAGTGAGTACCTGTTCTGGAGCTGACTCAGCAGCGTCCCGCTTTGGGTCAGGAAACGCTCTTGCGTTATATCACTTTGGAGATATGGGACGCTCTTACCGGTGTCTGCCGTCTTTCGAAGTTTGTTCCCGGTACATTCGCTGCGGTCGGATGGATCCTTTATGGTCAGCCGTAAATCACCTGTTTGCAGTGTGGTTGCTGCTTGCGACCTCGCCTCTTTCGGATCCAAATAGTGTGTACCAACCTTCCGGGCAAAAGACTTCAGACCGGCTGATAATGGTGCTCGGTTCCAGAGTCGTCCTTTGGTATCCTTAGCTACAATACTCTACAATACGACTCTATGCAATCGACTGTGGCTTTTTTATTATTCACTACAATGCATTGCGGCTGCATGATTTTTTAAGGCTTTTGTAAGACTTTTGCAATATTTTTGGAATTTATTGTAATTTATCGTGACTGTACTGTTCTTTTAATGTTCTAATATTCTTCCACATTTTAATACCACTAGTATGATCTACTGATCCATCACTATAATTAATAAAGACTAATTTACCAAATATCTTAGGTGTGCTCAGGTTTTTCATTTAGAATTTAATACTGGCTTAGCAGTGGGGTGACGCTGCAAAACTAAGAGCACCCTTTTTTGGTGTATCAACCACCCTGTGCATCCCACTAACACACTTTTACATTAAATAAATAGACTTTACATTTAAAGACTGCTGTAAGCGGGGGTCACTAGTCACACAGGGACACGAGGGGACACATTAATAACGTAATACTGTAACACATAGGGCCATGAGGTGACCAGTATAAGATGCTATATATGTGTCATCCACAGATCCCCCATAATAGTGTCACCCACAGATCCCCCATAATAGTGTCATCCACAGATCCCCCATAATAGTGTCATCCACAGATCCCCCATAACAGTGTAATCCACAGATCCCCCATAATAGTGTCATCCACAGATACCCCCATAACAGTGCATCATCCATAGATCTCACCATATCAGTGTGTGATCCACAGATCCCCCATAACAATGCATCAGCCAAAGATAATAGTGTCATCCACAGACCACCATTAGTTCAAAACCCACAAAAATCACACCTTTTGGTTAAAAAAAAAATCTTCTTATTTTCCTCCTCAAAAACCTAGGTACGTCTTATCATCAGGTGCATCTTATAAAGCGAAAAATACGGCAAATGGTAAAAAATATAAATCTGAAGGTGTCGGCCCCTTACAAAGTTATGAGAGGGGAGTTGCAGACAGCGATGAGGAGAAAGCAAAGCTGTGAAATATTTTTTTCTCCAATGTATTCACTGAGGAAAATAAACTGTCAGAGGAAATGCAGAATGCAAAAATAAATTCCCCTTTTAATAGTGACCTGTTTGACCCAGAAAGAATTACAGTCGCGTCTTAAAAAAAATTTAAATAGACAAATCCCTGAGACAAGATGGCCTACACCCCTGTATCCTAAGAATTAAGGGATGTCGTAGATAGACCTTTATTTCTAATATTTAATGACTCTATATTGACAGGGAGCGCTCTAAAGATTGTTTAGCATTTTATTATATGTTATTCAAAAAGGGGTCAAAAACTGAGCCCGGGAACTATAACCCGGTAAGTCTAACATCGGTCGTGGATAAACTGTTTGCAGGTTTTCTAAGAGATGATATCTTGGAGTACCCAATGAAGCAATGAAAATAATCAAATAATGCCATAACAGCATGGCTTCATGAGGGATCGGTCATGTCAAACTAATTTAATAATTTTCTAGGAGGAGGTAAGTTCTAGACTTGACCTGAGTAAGTCAATGGATGTCGTATATCTGGACTTCTCTAAAGCATATGATACTGTACCGCATAACAGGTTAGTACATAAAATTAGAATGATTGGACTGGGAGAAAACGTCTGTATGTGGGTAAGTAACTGGCTCAATGATAGAAAACAGAGGGTGGTTATTAACGGTACACACTCAGATTGGGTCACTGTCACTAGTGGAGTACCTCAGGGGTCAGTATTGGGCCCTATTCTCTTAATATATTTATTCATGATCTTGTAGAAGGCTTGCACAGTAAAATATCAATTTTTGCAGATGACACTAAACTGTGTAAAGTAATTAAGATGGAAGAGGACAGTATACTGTACATATATACTACAGAGGACAGTATACTGTATATATACTATAGAGGACAGTATATTGTATATTACTACAGAGGACAGTATACTGTATGTATATATACTATAGAAGACAGTATTTTGTATATTACTACAGTGGACAGTATATTGTATATTACTACAGAGGACAGTATACTGTATGTATATATACTACAGAGGACAGTATACTGTATGTATATATACTATAGAGGACAGTATTTTTTATATATATTACAGAGAACAGGATACTGCTACAGAGGGATCTGGATAGATTGGAGATTTGGGCAGATAAGTGGCAGATGAGGTTTAAAGGGCTTCTGTCACCCCACTAAACTCTTTTTTTTGGGTGGGTACTTATATTCCCTATACTGCGATATATCTATACATTATGTTATTAATCATTTTCGTTCTGTAGATAAGGCAAAAAAACATATTTTTATAATATGTTAATTACCTGTCTACCAGCAGATAGGGCGTCTACTTGCTGGTAGCAGCTGCAAAAAAACGCCCGCTCCTCCTGTTGATTGACAGGGCCAGCCGCGATCTCCTCCTCCGGCTGGCCCTGTCTGCATTTCAAAAATCGCGCGCCTGTCTTGATTCAGTGCAGGCGCTCTGAGAGAAGGAGGCTCGCCTCCTCAGCACCCTGATGACGTCACCGAAAGAGAAGACGTCATCAGCGTCTCCCTTGTGTGGATTAATGATGGTAGATTTAAAACTATAGATGCTATGTTAGGGTTGCTAGTATGGAGGGGTAAACCATCAAGATTAAGATGGTAGATTGCCAAATGGAACAAAGATATGAAGGATAAGGCATCCTTAGCTTTAGGATCTATTTTCTGGCATCCCAGTTGAAATATTTAATTTATTTTTTGTACAGGATTTAGAGGATTTATTCTTGAATACAATTAGTGGAGGCTGGCTTTTGTAAACAGCCATTCCTTTAAATAGATATACAGTATTTAAGATGGCCCACAAGACTTGGAATTGGTTGAGGAAGAGGGGAGGGATAACAGGCTGTATACCCACGGTACCATTATGTGAAACTTTTCTAAAAGTTAAAGGTAACGCAGAAATGAAAAAATCTGGACAATGAGGGGGCTCTTCTTTCTTTCTCAATTATATAATAAACTCGACCAGTTAATAACATTCAATGATGTAAAAAGGTTTGGTCTTGGACTGAAGCAAAATTTGTGTAATTAATGAGAATTGGAGCAACCCTAGTGTCCTGATGCAGACTTGTCCTCTGTTGCATGAGATTGTAGAGATTAATACTGCTAGAGGAGCTACTTCTAAGTTAGACAGAGAGTTGACATGGCGGGAGGGTCATCTCCCTCAAAGAAAAATATGGCAAACAGGGTTTTTTGCTATCTGAGGAGGATTGGTCGAAGTTATGGTGGTTACCAATCAAATGTCTGTCAAACATTGATCATAGAATGATTCAGTGTAAGTTTTGCATAGGTTACATTCAACCCTGAAAAGATTGATGGTAATGAAGTTGAGGGACACAGATAATTGTCCTTAGTGCAATCAGGGGGGGCAGACTGTATCCACCTTTGCTGGCGTTGCCCCAAGCTCGTGAGAAACTGGCAAGATATATTAAGTTATATACAAGTAAAGTCTGGAATGAGTAGTCCATTGTATGTATTACACCATATATTAGGTGACTTAATAGGTGTTGAGCAACATTTTTGTGATAGTGTGTATACTATAAGTTAATGTTTGTTGTGCGAATGACGATTGCCAGACAATGGTTCGGAAATAAGGTGCCAACCCTTACTATGTGGTGGAATAAAGTAATTCATTATATGGTGATGGAAAGCAGAACCTATACATCCAAAAATAGGTATGCGGCCTGGTTCGATATATGGTTATGGTGGATAAATACTCTGGAGTTAGACTAGAAGAAAGTAATCAAGTTAATATACAGTTACATTGAAATTGATGGAGAACTCCCCTCACTGATGGATTAATAGGGTGGTATAGGGAGGTGGGCAGGAGTGGGTTTACTTTTTAAAATAGGTATATTTATATGTGCTATAATAGTTTTTTTTTTCTCTTGAAAATAATAGAAAGACTAAAAAATAATAATCAATGACACTGCCTACGGTGGATGCTCCTCCTCGAAGCACCCAGCAAAAGGAGTAAGCTATAGTTGTCAAGTATTCCCTTGTGACATCAGCATAAGCATCTACTCTAAGATAAATATCTAGGGGATGACATCTCTACTGACAAATATGGTGAGCTCTTCGTTGGGCCTGAATAGGTATCAAGCATCTCTGATGGGCTGCCATTGCCTGACCTTGAAACAACACATGTGCCCTGCTGAGGTGGTGCACTGCACGACAGATTTACATTGCTCATATACAGGGAGTGCAGAATTATTAGGCAAATGAGTATTTTGACCACATCATCCTCTTTATGCATGTTGTCTTACTCCAAGCTGTATAGGCTCGAAAGCCTACTACCAATTAAGCATGATGTGCATCTCTGTAATGAGAAGGGGTGTGGTCTAATGACATCAACACCCTATATCAGGTGTGCATAATTATTAGGCAACTTCCTTTCCTTTGGCAAAATGGGTCAAAAGAAGGACTTGACAGGCTCAGAAAAGTCAAAAATAGTGAGATATCTTGCAGAGGGATGCAGCACTCTTAAAATTGCAAAGCTTCTGAAGCGTGATCATCGAACAATCAAGCGTTTCATTCAAAATAGTCAACAGGGTCGCAAGAAGCGTGTGGAAAAACCAAGGCGCAAAATAACTGCCCATGAACTGAGAAAAGTCAAGCGTGCAGCTGCCAAGATGCCACTTGCCACCAGTTTGGCCATATTTCAGAGCTGCAACATCACTGGAGTGCCCAAAAGCACAAGGTGTGCAATACTCAGAGACATGGCCAAGGTAAGAAAGGCTGAAAGACGACCACCACTGAACAACACACACAAGCTGAAACGTCAAGACTGGGCCAAGAAATATCTCAAGACTGATTTTTATAAGGTTTTATGGACTGATGAAATGAGAGTGAGTCTTGATGGGCCAGATGGATGGGCCCGTGGCTGGATTGGTAAAGGGCAGAGAGCTCCATTCCGACTCAGACGCCAGCAAGGTGGAGGTGGAGTACTGGTTTGGGCTGGCATCATCAAAGATGAGCTTGTGGGGCCTTTTCGGGTTGAGGATGGAGTCAAGCTCAACTCCCAGTCCTACTGCCAGTTTCTGGAAGACACCTTCTTCAAGCAGTGGTACAGGAAGAAGTCTGCATCCTTCAAGAAAAACATGATTTTCATGCAGGACAATGCTCCATCACACGCGTCCAAGTACTCCACAGCGTGGCTGGCAAGAAAGGGTATAAAAGAAGAAAATCTAATGACATGGCCTCCTTGTTCACCTGATCTGAACCCCATTGAGAACCTGTGGTCCATCATCAAATGTGAGATTTCCAAGGAGGGAAAACAGTACACCTCTCTGAACAGTGTCTGGGAGGCTGTGGTTGCTGCTGCACGCAATGTTGATGGTGAACAGATCAAAACACTGACAGAATCCATGGATGGCAGGCTTTTGAGTGTCCTTGCAAAGAAAGGTGGCTATATTGGTCACTGATTTGTTTTTGTTTTGTTTTGAATGTCAGAAATGTATATTTGTGAATGTTGAGATGTTATATTGGTTTCACTGGTAAAAATAAATAATTGAAATGGGTATATATTTGTTTTTTGTTAAGTTGCCTAA
This sequence comes from Bufo gargarizans, assembly GCF_014858855.1. Classification (NCBI taxonomy): domain Eukaryota; kingdom Metazoa; phylum Chordata; class Amphibia; order Anura; family Bufonidae; genus Bufo; species Bufo gargarizans. The sequence continues at coordinate 430,362,562 of NC_058080.1, forward strand.
TAATTATGCACAGTAATAGTCACCTGCACACACAGATATCCCCCTAAAATAGCTAAAACTAAAAACAAACTAAAAACTACTTCCAAAAATATTCAGCTTTGATATTAATGAGTTTTTTGGGTTCATTGAGAACATGGTTGTTGTTCAATAATAAAATTAATCCTCAAAAATACAACTTGCCTAATAATTCTGCACTCCCTGTAGATGCTCTAGTATATGCAAAGTAGGATTCCAATGAGTTGTAATGTTGCAGATCAAGCTGTGTAATGGCAGATCGTTCTGTTGCTGCAAGTCCAGGAGGGAGTTCCTTGCCACATAAGGAAGGCTTATATGCGCAGACAGTCTCCTGGATATTGCCAGCACCCTATGCAAAACTGTGAATTTTTTCAAAAAACATTGCATGACTATATCTATCATGTGTGCCATGCAACAAGCATGTGTTATTTTCCCCAAAATGCAGTGAAGTCACACTGTTCCTGCCATTGACCACCTTGCCCAATTGAGGTTGGAACAGAGACACTCAATAAGATGTTTGCTGCACTTTAGCAAGTGATCGGCTATGTAGCTACTCTCGTCCAGGCCAATCAGCTCTAGCACAGCATGGCAACGCTTCCCTTTACAGATTTGATAGGTGGGAGTAGGAGCCATGCTCTTACCTGCTTCTATTGTTGATGGAAGGATGCCCATGGAGGAGGATTTGGAGGAGGTTGATAAGCGCCTGAGGTGGGAAACAGAACAACACAAAGATGGAGGTGTCTTTAAGACCTGGACTTGTTGATGCAGTGCTGGATCGCCATTGTCGTGAAAGATATTGACCCAGTGAGCCGGGTGTCCAATGTGGTGTGCAGCTTGCCGAGAATTGCAAGAAGCGGACCCCATTCTGAACCACAAAGAGTACAAAGCAGGAATGTTATTATTATTTTTTTTACTTTTCTCACACTCCTTGCTAGCATATATTAATTGCTTAATCCACTATTAGTCACTGTCTATAAGCTCATGTATGTAATTAATTTAGCTTTATTTCATGAATTATTTGACTACTAAAGGTTAAGATTTATGATAATAGGGTGAGAAATTGAATTTAGTTTGAAGTAATTGTATATTCTGAACATATATAAAGAAGAAAAGAAAAGAAATGAATCGCACATCCAACTACTATTCTTTGATCTAATCCCTTCTACTTTTGAATAAAACAGCACTAAATAGTGTATGTTTACCGCCCCCTGTGCTACATGATAAATGAGGCATTAGTGTACATTTTGATCAAAAGGCATAAGCCTGCTCACCACGCCAAGGTTGCCTCTACGAGTGGGTCCTACTCTAAAACACTGTGGCGCCAATCTGGCATGCGGCGAGACCCAGCAGTCAAACAGCACCCCTGCTGCCTGACTATGCCATACCTAGCACTGGGCCCCGCCAGAAAAACAGCACAGTGGCCCCCGTACAGTACCGCACCATGTGAACTGATAGAATGGGGGGTTCATTTAACCCTTGTGCAAAATACCTTGCTAATTAAAATCACCTGGCCGAATGGAAGGAGTGCTGAACCAGGGACAGAAGCTCTGTACATGCTAAATGAGGCATTAGTGTACTGTGGTGTTTTTCTGGCGGGTTAGTGGGGCCCAGTGCTAGGTATGAGATGCAGGGGTGCTGTTTGACTGCTGGGTTCCACTGCCTGCCTGATTGGTGCCACAGCGTTGGTGGTCGCCGTGCAGCGCCACACCAATTTCAGAGTAGGACCCACTCATAGAGGCAACCTTGGTGCGGTGAGTGGGCTTATGCCTTTTGATCAAAATGTACACTAATGCCTCATCCTTAATAATGTGGTGCCTATCGGATGCCAGGGACAGCTGTGGCCTGCTGCTACAGCTGCTACTACTAGTCAGATGGCTGGTGCTGCTACTACCCACATTCCAACTCTCAGATAATAAGGCCTGGGTCTTTTGTTTTGTACTTATAATCATACGACACATAAGTAAGCCTGTGAATGCCAACTCACATTTTGGTGCACAGATTATTAAATAGTACTAGCAAAATGGAGTGTTTTTTTTTTTTTTATAATTTAAAGACAAACGGAGAAACAGTTAAATGTCCCTCACCTTCTACAAACACATTGGACACTGGTACTGACAATTTACTTTGTTAATAATGCAAATTGTGCTATAAATATTTTGAAGTATTCTGGCTGTTGCTATAATGCGTTCACTAACACAGGAAACGGAATGCAGTTTTCACAGTAAAATGTGTTTTAACTATATATTCTGTGGCAGTAATGCATTCAATAACACTGATATAAAAATGCTAATTTTGCAGTGAATGGATTTGAACTACAGGTTTGTTACCGTAACAAGTTCATTAACATTGGTTTAGCAATGCAATTCATGCAGTAAAATATCTTTGAACTACATAGTCTTTCGCAGTAGTGCATTAACTAACAATTCAAGTTTTGCAGTGAAACTTGAATTGCACATTCGTTGCAGTAAGGCTCCTTTCACACGAGCGAGTTTTCTGCGCGGGTGTAAGGCGTGACGTGAACGCATAGCACCCGCACTGAATCCTGACCCATTCATTTTAATGGGCCTGTGTACATCAGTGTTTTTTTTCCACGCATCAGTTCTGCGTTGCATGAAAAACGCAGCATGTTCTACAGTATATTCTGCCTTTTTCCTGAAGCCCTGGCCCCACAGAAGTCAATTGAGCTTCAGTGAAAAACACATTGCATCCGCAAGCAAGTGCGGATGCAATGCTTTTTTTTTACTAATGGTTGCTAGGAGATGTTGTTTGTAAACCTTTCTTTTTTTTTTATCACACGTGTGAAAAACGCATCAAAATGCATTGCACCCGCACGAAAAAAAACAGAACAACTAAACGCAATCGCAAAACAAAACTGACTGATCTTGGTTGCAAAATGGTGCGAGTTTCACTGAACGCATCCTCAACACATCCGGAGCCAATCTGTCACGCTCGTGTAAAAGAGGCTACCCATTTTCTTGCAATAATTTGCAATGTGTTTAATAACACAGGTTTAAAAATGGCATTACTGCCTTTACTGTAACTACCCTTTATCTTTCACTATTATATAGTGCTTTTAGTAATGCAGATATAATAATTGGGTAACTGCATATTGATTTTGCTGTAACTACCTGTTATCCAAGTACAGTATTTAGTAATATGTTTTGTTTTTTTTTTGAAAACACATAAGCAACTGCTCATCGACATTTGCAGCTGTTGAAGTGCTGGAAATAAACATTTTTTTCTAAAGCTCTCTGTTCATATATGAAAAAAATGAGTTTCTTTCACTTGCAGGATATTTTTGTGAGTTGTGAGTGATTAGTCCCTCACTCCTTCACTCTTCTTATATGCTTTGCCTGATCAAAGTCCCTAAAACGTATCTAATTATAACTCATATTCTTCATGTATTCTCTTTATAGTGTACCTATCACAACATTACTGGCTCGTATCTGTAATACTTTTTGTCGGCCACTGAAAATAAAAATCCTTCCATCCTCCATCTTCTTCTTCCCTCATGATTGTTATGACCAACAATCACAGTAATTTTTAAGTTAAATAATTGTTTTTTGTTTTGTTTTGTTTTTAGGCATAGGAACACAGTTTAGCTCTGTGATAATGCCTGTGGTTGGCGGAGTACTTTTTCTGTTGCTGCTAATAGTGATTGGAGCTTTACTAATCATCTACTTCAGAAAGTAAGTCTGGTGCCAATGTTTTTTTTCCCCATCTAAACATATACATGCAACCAGGGCTGTAGATGGGGGTGGTTTGGCAAGGGTTTGTTTTATATAAGGTTAGAGACACAACTTTTATCTTAGTCAAGGTTGAAGCAACGTCTACAGTATGACTCACAGCAAAATCAACTTCCTTCTAACCTTGTTAATTTGGTCCAGATATTTACCAAAATGTGTCTCTTCCCTACAGTTTTTCAACAATCTAGAAAGCTGAGGGATGAGAAATTTTATGTTTGGAGAGCTACCATGGCCGTCAACGCAAAAGGGGGAAAAAATGTGGTCAATTCTAGTGATGAGCGGGAGGTGCCATATTCGATTTTGTGATATTTCGCGAATATTTGATTAAATATTCGTCTTATATACGTCGAAATCAAATATTCGTCATTATGCTATTTATTGCGAATAATATGCGATTTAATTAATCGCGTATTGCGATTTTGTGTATTTTACGAATATTCGCCATATATTCTTGTTTTAGAATATGACAACTATTATAAAAAACAAAGTTATAGCAATATAGCGAATATTCCTAAAATACACATATAGACTGCGATTTCACTAATGTACTGCTATAATCTTTTTTTTGTCAATTTTTTTTGTCTATTTCTGAATCAGAAAGAGACAAAAAAATTAGACAAAAAAAAAGATTATAGCGCTACATTAGTGGAATTTCAGTCTATATGTGTAATTTACGAATATTCGCTATGTTGCTAAATATTCGTCTTACAATATGACGAATATTCCAAAAAACTAATATATAGCACTATATCACATATATTCATTTTTTAGAATATTCATTTTTTCCCCCCAATTAGTACAGTTATTTCCCTTCTGCATACTCCTCCCCGACAAGCGTCCTCGTCACCATGGGAACGCCTGGTGGTTAGAATATACCATCGGATCTGAGTTTTCACGATCTAACTCAGATCCAATGGTATATTCTAACCACCAGGCATTCCCATGGTGATGGGGACGCTTGAAGTTAGAATATACTGCCAGGGCGCTGTGATCCACGCAATTAACCCCCTGTGCGCCCTCCCCCCAGTATTAAAATAAGTGGTGGCCAGTGCGCCCCCCCTCCCCAGTATTAAAATAATTGGTGGTCAGTGCGCCCTAACCCCCCCTCCCCCTAGTATTAAAATAATTGGTGGCAGTGGCCACAGGGTCCCCCTCCACCCCTGGAAGTGGCCACAGGGTCCCCCTTCCCCCCGTCATTGGTGGCAGCAGGCGGTTCCGATCGAGTCCCAGTGTAATGGCCGGGCTTTGATCGGTTACCATGGCAGCCAGGACGCTACTGAAGTCCTGGCTGCCATGGTTAGTTAATCACTCAGCAGCATTTACTTACCTGCGGGGCTCTCCTCCTTCTGAGAACTCACAGGTCTATGTGGCGCATTGCTGAAGGGATATGCGGCGCATAGACCTGTGAGTTCTCAGAAGGAGGAGAGCCCCTTAGGTAAGTAAATGCTGCTGAGTGAAACTTCCTGCTTCCACCAATGACGGGGGGCATTAAGGGGGACCCTGTGGCCACTGCCACCAATGATTTTAATACTGGGGGGAGGGGGGGTTAGGGCGCACTGGCACCAATTATTTTAATACTGGGGAGGGGGGGCGCACTGGCCACCAATTATTTTAATACTGGGGAGGTGGGGGGAAGGGCGCACAGGGCACTGTTATTTGTGCAATTAACCCGCACCTGAGGGGTTAATTGCGTGGGTCACAGCGCCCTGGCGGTATATTCTAACTTCAAGCATCCCCTTCACCATCGGAATGCCTGGTAGTTAGAATATACCATCGGATCTGAGTTCGATTGTGAAAACTCAGATCCGATGGTATATTCTAACCTCCAGGCGTTCCCATGGTGACAGGGACGCTTGTTGGGGAGGAGTATGCCGAAGGGCAATAACTGTACTAATTGGGGAAAAAATAAGAATATTCTATAAAACCAATATATGTGATATAGTGCTATATATTAGTTTTTTAGAATATTCGTCATTTTTTACCATCTAAACTCTTTATTCCTCCCTGCTTCTTGCTGGTGGGCCAATGAGTCATTGGCCCACAAGAATATTAAGCAGGAAGGAATCATGTGTTCAGATGGAGAAAATGACGAATATTCGATATAACGAATATATAGCACTATATTCGCAATATTCGCTAATTATCAAAGTTGCAATATTCGCAATTAATATTCGCTATGCGAATATTCACGCTCAACACTAGTCAATTCATCCTGTAATTAATTTGCAGAGTAAACGTTTCTAAAAAATCCCAGAAATCAAAGCAATGGAGATTGATTGCCCTGATTTATCAAAACTGGGCTGTTCTGCGATGATCTTGATGGGCCATGTGCAGCCAGAGCACAGCAACCTGTGTGCCGGACTGCGATCTATGCCAGATCGTAGCTAATCTGGCCCAGTTTTCAGTCATTATTTAGAAAAGTTTCTGCCATATGACTGTGTTTACATGTGCTTTTTCTGATTCAGTTCAAATGCAATAGTTTTAATGTGTAATTTTTATTACTCATATTCCTCTTCAGAAAAAGAAAAAAATATGTTAATAAGAACCAGAAGGACGTGGGTATAAATGATACAGAAGCTATATACTGCAGTCCTGAATGTGTCATACCTGTAAGTGCACATGATCAGTATATAAACCATTCTATAGCTTTATTTTATGAGCTGCCATAAGAAGTGGAGGTAGATGTTTCATGGTTTTGTAGCTCAGATAAGTTGATTAGACTCTTCAATCATATACAGTTACTGATTAGAAATGAACGAATCGAAGCTGACGAAGTGGAATTCGATCCGAATTTCAGGAAAAATTTGATTCGCACCGAAGCCAAATTTTCTTGCGCTTTGTGGTAACGAATTGATTTTTTTCTTAAAATGGCTGCTGCACATGTGAGGACATGGAGAAAGGAACTCTGGTAAGGCAGGATCACCCACATTGACATGCATGCAGCCAATCAGCAGAAGTGCTAAAATGACAGCCCTTTTTGTCGTATATTAGGGGCAAAACTAAAATATATTTGCCGGTCAGCGGTGCTGTTATCTGTTCTAAAGCCATTTTTGCTGTGTATTAGTGGCAAAACCAAAATACATTTGCCGATTAGCGGTGCAGTTACTGTATATGTTTTACAGCCCTTTGTGGCGTGTATTACCGTAAAAAAAATAATATATATAATTGCCGGTCAGCGGTGTAGCTATCTGTTTTAAAGCCCCATTTTTGCCGTGTATTAGTGAAAACCCAAAAATATATTTGCTGCTCAGCTGTGCTGTTATGTTTTACAGCCATTTTTGCCGTGTAGTAGTGAAAACCCCAAAATATATTTGCCGTTCAGCGGTGCTGTTATCTATTCTAAAGCCATTTTTGCTGTGTATTAATGGCAAAACCAAAATACATTTGCCGTTTAGCGATGCAGTTACCGAATATGTTTTAAAGACTTTTCTGGCGTGTTTTACCATAAAAAGATTTTTTTTTTTGTGAAACAGGCTTTTGTTGGGAAAATTGATGGGTTATTGTACACTGTATTCTGTATGAACCGAATTCCATCACCCTTTCATTGGTGAAATTTTTTATGTAGACCAGGATTTTTTTTAGGAAAATTGATGCGTGATTGTAGACCTCCTTTTGCTGTATGGACCAAATTACGTTGTTGTAGGTCCTGCAGTAAACATAATGAAGACCCTGATGACAACACACCAGCAGACTTTGCCTTTACCATCTATTCACAATTAAATCAAGCAGCTTCAGTAAGTTGAAAATATTCATGTGTTTTTATCTGCTCCGTTGGCATTCGATCTCCACAGCACACAAGACATGACAGGAGAGCCTCTGTTTTGGAGTTCAAGTCCAGTTTCTTAAGATCAGGAGTTCCATCAGAATTGTGAGGAACTTTCACGGAAGGTGTACAGAAAACTAGAAGACACAAAATGAAGATCCGACTGACTGGATCCAAAACTAAGGAACAAAGGGAGAGCCCTGTAACAGACCTGGCTCTCTCCCTAACTGCTCAGCCTATGCAAAAATCTCAATGGTAGGTGATTGCATATCCTCGTTCCTCGACTGTATAACACCTGAACACCCTATAATAGTGAGGGGACACGACCACCGGCTCCCTACACTTGATACGGAGGGAGTCAGGGTCACCTGGCATCCAGCAAACAGGAAAACACAAATGAATGAACAAAACTTATCTGTAGAAGACTCAGTAGTAGCATCCAGCATTCACACACTCCAGGAAGTTGTATAAACCGCAAAGTGATGCAGTATGGGAAGGGATTTAAAGGGGTGCAATCAGTGCAACTACATGACAGCTGAGAGAGGCTAACGAGATGAGAAAACGAAAGCAAAACAAAAGGAACCTCAAGGAGGAGGTTCTGAAGAACGTCTGTCAGAGCTTCTCAGATGTCTGGTGGTGACAGTACCCCTCCTTCTACGAGTGGACTCCGGACACTCAGAGCCCACCTTCCCCAATGAACGAGGTACTGGAGATAACCGCGGACAACACGAGAATCCACAATCCTAGAGACCTGAAATTCAAGATTACCATCAACCACAATCGGAGGAGGAGGCAAAGACGAGGGTACAATGGGTTGGACATAAGGTTTTAATAAGGACTCATGAAAAACATTATGGATCTTCCAAGTCTGAGGAAGATCAAGACGGTAGGCAACAGGATTGATGATGGATAAGATTTTGTAAGGCCTAATAAACTTAGGACCCAACTTCCAGGAGGGAACCTTCAATTTGATATTCTTAGTAGACAACCACACCAGATCACCAACATTCAGGTCCGGACCAGGCACACATCTCTTATCCGCCACACGCTTATATCTCTCACTCATGCTCTTTAGATTATCCTAAATCTTTTGCCAAATAGATGACCAAGACGAGGAGAATCTGTCCTCATCAGGTAAACCAGAAGACCCCTCTCCAGAGAATGTCCCAAACTGCGGATGAAACCCATATGTACCAAAAAATGGTGACTTATCAGAGGACTTCTGACGACGGTTATCAGCAAGGGACAAAAAAAGAACACCAATCCTCCTGTTTCTCCGCCACAAAACAGCGCAGATATTTCTCCAGATTCTGATTGACGCGCTCTGTCTGGCCATTCGACTGCGGGTGGAAAGCAGAAGAGAATGACAACCGAACCCCCAAGCGAGAACAGAAAGCCTTCCAGAATCTTGAAACAAACTGCGTGCCCCTATCAGAGACTATGTCTGAAGGAATACCATGCAATTTGACAATGTGATCAATAAATGCCTGCGCCAGCGTCTTAGCATTGGGCAAGCCAGGAAAAGGAATGAAATGCACCATTTTGCTAAAACGGTCCACCACCACCAGAATCACAGTCTTCCCCGAGGAACGAGGCAGGTCCGTAATGAAGTCCATGGACAGATGTGTCCAAGCACAGGAAGGAATGGGTAACGGAAGGAGAGGACCTGATGGCCGTGAATGAGGGACTTAGGCACGAGCGCAGGTCTCACAGGCTGCCAAAAAACCGTCAACCGACTTACGAAGCGCCGGCCACCAGAATCTCCGAGCGATGAGATCCACTGTGGCTCTTGCCCCCGGGTGCCCAGCAAGGACAGTATCATGGTGCTCCTTAAAAATCTTGTGTCTTAAAGCGAGAGGCACAAACAACCTCCCAGGAGGACAAAGATCAGGAGCCTCTGACTGGGCTACCTGAACCTCTGCCTCCAATTCAGGATAAAGAGCAGAGACCACCACACCTTCAGCCAAAATGGGACCCGGGTCTTCAAAATTCCCACCTCCCGGAAAACAACATGACAGGGCATCCGCCTTCACATTCTTAACCCCAGGGCGGAACGTGACAACAAAATTAAACCTTGAAAAGAACAAAGACCATCTGGCCTGTCTCGGGTTCAGACGCTTGGCTGACTCCAAGTAGACCAGATTCTTATGGTCAGTAAACACGGTAATAGGGTGTCTGGCTCCCTCTAGCTAATGGCGCCATTCCTCAAAAGCTAACTTGATGGCCATCAACTCCCTATCTCCCACATCGTAATTTCTCTCTGCAGAGGAGAGTTTCTTCGAGAAAAAGGCACACGGTCGCCATTTGGCAGGAGAGGGACCGTGAGACAAGACCGCACCCACACCCACCTCAGAAGCATCCACCTCAACTATGAAGGACAGAGAAATATCAGGTTGTACCAAGATGGGAGCGGAAGCAAAACTCTCCTTGATATTAGAAAAGGTCAATACGAACGGCCCGAGACATGGCAGAATCCAAGGAGGTAGGTCTCTCATGAAAGGCAAATGCATCTTTCAATCCCTCTGAAAGAGCATGGCAAAATTGACTTCGGAGTGCAGCATCATTCCAACCAGTATCAGCTGCCCATCTCCGAAATTCTGAACAGTATATCTCTGCGGACTGTTTACCCTGGCATAAAAGACGTAGTCTAGACTTAGCCAGAGCAATACGATCCGGATCATCATATATCTGACCCAGGGCTAAATAAAATTCATTCACTGAACAGAGGGGCCTTGCCCCCACCGGCAGCAAAAAGGCCCAGTAGTTATCCCTGAGCAGCGAGATGATGATCCCCACCCTCTGCTCCTCATCACCAGAGGGATGGGGAAGTAGGCGAAAATGGAGTTTGCAAGCCTCTCTAAAACAAACAAAATTCTCACTACCCCCGGAGAACGTACGGATCTTAGGCTCAGAACAAACTCAATGAACGCAAGCTGAACCAGTCACCTGAAACTGAGAAACAGTTTTACGGAGATCTGCTACCTCCAATGAAAGACCCTGCATGTGTTCAGTCAAAAGTGAAAGCGGATCCATGCTTGAGACGGTTTTGGCGGTTTATAATGTCACGGAAGGTGTACAGAAAACTAGAAGACACAAAATAAAGATCCGACTGACTGGATCCAAAATTAAGGAACCTAAGAGAGAGCCCTGTAACAGACCTGGCTCTCTCCCTAACTGCTCAGCCTATGCAAAAATCTCAATGGTAGATGATCGCATATCCTCGTTCCTCGACTGTATAACACCTGAACAACCTATAATAGTGAGTGGACACGACCACCGGCTCCCTACACTTGATACGGAGGGAGTCAGGGTCACCTGGGATCCAGCAAACAGGAAAACAAAAATGAATGAACAAAACTTATCTGTAGAAGACTCAGTAGTAGCATCCAGCATGCACACACTCCAGGAAGTTGTATAAACCGCAAAGTGATGTAGTATGGGAAGGGATTTAAAGGGATGCAATCAGTGCAACTACATGGCAGCTGAGAGAGGCTAACGAGATGAGAAAACGAAAGCAAAACAAAAGGAACCTCAAGGAGGAGGTTCTGAAGAACGTCTGTCAGAGCTTCTCAGATGTCTGGTGGTGACAGGAACATTCTTGCTCCCTGTGCAAAGCCATAACAAAAGGACTCCGTAGGCATATACATCAGAGGAAGTTGAAGCCATGGGTTGTCTACAGTGGTACATGCTTCTTGCTCTGAAGAAAGCTGGAAAGGTTCATCCCGAACTTCCAGCTGGGAGACAGGGCCATAGCAAAGACCTTCTGGGGTATCACATAGGCCACAGGCAGGGAGGCATCTCTCATGTGGAGTAGGCAACCCTGGGATGAGCGACTCTGGCTGAGGACGTTCTCAGAAGCGGAGCACAGCGTCTGCCGACTCTTGCAGACAGCACAATTTTCTTGTTGCAGCTGGGTCATCCGGCAATACTTCCGGTGTTGAGGGCGAATATTCGAATCGTGAATTTTAATCGCAAATATCACCACTTCAAAAAGTCATGAATATTAAGAATATAGTGCTATATATTCGTATTCACAAATAGTGTTGATCGCGAATATTCTAATCACAAATTTATTGTGAATATCAGCACTTAGCAACATCCCTAACAACCAATAGAAAAGTTGCCTAGCCCTTAGTGTTGATCACGAATATTCTAATCACGATTTTTTTATTGCGAATTAATTACAATGTTGATTTTCGCAATCAAGTAAATAATGACTGGAGATCAAGAAGTGTCGAATTTGCAAATTTATGCGAATATTCAGCCACAAATTAGCGAAATATTGTAAATTCGAATATTGCCTATGCCGCTCATCACTACTGACAACGGGTCTAGAGGTTTCTCGAGGCATATTAACGCTACAGCAAATGGACCCTGAAGGGACTACATGGGGGGTGTATTCTACGGTGTCCCCCTTATAGAGGCTGTGGCAGGCCTGAGGAAGGTATTGGCACTTCACAGAGCGCCTGTTACCATACATCTCCTGCCTGATCTTGTCATCTTGGATGAAGCCAGATGCCCTCTCAACTGAGAACCACACCACGCTCCCGGTCCTCCTCTCAAAAATTGGGTCCCTGGGCTGGGGCGATCCCATACCCTAACTGCCCCGTCCTCAATAGCTTTCCGATATTGCCATATATTTCCTGCATGGGCCTTAATCTCTCTGGGGACCATGGGATTTTGTCCTTCAAAAGAGCCATGCTTCCTGGGCGGCAGAGTGGTGACTCCAACTGTCTTCACCGCGCCAGTCGCCACGGGGAATTCCACCTCTTTACCTTTCAGGAGCCGCTGCACTTGGATCTCTTCGGGTGCTGCCTGCATCTTGGGCACTCCATCACCCCAACACATTGCCTCCTATGTACAAGAATATAAGTACTATAATACTGCTCTTATGTACAAGAATATAACTACTATAGGGGGCGGAGTCTGAACTTGGAGCCGAATGGCTGAGTGTTGCTGAGCTCCTCTCCCTGGCAGCTATTATAAGCCCTTTTATTAGCTATTTACACTGTGCAAATAGGGAAATCAGGCAAGGATCGTCACTCTGAGACACCAGAGCCAACTGGGGCCCGTTCCAGACAACCGGAGATGGATAAATATCTCAAGAAACAGTCCAGGACCCCGGCTGCTGAAGCGTCCAAGATGGCGCGGCAGCTCTCTGAAGCAGAAGAAGGCTCTGAGGCGGGAAGCGCCTCCAATGTTTCCGATCGCAGACCATTGCGGAAAAGCTCCTCACTCTCCAAAGCAGTCCTCAGAGATATCCTGGAGTCTGCTCTTACGCCTATTAAGAAGGACTTGGAGGAGATAAAAGGAGACCTGCGACATATTGGAAATCGCGTGGAGTCCCTGGAGCTAGCACAGGAATACAGTAGTGAGCCAAGGAAGGGGACTGGTGGGTAGAGATACCCCTCAGATCTCGCCTATTTGGAATATACCCTTTTGAGCGCCAATAGTGGTTGATTGTTACTGGTTGGTATTTGGGCTTTGTGTTGGTGTGAGGAGCAAGTTTTTTGGATGTAGGGGTGTGTATATATGTCTCGAGCTGTGAGATAAAAGCACATATAAGTTTACGCATATATAAACGCGTATAAAAACCTGCAAAAAAAGGTCAAAAGATTGTATCTATATAAAAAGTCTAAAACATTTTTACACGGGTAGGATTACTGCAAACTGTCTCAGGTGCTTAAGAGACTGTGTTCTGCAGCATCGTGCGCTGTATGGTATGGTACAGTAAGTAAATCAATGGGTTAAAAATCTGTGTCAAAGTATGCCATTATACATATATTTATAATATATATAATAAACAATATTTAAAATGTAGTAACGTGGGTTCAGTTACTCACTTCACGAGGGGGGCGGTTTACCAGGATAAGCATAAAACACCTGTAAACCAAGTACCCCCCCAGCCTGTATATATATATATGTGCACGTGTGTATATGTATATGCACACACAAGAATCAAGGAAACAACGACACAAATAGAACAAACTAATTCCACATTTATTTATTTATTACCACATTTTAATACATATGTCTTTGACCGCCTAACCCGAACCCAACCCCCACCCCCCCCTTACCCCAAGAAATATAATCCCACCATCAGTACCTTTTTCAAGTGATACAATACCCTGTCCTCATCTTATATGTTTTTTCCTCATCTTACATATTTTTAATGGTTTATTATCTATTATGTAATATTATTTCCATATGATATATGTTATGTATTTTACATATTTTTTACTATTTATTTGAGATATATAATAACATTTAATCCCTCTTACTACCATCTGAATAGAACCGGCCCTACATATCTACAAATTATTATACACCCTAATAAATATAACCCCCCCCCCCTTCTCCTTTTCAATACCACTGACACTCACCATACAATAGCCCCACATGTTTCCACCCTCAACCACATAAAAAGAGCCAGATTCTATAGGATTTTTACACTTGGCATACCACACTTTGCCATTAGAAAAGACCTCTCTTATCCCTTTTTTAATTTAACCCCCACACGAATTCTAACCCAAAAGTCCAACCGATTCACCCCAGAGTATTAACCGATGAAGGCAGCAAATCACACGGGTGCTTCTCTTCAAAGGTCTTTATTTGCATATGTAGGTAATCCCGGCTCAACGCGTTTCGGGACAGGCACGTCCCTTCATCAGGAGCAATATTGTCCATGTCTATATTCCTGGGTATATATACCCTTAATGTCTTGTTTAATTGTTTGTTAAAATGGCCCCTAATTGGCAAAAGGGCGCCAAAAGATGAAAAAATGGCGCCAAGATAACTTTGGGGGACCTCCCATGTGTGGGAGAAGGCGTTTTTCAGCCTATCCGTTCAATCGGCCGAAAGTGAGGGTGACCGGCTGCGCTTATGCGCATGACCGGAAGTGGGTGCGTTCCACGCTGGAGCGCATCGGAACGTCCGGTCTAGTCAGTGGTTTTCTTCTTCTTCTATTTCGTGCGCTGCGCATGTCCGGAAGTTCGGCCTTGCGTTCCAAGATGGAACGCATGTTCTGCTTCCGGTATTTGCGATCATTCTGGTCCCAAGTCTTTTGCTGTTAAGGCTACATGGGAGCGTTTGTTTTTTATTTTTTAAGAGGATACTTAGTGTATTTAGTGGGGTGGGCTTATACCTGGGGTGAATCGGTTGGACTTTTGGGTTAGAATTCGTGTGGGGGTTAAATTAAAAAAGGGATAAGAGAGGTCTTTTCTAATGGCAAAGTGTGGTATGCCAAGTGTAAAAATCCTATAGAATCTGGCTCTTTTTATGTGGTTGAGGGTGGAAACATGTGGGGCTATTGTATGGTGAGTGTCAGTGGTATTGAAAAGGAGAAGGGGGGGGGTTATATTTATTAGGGTGTATAATAATTTGTAGATATGTAGGGCCGGTTCTATTCAGATGGTAGTAAGAGGGATTAAATGTTATTATATATCTCAAATAAATAGTAAAAAATATGTAAAATACATAACATATATCATATGGAAATAATATTACATAATAGATAATAAACCATTAAAAATATGTAAGATGAGGAAAAAACATATAAGATGAGGACAGGGTATTGTATCACTTGAAAAAGGTACTGATGGTGGGATTATATTTCTTGGGGTAAGGGGGGGGTGGGGGTTGGGTTCGGGTTAGGCGGTCAAAGACATATGTATTAAAATGTGGTAATAAATAAATAAATGTGGAATTAGTTTGTTCTATTTGTGTCGTTGTTTCCTTGATTCTTGTGTGTGCATATACATATACACACGTGCACATATATATATATACAGGCTGGGGGGGTACTTGGTTTACAGGTGTTTTATGCTTATCCTGGTAAACCGCCCCCCTCGTGAAGTGAGTAACTGAACCCACGTTACTACATTTTAAATATTGTTTATTATATATATTATAAATATATGTATAATGGCATACTTTGACACAGATTTTTAACCCATTGATTTACTTACTGTACCATACCATACAGCGCACGATGCTGCAGAACACAGTCTCTTAAGCACCTGAGACAGTTTGCAGTAATCCTACCCGTGTAAAAATGTTTTAGACTTTTTATATAGATACAATCTTTTGACCTTTTTTTGCAGGTTTTTATACGCGTTTATATATGCGTAAACTTATATGTGCTTTTATCTCACAGCTCGAGACATATATACACACCCCTACATCCAAAAAACTTGCTCCTCACACCAACACAAAGCCCAAATACCAACCAGTAACAATCAACCACTATTGGCGCTCAAAAGGGTATATTCCAAATAGGCGAGATCTGAGGGGTATCTCTACCCACCAGTCCCCTTCCTTGGCTCACTACTGTATTCCCTACAGGCAGACATCTTGTCGACCTGACTATACCCGGAGCAGCCTTTAGTTTTCAACACCCAACCTTCTCTCCATTTCCACTCCTATAAACCCGAGGCGCCTCAAGTCTTTCAGATCTAGTGGAACCCCTTTCCAACAGATCGGTCTGACCCTCACACTTTCTTTCTCTCTTTCTTATACCCACTATGGATCGTTTGAGGACACAACCCCCAACGACCAGAGGAAAAGAGGCTGACACGGGATGGAGCTACCTAAGAGACGACATCCGAAACATCATACCAAGAATCAAAAAAGAAGTATCCCTACTACTAACCCAAAATGACTTCAAAACTATCAGAAATTTAGAGACGAACCCATGGAACACACAAGCCACCCAACACCCAACAGAAACGAACAATCACTCCCACAACACCATCCTCAACGACACAAAAAATTACATCCATAACGAAATAGACCATTTTTTTCTAAGGATCTATCTGGCCCTTAACCTCATCCCCAGAGGATTAAGACTATCACTCAAACCTACATTTCCCAATGACCACATTTTTAACACAGACTGGCTACACATTAGTGACAACTGCTCTCAATCACTCATGAAGATCCTTATAGCCAAACGGAGAAACACAAGTATAAACCTCACTACCAATCTGAACTATCACCTTAAATATAACAGAATCAACCCCAACACAAGCCCACCCCTAAACTATCAAAAAGAACCCCTAAGAATATACGAATACAACCTTGTACGGTCCAAATGCACCAAACTTCTCAGAGACCTCAGAGACTATAGTAACGACCTAATAAGAACCTGGGAAAGGAAATACCACAAAAGAGCTCCTACACACCATATCCTCCCAGAAAGAAAGTCCCCTCACGATTTTTTCCCCCCAACAACTAGGCAGAACCTCAAACCCACGAGATTCAACTACAATACAGATACGAAAGAGAAACAAAAAACCTATGCCGAGGCAGTAAGTGGACGGGATAGAAAATACCCAACACAAAATACCAAGCGGGACAAATACAATAGACCGCCTGACCCACCCGAACCATTTCCAACTATCCCAAGCCTCATCAACAGAAGAGCACGACAACAACAACAAAAAAATCTCCCCCTACTCAACACCCCAAACAACCTAACCCCACCACACGAATACAACCCGGATATATCAATTTACACCACACCTCAAGCATTCTACAGACAAGGATCCATCACCCAGCCACACTGTATAGAAAAAACCACACAACCCAAATGCACAGCTATACATTGCTCGCCAAATACCGCCCCTCTTAGTTTCCAAAACCAAGAATCAGCAGATATAGACAATGACTCAATACACCCACTATCTCCACTTAACATCACCACATACTCAGTCAGCTCATCCTACCCAAGCCCAGACCAACATTTTTTAGACCTACCCCCCACTCTAACAGAAAGTCCTCTCCTAGAGCAACTATCCACGCTCAACAAGACAGGACCAACAGGGGGGTCTCCTTCCCTAACATTACCACCGCCCCGCCTCAACCTATCAAGCACACAAATTCTAAATACACTGATCTCCACACCAGGCCCAACACAACCTACCCAATCCAAAACACAGGAACCACTAAAAATTACCAACTTCTACAGCCCCATCTCGAACCCCAAAAAAAGACCAAACCCCGCCACAGAGGATGTAGAGGTGGCAGGAAACAACCTACAAACAAACAAAAAACACAGACCAAAAACCCAATCACGGTAAAATCAGTTTCTGACACACTAAGAGAAAAGGGTATTTTCAACATCTCGGGATATAACTTAAAAGTAACAGAAATAGAACTCCTAAGTAAAGGCCTATCATTTTGCCCCACCAATAAACCAGACCTCTTCGAACTTTTCGTAGATCTTAACCAATTCATTAGAAGACTTACCTTGCAACGCCATTTTAGTATTAAAAATCACATAACAAACACGACCAAAAGTCAAACTAACGATAGTCCAAACGACGCAATCGCCTCCACATCAACAGCACCAAACACAATATATAATGAGACACAAACACTAGAACCGATCATCACTATCAAACCACCACTAAAAAATAAATCCAGCTACTATCCCCTAGAAAGCCGGGGCCCACATCTAGAAAGCTATTACAACATGGTTCTAGATGACCTCAAACATGCATTTTCACTCACCACACACCCCCAACATAAAGGTAAAGACTCCACAAGATCAGACATCTCGAAACCAATAATAACAAAAAAAGCGGATAACCTCACCAATGACCAGAAAAAAGCCCTAAAGAACCTAAAAGATAATCCTAACATCGTCATAAAAAGTGCAGATAAAGGAGGGGGAATAGTGATCCTCAGCACAGACCAATACGAGAAAGAGGCCCAAAGAATTTTATCAGATACCAATTACTATAAACAGATCACTGACGACCCCACTAAAGAATATAAAACCCAACTTCACGACCTAATAGATTACGGCACATCGCAAGGAATCCTGAACAAAAAAGAACAAAAATACCTCAAAGTGTCCCATCCAGCTACTGCCCGATTTTATTACCTCCCCAAAATCCACAAATCCCTATCAGACCCACCGGGTAGACCAATCATCTCGGGCATAGATTCTCTCACCTCGAACCTGTCATAATACATCGACGGCATACTTCAGAGATATGTCATCATGCTTCCATCCTACCTTAGAGACTCGGCACACCTCATTCAGAGCCTAGAGGAAGTCAAGTGGCAAGACAACTACATCTGGGCCACACTCGATGTAACATCACTATACAGTAACATCATACATTCACTAGGTCTTAACGCTACAAGTAGATATTTAGACAATGATACAATCATGACACCAACCCAAAAAGAATTCATTTTGAAATCCATAGAATTCATACTTAACCACAACCATTTTACATACAAAGACAATTTCTACATCCAAACCAAGGGTACAGCCATGGGTACCAAATTCGCACCCTCATATGCAAATCTATTCATGGGGGCCTTCGAGGACCAACACGGCCTACTCAAACACCCCAACATCAAATTTTACAAGAGGTACATCGATGATATCATCTTCATCTGGCAAGGTAATAATAACGACCTCAAAACATTTGTACAGACCCTCAACCAAAACAATTGGAACATCAAACTCACACTCGAATCAGACCCAACTAACGCAGTTTTCTTAGACCTTCACCTCAATAGCCAAAACAGCACTATCCTCACCAGCACACATTTTAAAAATGTAGACGCCAACAGCTTCCTTGATTTCAACAGTTGCCACTACCATAAATGGAAAACCAATATACCCTTCAGCCAGATGAAAAGAATAAGACGCAACTGCACAAACACAGATACCATGAAAACACAAATAGAAACCCTTAGCCAAAGATTCCTACAAAAAAATTATCCCCCACAACTCATAAAAAATTCGAAAAAGAAAATCTTCCAAATAGATCAGAAAGCAAGCCTTCAGCCAAGAAAAAAAGCAAATAAAGAAACCCCCTTCATACCAGGACTAATAACAAGGTATAACAAAAACCATCAGACAATCAGACAGATCTTAACAAAACATTGGTCAGTACTACTTAAAGACCCCATTTTAGGTAAAGAAATCCCAAAAACACCAAAACTCACCTTTCGAAGAGCAAAAACCCTTAAAAACATCCTAGCCCCATCATGCCCAAACAAACACAATCAAAAAACGACGAAACAAACAAAAATCCACAAACAAACATCAGAATTCAAGGGTTCCTCAAAATGCGGCGTAAAAAAATGCAAATGCTGCAAAATGATCAAAACAGCAAACAGGGAAATAGACATCCCACACCCCATAAACAAGATCGTATTCCTACAACAAATGACCTGTGCTAGTAGAAATGTCATTTACCTACTCCAATGCCCCTGCAACATCTATTACGTTGGCCGCACGACACAAACCCTGAGAGAACGAATGAATGAACACAGATCAAACATAAAGAGGAAAATCACGACACACAGCGTTTCACGCCACTTTACACTAGTACACGAAGGCAACCCCCTCGATCTAAAAGTTATCCCCCTAGAACAAACCACTTCCTATCAACAACTCTGTAGAAAAGAAATGTTCTGGATCTTTAAACTCAACACCCTCACCCCATTTGGACTCAACGAAGCACTTGAACACACCAACTATTAAATCATCAAGTACCACTAATCATCAACTTCCACTAATCATCAACTACCGCACCCAATACAACCACCCGTCACTACTCAATTAACATGTACATTTGACCTTTTAAACCACTAGAAAGACCAAAACCAAAACATCCAAGCACTTTCCCTAAGAAAAAACCTGAAAAAGAATATATAAACACAAAACACATAAGAAGTTCTTCAAAAAAACGGTTTTGACCAAGAACGATGAAAGCAAATTATATATGGAGAGGATGCGCGCGTGTCCATACGAGTGTATGTGTATATATATGTGTATATATATATATGTGCACGTGTGTATATGTATATGCACACACAAGAATCAAGGAAACAACGACACAAATAGAACAAACTAATTCCACATTTATTTATTTATTACCACATTTTAATACATATGTCTTTGACCGCCTAACCCGAACCCAACCCCCCCCCCCCCTTACCCCAAGAAATATAATCCCACCATCAGTACCTTTTTCAAGTGATACAATACCCTGTCCTCATCTTATATGTTTTTTCCTCATCTTACATATTTTTAATGGTTTATTATCTATTATGTAATATTATTTCCATATGATATATGTTATGTATTTTACATATTTTTTACTATTTATTTGAGATATATAATAACATTTAATCCCTCTTACTACCATCTGAATAGAACCGGCCCTACATATCTACAAATTATTATACACCCTAATAAATATAAACCCCCCCCCCCCCTTCTCCTTTTCAATACCATTGACACTCACCATACAATAGCCCCACATGTTTCCACCCTCAACCACATAAAAAGAGCCAGATTCTATAGGATTTTTACACTTGGCATACCACACTTTGCCATTAGAAAAGACCTCTCTTATCCCTTTTTTAATTTAACCCCCACACGAATTCTAACCCAAAAGTCCAACCGATTCACCCCAGGTATAAGCCCACCCCACTAAATACACTAAGTATCCTCTTAAAAAATAAAAAACAAACGCTCGCATGTAGCCTTAACAGCAAAAGACTTGGGACCAGAATGATCGCAAATACCGGAAGCAGAACATGCGTTCCAGCTTGGAACGCAAGGCCGAACTTCCGGACATGCGCAGCGCACGAAATAGAAGAAGAAGAAAACCACTGACTAGACCGGACGTTCCGATGCGCTCCAGCGTGGAACGCACCCACTTCCGGTCATGCGCATTAGCGCAGCCGGTCACCCTCACTTTCGGCCGATTGAACGGATAGGCTGAAAAACGCCTTCTCCCACACATGGGCGGTCCCCCAAAGTTATCTTGGCGCCATTTTTTCATCTTTTGGCGCCCTTTTGCCAATTAGGGGCCATTTTAACAAACAATTAAACAAGACATTAAGGGTATATATACCCAGGAATATAGACATGGACAATATTGCTCCTGATGAAGGGACGTGCCTGTCCCGAAACGCGTTGAGCCGGATTTACCTACATATGCAAATAAAGACCTTTGAAGAGAAGCACCCGTGTGATTTGCTGCCTTCATCGGTTAATACTCTAGAAGCGATCCAGGCTGGGGGGGTACTTGGTTTACAGGTGTTTTATGCTTATCCTGGTAAACCGCCCCCCTCGTGAAGTGAGTAACTGAACCCACGTTACTACATTTTAAATATTGTTTATTATATATATTATAAATATATGTATAATGGCATACTTGGACACAGATTTTTAACCCATTGATTTACTTACTGTACCATACCATACAGCGCACGATGCTGCAGAACACAGTCTCTTAAGCACCTGAGACAGTTTGCAGTAATCCTACCCGTGTAAAAATGTTTTAGACTTTTTATATAGATACAATCTTTTGACCTTTTTTTGCAGGTTTTTATACGCGTTTATATATGCGTAAACTTATATGTGCTTTTATCTCACAGCTCGAGACATATATACACACCCCTACATCCAAAAAACTTGCTCCTCACACCAACACAAAGCCCAAATACCAACCAGTAACAATCAACCACTATTGGCGCTCAAAAGGGTATATTCCAAATAGGCGAGATCTGAGGGGTATCTCTACCCACCAGTCCCCTTCCTTGGCTCACTACTGTATTCCCTACAGGCAGACATCTTGTCGACCTGACTATACCCGGAGCAGCCTTTAGTTTTCAACACCCAACCTTCTCTCCATTTCCACTCCTATAAACCCGAGGCGCCTCAAGTCTTTCAGATCTAGTGGAACCCCTTTCCAACAGATCGGTCTGACCCTCACACTTTCTTTCTCTCTTTCTTATACCCGCTAGCACAGGAAGCCATCCTGGTGCATGAGCGTAAGACGAGCGCAGCCCTGCAGACCCACAGAGACTTGCTAAACGACGTGCTGTCGCGCATAGAAGACCAAGAGAACCGGAGCCGGAGGCGAAATATTCGCATCTGCGGCCTACCCGAAAATATCGCAGTTGAAAAGCTTCACTCAGCAGCATGCAAAATTTTCTCCTCCCTGCTGGGGACTGAAAGAGCGGCTCCAATTGTGATTGAGCGCATTCACAGGGCTTTGAGGCCCAAACCGAAACCTGGTGAGCCGCCGCGGGATGTAGTATGCTGCATCCTCAGCTATGTGGACACTGCTGCACTGCTTAAGGCGGGAAGGGAGGCAGATCACATCATGTATGGTGAAACCCCAGTCCCTATTCTTTCAAGATCTGGCCCCCTCCACCATAGCCAAGAGGCGCATCGTGAAGCCGCTCCTGGAGGCCCTTAAAGCCACAGCCACGCCATTCCGGTGGCTCTACCCCTTCGGTCTGGCCATCTTGAAAAATGGAAGGCAGTACACGGTGCGGACCCCGAGAGACCTTAAAGCTATTTGGGCCCCTCTCGGGATTGCACCCATCGCAGTCCCCTCATGGATGCCGGCTGATCAAGGGGATCCCCTGCCTTCCCCTCCGGGTGTGGATTTGTGGCAGCAAGTTTCGCCATCCAGACCAGAGAAGCAAGGAAAAGGCCGGTCGCAAGTACATCTTACGTGACTTTGTTCTGTGAGAATCTGATGTCGCTTTTGTTTACTCACTACTGAGTCCATTGTCCTGGGACATTTATGGGTTTCAGGCTGGCGGGACTCTGTTTGGCTCTGTCTGAGTTTTTTTTTTTGCCCGTTTGTTTCTTAGATGTGGACTTACTCAAGGTCTCAGCCCACTGCCCCGTTATCATGGGCTTTGGGTTTTGCCCTTTATATTACTACCTTGCCTGCACAAGATACAGGTTACGGATTGTGCTTTGGCGCATTGTTTGCACCGATAGTTTTGCGGGGGTTATATGTTTGCCTCTATGTCAGTTATGTTACTGATTATTTCCTCTCCCCCACTCCCCTCCTTATACCCCCTAGTGGCCCCACAGGAGCCCCCCTCTAAAAGATCCCGGCTGTCCGCCGCCATGAAAAAGGATCTCCATCATGTCAGATGCTGGGTGGGGTCACGTGCTCCCTGTCCATGGGGAGACATATCCTGTTATATGGATTGTGTTTCTGTCTTATCTGTTGTGTCTTTTATTTTTATTTTGACTTTCCCTGTATCCTCCTTCCTCTCCTCCTTCTGCTTACTCCGTCCGTTGCTTTCCAGACTGGATGTCCTTTTGCTCTGGGCCGAGAGGCCTCCTCTGTCTTTGCTATGGCCTATGTTGTAGTCGCCTCACTGAATGCCAAGGGTCTGAACGAGCCATGTAAGCGCTCTCAGGTGCTCTCATTGTTACAGAAAGATGAGGTTTCGATTCCATTTCTCCAAGAAACTCATTTTAAATCGGGAAAAATCCCGAAGTTGTCCCCAAATATATTCCCACAATGGTTTCACAGCTCTTTTGCCTCGGCTAGCAGGCGTGTCAGCGTGGCCATCCACAAGCTCCTACCCTTCAAACACTCCGCTGTCCTTGCAGACACAGACGGTCGCTTCTTGTTTGTGAAGGGGCACATCGCTGACGCGCCTGTTACCTTGGCTAACATATATGCCCCTAATAGGGGTCAGATCCCCTGGCTCGTTCGGACTCTTGAGCAACTAACGGCTTTTAGTGAGGGCATGCTTATATTAGGAGGTGACTTTAATGTAACCATGGAGCCAGGCCTTGACTCGTCCTCCCAGAGGTCTGAGTTGTCCCACAAGCTTCTGCGCCGTCTGAAGACTGCGCTGAAGAAACTGCGGGTTATAGATGTATGGCGCACTATGCATCCCTCTAGTCGGGATTATACGTTTTATTCTAATGCAAAAAAGTCCTTCCATAGGCTGGACTATTTATTTCTGTCCTCCCCTCATATTTCTCAGGTGGTAGACACGAGGAAAGGGAACATCACGCTAACTGACCACGCCCCAGTATTTCTCCGGGTGTCTCTGACCGCTCTTCCTAAAAGGGAAAGAATATGGCGTCTTAATGACACCTTGATTTCCGACCCTGCTAATGCAACTAGAATCTCCCGGATTATGTCTGAATTCTTCTCTCTTAATGCAGTGGGCGACCCCCCTCCCTCTCCTTCCATACTGTGGGAAACTCATAAGGCTGTGGTCAGAGGAGAATTAATAGCCTTGGGCTCGCATGTTAAAAGATTGCGCTCCAAGGCTGTAGATGATTTGCTGTCCCGCATAGCGAGTCTTGAACTGACTCATAAGCAAACCCAGGCTCAGGCTGTGGCTGCTGAATTGGTGGAGGCCAGGACGGATCTGAAAAACCTGCTTAATGCTAAATCTGAGAAACTTATATTCCGCTCCAAGTTTAAAGCTTAAGCCCATGGGAACAAAGGTAATAAACTGATGTCTGCCATGGCTAAGCAACGCCACATGTATTCATTTATCCCTGCTATTCTAGATGCAAAAGGCAACAAACACAAGTCAACTCATGACATAGCAAAAGCGTTTAGCGCTTTTTATGCAGATCTTTATAACCTACCCACACCAGACCGTCCTGGTTCAGCCTCTATTGAGCAAGCCACAGATGAGTTCCTTTCAACTCTGAAGCTGCCCTCTATTAGTCCCCTACAAGCTTCCCAACTAGTCGCCCCTGTATCAAGAGAGGAAATTGGCAAAGTCCTATCCTCCATACCATCAGGTAAAAGTCCTGGCCCGGATGGACTCCCTATATCGTATTACAAGACCTTCAAGGACGTTTTGACTCCTCATTTTCAGGCACTCTGTAATTTTCTCCTGTCTGGGGGTTCTCTACCCCCCCAAACGTTAGAGGCTCACATAACTATAATGAAGGATTTCCATAAGGAAAACAAAGACCCCCTCCACTGTGGCAGTTATCGCCCTATTTCATTGCTAAATGCGGATGTCAAGTGGTGGGCCAAGATACTGGCGCAGCGAATACAGCTGATCCTGCCGGATCTTATTGATAGCGAGCAAGTGGGGTTTGTGTGTGGCAGACAGGGCTGTGAAAACACGATACGCCTGCTCCATCTTATGGACTGGGCTAGAAGCTCCTCTACGCCTCTGGCATTGCTGAGCACGGACGCGGAGAAGGCCTTCGACAGGGTCGGTTGGCATTATATGTCGCAGGCCCTGTCGAGGTTTGGTTTCCCAGACTCGTTCATATCTGCGATTTTCACTCTGTACTCAGCCCCGTCTGCCAAACTCAAAATAAATGGCACGCTCTCTCCCTCCTTTTCCATCTCTAATGGGACGAGGCAGGGTTGCCCTCTTTCCCCATATTTATTCGTCATAGTGATGGAGACTTTGCTGTGTAAGATCCGGCAGGATCCAGCAGTTAGGGGCCTTACCATTAATTCTCAGACCCACTTGACAGCCGCATTTGCTGATGACCTACTTATCATGACTTCCAATCCCGAAACATCCTTCCCTAGGCTACTGTCTCTTTTTGAGGAGTTTGGCTATGTGTCAAACTTTAAAATCAACTATAGTAAGTCAATGGCCCTTAACGTCACTTGCCAAGTTTTGGTTAAAGAGACCCTCCAGAAAATTACCCCCTTTCACTGGGCTACAAAAGACATAGTATTCTTAGGGGTGCACATCCAGGCTCAAGCAAAGGACTTGTTTGCTCTTAATTACACCCCCTTATTATCCTCAGTTAGGAAACAGCTGCAATCTATTAAGCTTCCGTTTATTTCATGGTGTGGTAAGAGGAACTACCTTAAGACCTTTATAGCCCCTAAGTTTTTGTATCTTTTGCAGGTTTTGCCTATCTAGCTGCCGCACTCATTTTTTGTTGATGTACGTAGAGTTTTCTCCCTCTTTTTGTGGGGAAATAAACCCTCGAGAATTGCATATTCGGTGTTGACAAGAGAGAGAAGGCTTGGCGGCTTTGGTCTGCCCGATATGCGTTCCTACTATATGGCCTTTCAACTATTTTGAGGTCTATCCCTCCTTAATTGCGCTTATAGTGCTCCATATGTGCGTCTTGAGCGATCTCTGCTTTCCACCAAAATGAAACGGATTCTTTGGGGGCTGTCCCCTTGTTCTCCGGGTAGTTCCTCTATATCACTCCTATGGAAGAGTATGTTGGTTGAGTGGGCCAAGCAGTTTAAAGACAAAGTACTTGAATTCCCCATACCAGGTACTCCACTCTCCTCCTTGCAGTTTTACATCCACCTGGAAGCTGAAAAGCCTTCAGGCATCTGGCCTCTTTTGGCTGATATTCCTTTAAGTGAGATTCGGACCCCAGATGGGAACCTGGATTGGACCCCGGTCTTGAATGACCCTAAAATCAAAAAAAGCCCCCTTCCTCCAGGGATTTGCCCTGCAGAAGGAGATTAAATTTATTAAATTACCACCCCCCACCACCTCTAGTCCTCCCTCTTGGTTGGTTAGGAGGTTATCAGACACTCGTAAGACCCCTAAACCGCTGTCTACCATATATAAGGAGTAACTTTCAGCCTTCCCTCCTGAGCTACATTTCCTTAATTCATGGGAAAGGGAACTGTCCATCCGCCTTTCAGACCCGGAAAGGGCTTTTGTCCTTACGCACTCTCACGGCTTTAGCCGCTGCATTAAGATACAAGAGGACTCATATAAGCTGCTTACAAGATGGTACAAATCCCCAGAGTTTTTGCATAGGCTTAATGCAGACTTTAGTGAGTGCTGGAGGTGTAAAAAAGATGTAGGTTCTCTGTCACACATTTGGTGGCACTGTGAAAGGATTAAAGTTTTCTGGTCGAGTATAGAAGCACTGATAAATGTGGTGTGTGCTAAGCAGGTTAAGCTGGATACCAAACTGATCCTGCTTTGGTGCCCCAATGACTCGCTGTCCCCCTGTAGATCTGATCTTCCCACTATGCTTATCACGGCAGCAAGACTGCTAATCCCGCTGCTTTGGAAGGATACTGAACCCCCTACTATTTCGACGTGGAGGGATAAAGTGGATCAGATCTATAGATTTGAAGAACTGGCCCATTGGGAATCTTACACACATTCCCATTTTCTGAAAATCTGGTCACCCTGGAAGAAATATAGGAAGTTTCCTTGACGGAGTTTGGAAAACTCCCCAACTTCCTTCCCCTCTCATTTGTGTGTTATATTTTTATTGTCTGTCACATTTGAGGTCTCATCTTATACACTGTATACCATGTGTTGCACTGACATGCAATAGTTGTCACGTCCATAGATGGTGTGTAATTATGCCTTTCCATCAATGCTACAATGGTATGTGATTGTAAGAAGTGCCTTATTCTTTGAATAAAAAGAAATTTGGTTAAGAATATAACTACTATAATACTGCTTCCTACATACAAGAATATAACTGCTATAATACTGCCTCCTATGTACAAGAATATAACTACTATAATACTGCTCCTATGTACAAGAATATAACTACTATAATACTGCTCCTATGTACAAGAATATAACTACTATAATACTGCTCCTATGTACAAGAATATAACTACTATAATACTGCCTCCTATGTACAAGAATATAACTACTATAATACTGCCTCCTATGTACAAGAATATAACTACTATAATACTGCCTCCAATGTACAAGAATATAACTACTATAATACTGCCTCCTATGTACAAGAATATAACTACTATAATACTGCCTCCAATGTACAAGAATATAACTAATATAATACTGCCCCTATGTACAAGAATATAACTACTATAATACTGCTCTTATGTTCAAGAATATAACTACTATAATACTGCTCCTATGTCCAAGAATATAACTACTATAATACTGCTCTTATGTTCAAGAATATAACTACCACTACTATAATATTGATCCTATATACAAGAATATAACTACTATAATACTGCCACCTGTGTTCAAGAATATAACTACTATAATACTTCTCCTATGTACAAGAATATAACTACTATAATACTGCTCCTTTGTTCAAAAATATAGCTACCATTATACTTTTCCGTATGTATAGGAATTTGTTACAATGTTGTTCCCTATGTAGAAGAATATACATTTATAATACTGTTGCCTATGTTTAAGAACATACAGTGCATTCTGAAAGAATTTTGAAACTTTTACGTGTTTTCTTTATGTTGCAGCTCCATGCTAAAATTAAAATAAAATAAAAAAATAAATAACTTTTCCCCCATCAATTTGCTTCCTCATCAACTCCATACTCCATAACGAAAAAGTGACAACATAATTTTAGATAATTGAGCAAATTTATTAAAAAATAAAAAAACAGAAATTCTACATGTACATAAGTATTCAGACTTTGCTATGACACTTGACATTTGGGAATCTACTGACAATACATATCAGGGCTAAAACTAGGTTATGAGGAAGAAAGAACTGCCTGTAAAGCTCAGAGACAGGATTATGTGGAAGCACAGATCTGGAGAAGGGTACAAACAATTTCTGCTGCACAAAAAGTTCTCCAGAGCACTCTGTCCTACACAATTCTTAAATGGAAGATGTTTGGAACATCCAGGACTCCACCTGGAACTGGCCACCCTTCACAACAAACTAAATAATCGGAAGGGCCTTGGTAAGACAGGCGACCAAGAACCTAATGGTCACTCCGGCTGAGCTCCAAAGATCCCATGTGCAGATGGGAGAAACATCCAGAAGATCAACTATCACTGCAGCCTCCACCAATCTGGGTTTTATGGCATAATGGTCAGAAAGATGCATCCCATTATTAAAAGACCCATGAACGCCGCCTTAAATTTGAAAAAAAAAAAAAACTTTTTGCAGGTCTGATAATACCAAGATTGAAATTTTTGGCCTCAATTCTTAGAATCATATCTGGAGAAAACCAGACACTGCCCAATACCCAATACCATTCCTACAATGAAGCATTTTCATGGCAGTATCATGCTGGGGGAGACGGGAGACAGGTCAGGGTTGAGGGAAAGCTTAATGTAGCAAAGTACAGAGATATTCTTAATGAGAACCTGATCCAGAGCTCTGGAACTCAGACTGGCCTGAAGTTTCTCCTTCCAACAAGACAATTACCCTAATCAAACGGCTAAGACAAGACAGTAGAGGCTCAGGGAAAACTTTGTGAATGTCCTTGAGGGACTCATCCAGAGCCCTGAACCCAATGGTACATCTGTGGAGAGACCTGAAAATGGCTGTCCACCAACGGCCCCCCATCCACCCTGACAAAGCAGAACATTTCCAAATCCAGGTGTGCTGACTTTGTGGAATCATCCCCAAGAAAACTGGAGGCTGGAATCAATGCTTCAACTAAGTTCTGAATACTTTTGTCAATGCAAGATTTTAATTTTTCCTTCTTAATAAATTAGCAAAGATTTCTAACATTCTGGGAACATAGGTGCTTTTTGCCCCAGTCTTGATATTCCCTGCACTGTCAGCGGATGCACCCCGGGCTGGCAAACTGGACAATTGCTGAGGGCCTCGATCCTTCAAGGGCCCCCCTGCTTCAGTCCCGATCGCAGAAGGTTGAACAGTTGGGATTCCAGAGTGGGGAATTTCCCAGTTTAGGAGTCCCTGCTCCTACTCCATATATGCAGTTAGTGTTATAAACATGAAAGGGGTATTCCCAAGTATTGTAATTATATGTATATAAATCTAATTTAGATTTTTGAAATATTTATCTGGGGATTTGAACTCACAACCTTGTACATTAAGTGCAAGAACCTCCTCAACAACTGGGCTATAGAGCTCAATGCTAAGTCTGTGCTGAAAAACGTCTCAACAGTAAAATATTTTATTTTATTGAGAATAAAATGGAGCAAAACGTAAAATATGATCAAACAACACCCATATTAGCTTATACCAACCTTTTCAACTTGTGTAACCAGTATTTTTAAAACACTTCTATTGGGAATTGAACTCACAACTTACTACATTTCAGGTAATAACCTTAACCACTCAGCTATATAGCTCATTGCTCAGTTACTGCTAAAAAACCTCATAGAAGTTTCTATTGTATAATGCAAGCGAAAAGTTTATGCTGTTTTTAACAGAAGAAAAATTTCTATGAGGTTTTTCAGCATTTACTTAGCATTGAGCTCCATATCCCAGTGGTTAAGGTTCTGGTCCTTAATGTAGAAGGTTGTGAGTTCAAATCCCCACAGAATTTTTATAAAAATAGAGGCTAACTAAAACTTAAATACACAGGGTGTTCCCAACAGTGAAAATTTAGATTTTGTTGAGAAAAAAAATGGAACAAAACGTAAAATCAGATAACTCCCGTATTAACCTACACCAACCATTTTAACTTGTGTAACCAGTATTTTTAAAATGTTTCTGTGGAGATTTGAACTCGCAACCTTCTACATTACAGGTAAAAACCTTAACCACTTGGCTATAGAGTTCAATGCTAAGTCACTGCTGAGCTCTACAGCCCAGTGGTTAGGGTTTTTGACCTTTACGTAGAAGGTTGTGAGTTTGAATCCCCACAGAAACATTTTAAAAATAGAGGCTAAATGAAACTTAAATACACAGGGTGTCCCCAACAGTGACAAATTAGATTTTATTTAAAAAAAATTTAGCAAAATGTAAAATATGATCAAATAACACCCGTATTAACCGACATTAATCTTTTTAACTTAGCAGTATTTTTAGTTTGGAAAGGTGGCAACCCTAACAGCCCCACCACTCAGGACCTCTATAGGCCCGCTCACTGCAGCAAGCTGAGCCTCATCAGGACTCGCTTAGTAAAAAAAAAAATCTTTTCATCACAATATTCTGACCATCATAACTTTTTAGTTATGTCCACGGAGATTTTTGTTTCTTTTTATTTTGGGGAATGGGGTGATTTAAATTTTTATGTTTTTTTTATATTTTCACAACTTTTTTTGCTTCATTAGTCTGTATAGAAATCAGTTTATCACAGTTCAGTGCTGCCATCTAGTGGCCTCAACTGGGATATACTAAAATTGAGCCTATAAGCCTAGTACAGGCTGTGAGTCATTTTTAGAACAGGGTGCTTTCCCTAATCTCCTCTGGGGGAAAGCGCGCTTGAAGAGGCATCCCTCGCTTATGGTTTTGAACACTCTCAGATGCCATGGGTAAGGGGAACTCATTGCTGTGAGTGGAGGGGGCATGTGGCATATTCTGGGGCCATGAGGGTGAAGAACTGTGTGAGGAGCTTTACGGGTTGTAAATCTGTGAGGGAGGGCTGGAATCGACAAAATGTAACTGTGTTGTTAGAACATTATTAGAACATTTGGGGTCCCACTTTTAATTTTGCCCAGGGCCACATTTTGTCTAAAACCACATTTATGATGAGGCACAGCCTTGCCATAAACTAGGCACATCCTCTGGCAGTCCATGCGCTTAAACAGAAATCTGCAACAGCTCAGAGCAGCTTTAGATTTCTGGCTTCATTTGTGCCAGAAAACTTACATAAATGAACAAAAATTGTTGAGGCTGCTGGCCATGACCCCTTTGGAAAAGTGGCAAGGGCGGAGTAAAAACTACTTTGTAACTTTTTGACGCCATTTTTCAGGTGTACAGTAAGTGA
This sequence comes from Bufo gargarizans, assembly GCF_014858855.1. NCBI lineage: Eukaryota > Metazoa > Chordata > Amphibia > Anura > Bufonidae > Bufo > Bufo gargarizans. The sequence goes on from NC_058080.1 coordinate 430,394,462, forward strand.
TACAAATTTTCCACCTGTTTTCACTTTCTCATTATGAGGTATTAAAGGGGTTTTCTGAGATATTTATATTGATGACCTATCCTCAGGATATGTAATCGATATTGGATCAGCGGGGGTCTGACACCTGATCAGATGGTTGAAGAGAAGGCCGTTCTCCATGTCACCTCAGCCTTCCCTTCATTGCTTACCTGCTCACTATTGACATTGCAGTGATGAGCAGTGTAATTACAAGAAGCCTTCCATTCACTTCTATGGGATGGCTTGTTCCGAAGTATAGGGGGAGAACTTTTTTTTAT